>NW_027185249.1:275000-360256 GCF_022577435.1 Embiotoca jacksoni
CTTTTATTACCTCATAGTTTGGGCTTCTTATGTCATGTTTCTATTTCTTTATTCTGACCTGGAGAGTCATTTAGTAGATTCATATCATGTGTTTTCTAATTATTTGTCTCAAGAATGAAACTATTATTGAAATTCCATCAGTAAGGCAAAAATTAGTATCGATAAAAGTCAACAATTATGAGATTTAAAACAAATATATTTTGAGATTAAAAATTATGAGTTACAATGTTAACTGTATGATATAAAAAAAGATCACATTTTAATGTTATGAAGGGAAAAATATTGAAGATATAAAGCTGAATTTAAGAATAGGAAGAAAACTGAAAGATTTGAGACTTAATGTCATAATTTGAAATCGTCAAATTAAAAGTCAAACTTCTGACATTCAAACAATGTTTTTTAATCTTATAATTTAGTCACAGGTTGGGCTTCCTGTTAATCTCCTTTAAATCCTTTATAGTCCACAAACTGCTGACGACGTGTCTGAACTCGATCGTCTTCTCACGACAGACGGTTGAACTGCTCAGATTTAACACGGCGACTCGAGCTGAGCTGTTCGTCAGTAAACACTGATTCATATGTTCATAAATTGAGATGACAAATCATATTAATATCCCTCCCTCCAAAAAAACCACACAAAAAAACAACAACTTGCTAATGATCCCAAACAGTCTCGGCTTGGCTGCAGCTCTGCAGCCGTTTGCCACCAGCGTCTCTCATCCGACTATTTGCACCGCTCGCTGTCTCCCTCTGAAAGTGAGAAGTTGATTGGCTGTCAACAACTTTCCACATTTCTCTCTCCTTTTCCCTCTTCCATCTACAGTGCTCCTTTCTGCAGCCTAATTAACACTAAATGTGCCACCGGGCAAATGCATGGCAATATTTGATTACATGAACAATAAATTACCATCAATAACACGCTCATGAAACACGTCGAGAAAATAGTGACAATGATAATTATGTACAGTCAAAACCACGGTGTCAGAGGGGGGGGGGGGGGGGGGGGGGGACAGGTAGAGCGGTAACACCGTGCACGCTGTTATCGGCATCACCGCTAACGAGGAGCAAGCGAGATAATGAGTCAGAGCAGGTGCTCACACTCCATTACACTGTTTTAACCTGGGCATCCACATTAACTCAGTACACACTGAAGAACAACCGTGGAAATGAACCGTTCAACACCCCCACGTGCTGCAGGACTTATTTTATACCGGACGGAAACAGGAAACAATCACTAATGTTACAGTGATTCAGTATTCTGTGACTTTTAATCCCTGAATTTAGCCTTGAAGGCAGCGCTTACTCCCAATCAACAGAAACATCCAAACATAGACTGTATATAAAAGTTAACGTATATAGAAGTGTCTTAAAGTGTAATACCACAGAGGACCACTAGGGGCTCCAATAGACTCCCATTGAAAAAGCATCAAGTTCTCGGACTCAAACACAGACATGTTTGGAGGCGGGGCTCTTTGATTGACAGGCCTGTGGTGCAGTCAAGTTTCTGGTATAGGTGGGCGGGGCTTAGTCTCCTGAGAGCTGATTTGGAACCAGCCTGATTATTTATCAATGAACCATGTCTGACAGAAAGCTGACCCCAGTTTAAAGAAAGTTGTACTTCCACCCTGTTATTAACGTGTATTATTTAACGTGTATTATTTAACGTGTGGTATTTAACGTGTATTATTTAACGTGTATTATTTAACGTGTGGTATTTAACGTGTATTATTTAACGTGTGGTATTTAACGTGTATTATTGAACGTGTATTATTCAACGTGTGGTATTTAACGTGTATTATTTAACGTGTATTATTTAACGTGTGGTATTTAACGTGTATTATTTAACGTGTGGTATTTAACGTGTATTATTTAACGTGTGGTATTTAACGTGTATTATTTAACGTGTATTATTTAACGTGTGGTATTTAACGTGTATTATTTAACGTGTGGTATTTAACGTGTATTATTTAACGTGTATTATTTAACGTGTATTATTTAACGTGTGGTATTTAACGTGTATTATTTAACGTGTATTATTTAACGTGTATTATTTAACGTGTGGTATTTAACGTGTATTATTGAACGTGTATTATTTAACGTGTGGTATTTAACGTGTATTATTTAACGTGTATTATTTAACGTGTGGTATTTAACGTGTATTATTTAACGTGTATTATTAAACGTGTGGTATTTAACGTGTATTATTTAACGTGTGGTATTTAACGTGTATTATTGAACGTGTATTATTTAACGTGTGGTATTTAACGTGTATTATTTAACGTGTGGTATTTAACGTGTATTATTTAACGTGTGGTATTTAACGTGTATTATTTAACGTGTGGTATTTAACGTGTATTATTTAACGTGTGGTATTTAACGTGTATTATTTAACGTGTGGTATTTAACGTGTATTATTTAACGTGTGGTATTTAACGTGTATTATTTAACGTGTAGTATTTAACGTTGTCCCTTTTTCAACAGGAGACTACTTTAGGAATAATCAATTTTTTTATTTCTGAGAATTTGTAGGTAAGATAGGAGAGCACAGAAATGGCTGTTGTTGGTTAGGTATAAAAGGATATCATCTGCATATAAACAGATTTTGCAATGGAAAAATTTTGTCACATATACCTGTAATTGTTGAATTAATAGCTAATAAGTTAGTATAGCCTTGGTTTAATCAATGTAATATAATGATATTTTGATTTGGCTCATTGTGCAAAGACATTTCCCTGTAATGTACCTGCATGTATTGTGTCCTGTAAGTGTTTCACAGTCCGTCCAAGAAATCATGCTAATTAACGTAATTTTCTAAAATTAGCAACTTTACAGCAAAAAAACAACAACCTCACTTTAAAGTTTGCCAAATATCTATATTTTTGGGAAAAGCTGCAAAATCAAACATTTTCACTAAAAACGAAACGAAACTCTCGAAGGCCGTTTTAATAACGCCGACCTGTCGTCTAAATACGAATCTATAAACGTGCGTTAAAGATCTTCAGCACACTTTCAGCCTTCGTTCTGCAGTTCGGATTTTCAACATTCAGTACATTTCATGGAAGTTTGATCATTCTGGAGTCTTCGTACGGTTTTTGGTTTTTTTTCAACATCTTGAAAAACACACATCAAATCTTGATGTAGCTTGTGTTGGTTTCCAGCAGAGGGCGCTCTTAAATCTTCATTTCCACCATCAGCTTCGACTCCCTGCAGTAAACCAAGCGAATAAACACGCTGTGAATTACATGCTGCTTCGATTTCGTTCTTTTAATCAAATCCGTAAATGTTTCTTTCTCTTCTTTCTCCGCACGTCTTTTATTTTAATGCTTTTTTTTCTCGTCTCTCTCGCGCTCCTTTCTGTCCTTTTATTCTGTCCTTCCTCACGCTCCTCTTCCTCATTTTGCAGTTTCCTTCCTCCGCCCGTCGTCTCCTCCGCCCGTCGTCTCCTCCGCCCGTCGTCTTCGGTCTTCCTCCGAGCTCCTCCTCTTTCAACATGCTCTCTCCTTCCTCACCTCGGTTTATTTTTATCGCTCTTCCTCCACACTCTCACCCCTCGTCTCCCTCGTTTCCTCTCTGCACACTTCGTCCTCTCCGTTTTCCTTCTCATCCATCAAACAAACCTTTATTTTCTTTCTTCTTTTCTTTCGTCTCTCGACAGCCTTTCATTTTCAAATTTTTTTTGTCCTGTTCTGCATCTTTCTCTGTTTTTTTTGTTTCCACTCAGATTTCCTTTTTTTGCCGATATCCACCTCGTTCTTCATCTTCGTCTTCATTCTCTACTTTCCTTTCTTAATAGTATTTTTACTGAATTTATTTCCGTCTTTTATCTCAGTTTCAATCCCTCTTTCTCATTTGTCTCCCAATCATTTATTGTTTTTCTTTCTTCTTGAGTATTTTTTAATAACAGCCGAGTTTCTTTCCTCTTTAAACCTTCAGTACTTCGATCTCTTGTGTCCTGATTGGCTCCCGACTCAAAATAAAGCGAAATCATTTAATTTGTTCAAATTCATTTTAACCTACGCTGCCTTATTCTAATTGATGTTGTATAAAGCTAACGTTCCTACGAGAAAAAAAAACCTTTAATCTTAATTTGTTCCCGGCTAGTTTGGTGTTGAAATGATCTGTCGTACGAAAAAATAAATACGTAAAGCATAAATTGTCTTAAATTTGATTCTCTTAAATCAGATGGCGATAAACATGACTTCCATCTTTTTTCACGCTTTTAGTTTCCCGTTTTCGAACCTTCGACAACATTTCAACGGGATTTAAGAACAATCTTAATCTGTCGTCACTGTTTCAAAGAGGAGCATATCTTTGCTTGTTAGATTTTAATGGGATAAGTTTATTTTTTCCACATTTAAGATGTAAAAAGCAGTTAAAAACATCCCATTTCAAGCAACTGCAACAGTGAAATGAAGCTTGAACTCCTTTGAGCACGTGTTCTGAGTGTCCGGTCTTCGTACTACCACCTCCTCTATCATCTACTATATGTGGCGGCCGTGTTCAGGCGTCCACAAACTTTTGTCCTCGTCGTGCTTTTCTTCTATTTCCATCCTTGTTTTTCAGCCGTCGACACATTTTAAAGTCTTCCTCTTTCTCTCCGACACGTTGCGTCTTCCCTTCTTCTGTCAGGACACACTCGCTCGGCGGAGGTGAAGTCGAGAGGCTTGTCTTAGCGTGCCATCTGTCCTCGGCGCTGACGTTGGCTCTAATTACCGCGTCTCCCCTGGCTAATGCTGCCTCATTAGGCCGCCGGAGCATGTGCAGCCGACACAAGCGCCGCCGAGAATTTGCACCAGGAAACGAGAGCTGGAGCCATTATGGGATCAGGAAATCTGTCTGGTGCGAAAGGCAATTCACACCAGCGGCTAAACGCTCATTTTGCTTCCCTCTCTCGCTCTCCCGGCGGCTCCGCCTCTCCATGTCGCGCTCCCTCGCTCCTCTCGTCTGGCTTTGGAAGGCGTCCCGGAGGCCCGAGTCCAAAGCACCAAAACAAAGGAGTCAAACCGGAGTCCTGCTCCAAGAGAAGCCTGTTAAACACTGACTCCTGCAGCCCGACGCCAACGGCAGCGTCTCTTTTAGTTTCTTTTATTCCAGTTTATTCTGACCGGGCTCTTTTACTTCAGCGGAAACATCTTCATCGGTATCGAACCCTGCAGGTCGCCGTGACGACGGGAGACGACTGGATCTGTAATTAACCGCCATTTTGAGAAGGTTGCCGAGCACCGAGGAGGCCACCTGGTGCTGCTGTGATTAAAATGGATGCGTTTTGCTTGTTTTTCATCACATTTGTTTGAGTGACAGTTCCGATTTTTTTTTTTTTTGCAACAGGTCCAATAACATCAGCGACACCGACGCGTTTACATTTTTCTTTAGATCTTTTTCTGAAGAAGTCAGATCTGCTGCGATGGAGACGCAGATGCTGCATGAAATGCTTTTAGTTTGAAATGAAGGCTTTTAATTTGAAACAGGCACAGGAAGTCGCAGCGCTTAATCTGCAATACGGTCTCAGGTTGTGAGAACGCGGTTGCTAGGCAACGCCAACATAGACGGCATCTAAGAAACCACAAAAGCTAACAATTTAGCAAGGTGGCTAATGCAGCAAACGCAAAAACATCATGACAGAAGGAAAACAGACAGGTTGATATATGAAGAGAAAAACTACGATGAAAATTACCTTAAATTGGAATTTTAAATTCAACTTAAAAATCAGGTTGTTGTTTTTTTAAATTTGTTACTCAATTATATTGGTGAGAATCTTATTTTTTGAGTATCTTCCTGTATTTTTTTGGTCAGACAGATTTAAAGGTGGTTGCAGTCACATATTGAGGTTGGTCTCTGCGTAGTTTAACTCCCAGCTGTGTTTGTTCCCAGCTGTAAACATCCTCCGTTCACATTTCACACTTAACCTCAAAATTAGTTTATGATACTTCGAAAGCAGCTCGTAATTATGATTCATAATTAGGAATCTGGTATAATCCGTGTCATCCCTGCAGGTTGCCCCTCATGGGTGAAAATTAACACCTGCCAAAAAACCAAATGCTTTGTTTACACCCCCCCCCCACCCCTTTCTATTTTGAACATAATTCCAGTTTAATGAGCAGAGCGTGTTTGCTGCTGTCTGTCGTTTCGTGGCCTTGAGTCGTCCTTCGCCGTGAATCAGCTGACAGACCGAGATGAGGATCTCAGGTCGCTGCCTCGCGGCTCTGCTGCGGTTTTTCTTCCCTCCGACGGCAGCGAACTTGCGGAAATCGATGATTGCAGTTCGTCAGCGTTGGCAGACGTCTGGTGTCTGAAGGTCTTTGTTTACCGAGGACGTTGACGACGAGACGACCGGCGGAGAGGTTTGGATGTGACAGATCAGAGTGAGGAGAGGCGTCAGTCGGTGAGACGATAACAGCGATTTATTAAAAGGTCGTCCGACCGCGAGAAGAAAACAGCAGCGCCGAAGCTGAGCCGACTGTCAGACAATGAAACGGTTCAACCGAACTGAAACCTCATCAGCGATTCGGCCCGGACGCCCACACCGCGGCTTCGACCCAAAACCCCGCCCCCGCTGACCTCCGTCCCCGAAACGGCACCGTTGGAAGGCCAAATCCAAACCGACGCCCACGTGGCCGCGTCAGGCCGAAGCCCAGCCAAACTCCCACCGTCCTCGGGCCCCGGCCCCTTCCCACGCCCGACCACATCATCTGGGACGAAGCTGGGCGCTCGCCGCCATCGTCTGTTCGGGTCAGGCCTCAGACTCCCACCGCGGGAGGAGGGGACGCACAAATTATCCCTCCAAAACGCAGAGGAACAATCGAAACGCGCTCGGCCAAGAAATAAAAAATGACTGGAAGACAACGAGGGACACCTACACTTAACGACACCATCGATGGCAGCGAACGAACAGAGATGAGGAACATTCAGAGAAGAACGCTTGAAACAAAAGGAGAGAAACTTTTCCTCCGTTTTACATCAATTTAGTGACATTTTAAAGCAGAAATGAGGAGCTGGTGTTCATTCACTGATTCACCACCTCGGTCTCCTTAAAATAACCAACTGATATTTATGCATCCGTCTATTTTAGGAGACATTCAGCAGCAGATGAATCAAAGTGTCTGTCAGCTCGTCTCCGATCGTGCAGCAGGTGGAGGGTTAAATGTCGACTCCAGACCCGTCTCGCTCCGATCGGGCTTTTGTGCTCCGTCCTTTCGTAGAAGAAGTACGGGATGTTCGTCATTGTGTTTGCAGCCGGCCGTTGGCGAGCGGGAGCCCGTCCAGACATCTTGTGTGGAAAATTTCGGACTGGGCACGAGCCGGCCATCTGCAGCTTCCAGGCCTTCAGCCGCCAGCAGCCAGAAACACTCGAGGAGGAAGGAGGATGGAAAAACGTCCTCGTTTCATTCAATCTGGAAGGAAACGCTCCGACTCGTCACGGTTAAAAGACCAAAACTGTTACACATTTCTACAGAACACGTTTTAATTAGGAAGCTTTTAAATTGTTGAGTTTTATAACTACTGATTCAGGGAGAACAGAAACCTCTAAATATTTCAATGCATTTGTTTTAATTGTGTGAATATCAGAGAAATTAAAAGGGATTTATTTATTCTGACGTTGCAAAGTGTTTTAAAGCCAAAGATCACAAGACAAGTTTCAGAGAAAAGTTGCATGATTTAAAGAATATAATCAAAGTTTTAAAGAACAAATAGTTTATAGACATTATCAGGTTGTTATTAAAATGTTACATGTCTGATCTTTTGGTGCTTTAACCAAAGATTTATTTAAAAATATATATATATATATATGATTAATGTCACTTCATTTCCACAATGGGTTTTTTTTGTATACAAAGTGCACTCATTGGTTTTTTTTTATAATTTTTTTTAATTAAACAATTTCTCATACAGACAACATGTCCTCTAACATCATAGTTGTTCTACTTGTATGTGAACAGGTGGACTAAAGGAACATTATACACAATGACAAATATAAACAAGGGCTCTCTGGCTTTAAAAAAAATATATTATTATTATTTTTTTTGCTAAAAAAGTTTCACTGTTTTTATTTTTCATGACTGTGATCAGTGTGTAATTATTGTGCTCTGAAAAACACGCCTCGAAAAGTATCATGAGTTTATTAATCAAACAAGGTCTTCTGCTCCACACTCCAGTCCAGCAGGTGGCGGTAATGCACCTTGAAGTTGGCCCATCTACTGCCAAAAAAAGAAGAAGAGCTTCCTGTTTAAACAGGAAGTACATCACAGGTGGGAGGTGGAGGATAAACACACCTGGACTCTGTTGGTGTTCCTCTGATCACCTGCAAACACTCATCCCAGATCCTCTGCAGCGGTTCTGCTGACTCGACTCTTTATTCCGCCTGAGGATCACAGGTTGGACTTTAAAATCACAGTCTAGAGATTTTAACAGGAAACAAACAAAGTAAAACAACCTGGACTTTGTTTAACGGGCTCGTTCGTGCTTCTCATTCTTGTTTGAATCGTTCTGAAATGTCCCTTTATTTATTTTTTATCTGTGTTTTTGCTCAACGTGGTTATAAGTTCATGAAAACTGACTTTTTGGTCTCCGTCACTCCGACCAAATATCAGCTGATGTTGAGAAGCTCGTCTGCAAAAACAGTTACTCTTAAAATGTAGAAATTTACTAGTTGAAATGCTTTTTGAAAACCTTTTAAACTCTTAAAAATGAGCAGTTCTGTAGTGTCTGTATCTGAGAGGGCCAACGTGATGTAACTTCAGTGAAATGAATCATAAATAAAGTGAGCAGAGTATTTAATATTGCTCGTGCAGTCGTGATCTCTTCCTGATTCTCAAACATTTAAATTATGAAACTCTTCCAGCGTTTAACTCGGTCCGTCGTCAGACTACTTCTTTCCAATTAATCCAGTTTAACTAAACAATGAGTGACAAAAAAAACAGCTTTTCTCAATCTGAGTGTGAAGTTCCTCCATCTGTCTCTGATTTTGTTGTTGTTGTTTTTTTTAGTATTTCCAGGCTTCAGGTAGAGCGGCTGTGTGAGTCTCCGTTGTTGGGAGGGAAGGTGACATCATCGCTACACCTGAGGCGGCGGAGCTCACACCTCCCGATCTCCGACAGGTGAGAAGGCACAAACAATCCAGAGCTCGTAATGAGGACGACTGCTGGTCTCACACACACACACACACTCTCACACACTCTCTCTCTCACACACACACTCTCTCACACACACACACACACTCTCACACACACACACACTCTCACACACTCTCTCACACACACACCTCACACACTCTCTCACACACACACACACACACACTCTCTCACACACACACACACACACACACACACACTCTCTCTCTCACACACACACACACACACACACACACACACACACACACACACACACACACACACACTCTCTCTCTCTCACACACACACACACACACACACACACACACACCACTCGTACTTGTTCTTTTTGCCTTTTTTTGGTGGTTTTTTTTGCATATTTTATCACTTTTATGATGAAGTGTGTGAGAAGTCAATAATTAGAGATTTCAGACAAAAGAGATGGAAGTTTGTTTCTTTGGTTTGTTCTTCAAGCGTTTTGGATACTATATTTTAATATATATATATTAAATATATTAGAACAAGAAGAACCAAGAAACACCAAGAAGAACAAATATATATATATATATACAAATATATATATATATAATAATTAGACATGTTTACAAGCAGGGGGACGTGAACGCAGCGGGGGGGGGGGGAATCCTAATATCATCTTTTATAACTGAAATAAATCAGCTCTGCACAAAGTTTAAACACGTACATTCAAAGTTATGATTATATTTCACGTTGCATCGTCGGAAAGGACGAGCTGAAAGTGAATCTTCTGGGTTTTCTGTCACTTCCACAATAAAACAGTTGGTATTTAATTGTCCCTTCAGGTTCCTCAGAAATAAGTTACCGAAGAATGTTATTTGCTAGCTTAGCAACGCTCGGGATTCTGGTGATTAGCGCAGAGATGTTCAACTTTAGCCTCGGGATGCTAATCACTAGCCTACAATTGGCAGGCTTTTCTGAACCTTGTATTCTTTTTTAATTACTGTATCAAAGAAGAGCTATTTTGAGACTTTCGTATGTTTCTGTTGTTTTGGACAGTAATTAAGTTTTTCATGCTTTTAACCATTTGCATTTACAATGGTAGTTGCTAGTCTAGCATTTCTAGGCTAGTTGCTGGGATAGCATAGGGATGCTAATGACTAACATCAGGAATGGTAGTTGATCAGCCGATATTCATCTCTAACTGGATGCTAGTTACTACCCTCGGATGTTGTCATACAATTCATTCACTTCTCCTTTCCAGCATTTGTTTGGAAATGATTATTTCAATTAAGGTGTGAGCAGCCTGCTGGTTTCTGTGGAGATAAATTGTTATTCATTATAAAAAATGTCGTTAAACCCCCAACGAGAGCTGAGCCAGAAAACCAGCCGACACCAACGTACAAATTCAACACCCATCGAATTAATCCTCGTTTTCAGATCATTCTGAGACAGAAAACGTAATCGATGTACAGATTCTAACGCTTTTAGCATTTTTAAGTGCTTCTGAGGTCCGAAAGCCAGAACAGCTGCAGAGAAGAAACAGGTTTTTAAAGGCCTTGGAACTCCTTCAGGAGGAGAGAGATGCTTAGCTCGTTCACACCTCTGATAGGAGAGCTGAGGTGTGTTTGAAAGTGGGATAATTAATTTGGACTGTCGCCAAGAAGCAGGAACATCTGCTAGGCCGACAGAAGATCAAACAAAAGGCTCCGCCTCCTGATGACATCACAGTGCACACCTGAAAATCTGATGTGCATATCAGCTCCTCATTAACATCATCAACATACAGTCTGAGCCAACAAGCCCCCGGGGCCGCAGACGGGACCCCGGAACTGTAAGGGGCTCGTCGTTGTCGTAATCAGTGAAACCACCGTGAAGTCGTTTTCAGGCTCTTCCTGTTTGTTTTGTTCTTTTTGAAGAAGTCACAGAAATGACTCATCATTTCTTTTTATTAAATGTGATAATAAACAATTCATTTCACCAGGGTTTGGTAGTAATGTAGAAATTAAAAATAGGGTAAGTTCACGTAAATCTAAATCCACTGTGGCAAGTTCTCCAAGATCCTTTGAAACGAGTCCAAAATAAGTCTAAAACCAAAGCCAAAGCTGAGTCTATAACTAGTCAAAAAGTCAAAAATCAAGTACAAAAGCAGCCCTGAGTCAGAGCTAAAATCAAGTCAAAACATAAGTCCAATAAAGTCTAAAGCGAGTCCAAAACCAAGTCCAAAACGTGTCCCAAATCTTTTCCAAAACCGAGTCCAAAAAATTCAAAACCTAGACCAGACTAGAGCGGACCAAAACTAGTTCACCAATAGTGTAAAAGAACTCCAAAGTAGAGGCCTAAACCAAGTCCAAAATAAAGTCCAAGACCAGTCCAAAATAAAGTCTAAGACCAGTCCAAAATAAAGTCTAAAACCAGTCCAAAATAAAGTCCAAGACCAGTCCAAAATAAAGTCTAAAACCAGTCCAAAATAAAGTCTAAGACCAGTCCAAAATAAAGTCTAAGACCAGTCCAAAATAAAGTCTAAGACCAGTCCAAAATAAAGTCTAAGACCAGTCCAAAACCAGACCAACACAAAGCTAAAACCAGTCTAAAACTGAGGCCAAAATCAAATTCAATATCAGACGCAACCCAAAAGCAGCCAAAAACAAGACCAACATGAATCCAGATCCTGATCTCAGCAGCATGGAGTCGGTCTGAATGACATGAAATGACACTACAACAGATTGAAATCCACAGAAGAGTTGTGGGAAGTTCTCTTAAGACCAAATACTTTGAAAAATCTGTTTAAGTGTTTTGGGGAGAACTCGTGTTTGGTTTTATTTTCGAAAGTCTCTTTGTTGTTTTTAGCCTCAAAGGTCGCTGCTGTTCTTCTCCGCACCAGGAATCCTCAGTGTTAAAATATTCACCCCGAGTCGGCCCGTAAAAATGTTTAGACTTCCACAACAGGTCGTGAAAACCCCCTTAAATTAGCCGATAAATGCATGAACGCTGGCCTTGATGTTCGGGCTGCGTGGCCCGGGATGAAATGTGTCGATCCAGATATTTGATTTGATGCAGAGTCACACTTCTCGCTGACTTTAATGTTTGTGTTGTTTTGCGCGCGACAGGCGGCCGCTTGTTGTTTTTTTTGTCGTTGTTGTTGTTGTCTTGCTGCGTTTCTCTCCTCCCACCCGCTCGCCTCAACGCTGCCTCAGAATCTGTTGCACTCACTAAATTGGCTCCTCAGACACCCTTCCCCTTCTTCCCCATCTCTCATTTAAAAAGTGAGAAATTATAATTATCTGAATTATGCTTTTAATGATGCGTTAATTAGAGTCATGGAGTGAGATTAGCCTATGAATTATTACTTGTGAAATCCTTCCAGATTCATGTGAGCTCGTCGTGCAGGCAGAGAGGAGGGAGAGGGAGAGAAATGTTGCTGCGCTCGGTGATTAGCGCACCAATAAATAACAGAACAGATTGTGGTGCATATGCTTACGATTACAACTTTTAAACCAACGCTTTAAACTCACACCGACTGTCTTGTGCTGGCAAGAGGTTCCTGTACCAACAGCCCAGTCAGTTTTGTGTTTCCTTCGGAGGCTCTCTGAGCAATTCTCACCAAATGTGAACTATTATTATACTGTGTTAGAAGAAAGCTGATGGCGCTTCTCTCAGCTTTGACTGCCTGCAAGCTGAACTGCTGCAAAATGACTCCAAGTCTGTTGGGAAAATAGGGGTTAAAGCAGCCCTCATCTACATTTCATACCAATACATACATTACCATACATCACATTTAGTTTCCTGGACATCCGGAGCTAAAAGTTCTAGAGCTTAAGTAATTTATTACCCCTCTTCCTCACTTATAATTACACCTGAAATGACCTTGTGTTTCAGCAAAACTAAGTTCAGATAGTGTTCCTGAACGCAGCACGGTGCTGCAGGATCAACAACCTTCAAGAGGAAGTATTCCGAGTGTCGTGTCTTCATCAACATCATCACTGAGTTCCACATGTTAACGTGACCACTGGTACGTGAACATTAGTGATGTCACCATGGAAACCTGAAACTGGAGCAGAGAAACAGCAGATTTTGGGGAACCAAGTCTTCAATACGCCGACTAACAGCCTCAGGCGGCACTGCTTTAAAAACAGCCATGAATCTATCGTGGAAATCACTGCATGGGCTCAGGAACACTCGGCCGTAAGCAGGTTGGTTGAAGACTTTCTGTTGCCCAAACATTTGACCCAAAATTTGATGTGTCTTTTCAGGTCCACGATGAAATCACTAATGTTCACGTAGCAGCGGCCACGTTAACGTGTGGAACTCAGTGATGATGTTGATGAAGACACGACACTCTGAATACTTCTGGTTTTCTTAAATCTCTACAGTGTAAGTGGAGAGTTAAAGTTCGCCTGACTCAGAGTTGTAGCAGACACATTAATAGAAACCCAGCAGGCTCAAATACACCAGAATGACCCTTTAAATTGTAGGAACCAGGCGGGATTATACGTTTTATGTTTTTATGTTTTTAAGTTCTAAAATTTGTGACCTCAATAATCAATTATCTTAATTTATTAAATGGCTGCTTACATTAATTGGTACGTTGTTTTTTTTTTTGTTTTTGTTTTTTTTATTAAAACTTGGTCCATCAGTAATGAAAACCTTGTGCTTTTTTTTATTGGCGGCATCGGAGGGTAAAACGAATGAAATGAAAGCACCTTGTGATGATCAGAATCAGTGGGAGAGCAGCTTGAAAAGCTGGTTGGAGACTCCTTATTAAATCACAGACAAACTGACAGAACACCCGCAGACTGTTTCTCCGTCACCACATTTGTCTGATAATCTGTGTGAAGCAATTCATTCTGGCAGCGAGCGAACGCTGTTATCAGAGATGTTCTTTCTCTCGCTGCACGCAGGCTGAAAGACAAACCCAAAGCAGTTTACTGCCTCATTGCACTTATGTAAAACACGCATGCCATTATTACCCTCCTTGTTCCAGTCAGCTCCTCACATTTACATGAGAGGTGGAGGAGGAGGAGGGAGGAAGAGGAAGAGGGGGGAGGCTTACCTTTCTTAGCCAGAAAACCTCTGACGGTAAACAGAGTTAATGGCTCTATTAGCGGCGAGTTAAATCCTGCAGAATAATGACCAACCAACTATTGTTGTAGTAATACAAATATCTCCTTCGGTAGTACGACAGTGAGGACTGCAACAGTGTGTTGTGTATACATTTAAAGTACACAACCACAAAAATATAAAGATTAAGACACAAATATTCTTAATTTGTATTAATAAAAGTGGGTTAAAACGTATGTTAAGTTCAGTATAAAACAATGCATTTAAGTGCTTATTAATAATGTCCCATAATATTACATCCAAGTGCATTTAAATGTATTTTAGGATATCAGTAATTAGACATTAACATGCGTCTCCAGGGACCAACGCTCTGTATGTAAATGCATCCTGTAAAAAACGGCGTGAACAGAATCAGGAGGAGATTTTAACACTCCGTCTGTTTGAAATTAATTTCACGTTTGTAAATGTCTGAACAGTCGAGTTTGTAATTCTCAACCTGAACCGTCAGACTCAACCTGATCACGTCAGTTCAGGCTCAGATTATTGAATTGTTCCAGTGGATCTGAAAGGGTCGGGCTCTGTGTTGCGGTGGATCAGCGAACTGTGCGTCTAGACTCTTTCTGGACTGGTTTTAGACTGGTTTTAGACTGGTTTTAGACTGTTTTTAGACTGGTTTTAGACTGTTTTTAGACTGGTTTTAGACTGGTTTTAGACTGGTTTTTAGACTGTTTTTAGACTGGTTTTAGACTGGTTTTTAGACTGGTTTTAGACTGTAGACTGGTTTTAGACTGGTTTTTAGAACTGGACTTCCTGTACAGTTCAGCTGCGCTCACCATCATCACACAGATAGCGTTTCTATTGAAGATTATTTCTATTGATTATTCAGAAGACGTTAGCTGAGTCGGCGGTCCTTCAATGAGGTCCAGGACACGTTCACAGTCACACTGCTGAACAGCGTCTTTATTGAATACTGTACTGTATATACTGTGCATTTTTATATTTAATAGTTTTTACTGTTATTTCATTGCTTTCCTGTATCTATAAATGCTGCTGTAGCGAAAAAATTTCCCCTTGGGGATTAATAAGGTAACTACTTACCTACCTACCTAAATGAGGACGGACATGAAGTGTCACTTCAACGTCCAACAGAGAGACAGAAATTAGACGAAACCGCCGCTGTGTGAAGCGACGAGGAAACTGTGACCTTCCTCACATCCAGACATGAAACTCATATTTCCATCAGTTGTTCTCATTTCTGTTTCACCTTTTCAGCTTTGACTGCTGCTTTTTTAATGATGTCATTTCTTCCTCTGCGCTGTTTTAATGGCACCGACTGGAGAGTTATTAGTGCCTCCATCTGGTTATCTGACCAATCACTGAATTCACCCTGTATGTTTCTTTTAAAGTTCACTTCTGTTCTTCTGAGTGGTTTTAATATAACATCCCAACTACTGACAGCCTGCAGTCGAAGCTGTAAACGTTTTCAAGCAGAAAAGTAGAAAGTGGTTCATAAAGGGACTTCACACACTCACAAATCTTCCCTTATAATTCATACATTTATCATTTTAAACATCTGACAAATTTACAGTTAAATATCGGATCAGTTTTCGTAAAATGTCACAAAACTTTACAGTAAATTAGCTGGAAAATACAAGACTCATAAAGTCCGTGTTTCACAAGCTTCGTAAGGAAATATTCAGAGTTGATTTATTGAGTAATAAAACGAACCTGGTCGTCCTTGTTGTGTCCCTGCGGTTGTCGAGTTGTGCTGCTGCAGCTAAACAGACCGTGCAGTGGACATTTGAGTAATCCCCGTCTGTATCAACACTGGCCGCTGCGTTTTGAATCGCAGGCGGCCATCTTCGCTGAGCGTCCTTGGTGTTTGGGTCCTGGCACCGAGCCGCAGGATGCTCTGTCCAAACCCCGCGAGGGAAATCAGCCTGCTAATTTGCAGGACACGCCGTCCTCCTCCCTCGTTTTAAGCATGCATGGCTGCAGCTAAACAAGCAGAGAGGAGGAGGGGGCTCGGAGAAAAGGGCTCGCTTTCACTGTTTGAAAAGACGCAGCCGGATAACGAGGCCTCCTCTTAACCTGCCTGCACCTTTTAAACAAATTAGCCGAGCTAATGTCTTCAGCGAGGCTGGGAAACCTGCGGCTGGAGGACGGAGGACGCTGAACCACCGGCACCTTCAATGTTGCGTCAGAAAAAGTTCAATTAAACGTTTGTTCTAAAACATGATGAAACTGGTGCTGAAAAAAAGAAAAAAGAAACTCGGTCAGCTGTAAACTCAAGATCTTCAAATCTTCCCTCACGAACGCTGCTTTCACTCCGACCCCGTTTGTTACCAACCTTTTTTTTTTTAGTTTGTTCCTGAACCAAAACGGTAGGTTTGAAAGGAGCCTTGGATGAGTCCCGCCGAGAGCGCTCGTCTCGATTCGGTCAAACTGAACAATAATGAAAAGTCGAGGCCGGCCGTCGACACGCATTCAACAAGAGAAGAAGAAAAAGAAACGGAAGAGACATTAAATTCAGCCAACATGCCGACATTAGACGCACGCCATCGACCAACCGATCGAGTCCAAACATCAGCAACCCCGACAAGACGTAGGAGCGTCATGGAAAGTTCTTCAGCGCGCTCACATCATCTCAACGCGAAATGGAAACCAACCAGATCAAACGTAACAAAAACAGAACGTTGGTTCACACAAATAACTTGAGTCACAGAACCAGGAAAACCCAACAAGGAAGGGAACCACCGAGCGAACCGGCCTGCAGCTTTCAGCATCTTTATGCAACTATCGACTTCAGTCCGACTTGTGTGGAGTTAGAAAGACTGATGTAAAGTGTCTTTATTCTCACACCTGTTCCATGGTCTGCCCCCCTTCAGAATAAGGCCGGTCCGGTGATGACATCATCGCAGGTCTTCAGGTGCTTCAGGGCAGATTATGTTGGAGAAGCAGCTACCTGCCATCTGGACCTGAAACATGAAGCCGGCTGCAGATTTATCACTGAACGGGGAAATGCCTGCGACTTGTTGGGCGTCCGTTGACCTTGCTTCCGTGTCCGTGGCGGCGTGTCGCTGCGCTCCATCGAGCCTTCTTCTTCCTCTCTTTTTGCGTTTCTCGTCACCATTTCAGCTCCTGGCAGCGTTCGCCTTCTTCGACACTTCTTTTGGTGCCTAATTGCAAATCCTCAGACGCTGTTTTAGTCATTTATTAGAGTTAAATATAAGCACTGCAGAAAGGTTGTGTGACTGCCTCCATCAAACCCGCTAATTGTTGCAATATTCAATTTTCCTTTGTCTCCGATGTGATTCGCGCTCAGCTGGCATGGATGGAATCAAACGTTATTTACATGTTCGTTTTTCATCGGAAAATATTCACCTCCAAACCCGCAGGATCCTTTTTCTAACACTTTGTTTCTGTGGTCGATAGATTAATGAAATCTAACAAGTTACTGAGACTCCTTCCTGCTGAACACCCTGCCTACCAACAAAGAAGTAGAAGTAGAAGAAGTAGAAGAAGTAGAAGTAGAAGAAGAAGAAGAAGAAGTAGAAGTAGTAGAAGAAGTAGAAGAAGAAGAAGAAGAAATAGAAGAAGAAGAAGGGCCCTCAGCGACTCCACGGCAACCTACCGCCAACAGCTGGAGGTCCCGTTGTTTTATTCTCTCTTCTCCTGCACATATGTAAATTATCTAACATTAATTAGCACGTTGCTACCTTGCTCAATATTTGGTAACAGAGCCATCGTCGGCGGATGCAGAAATTTGCAGGATTTGTCTTTTAATTATGTGCAGGAGAGCACAGGTGTGCTAACGAGCAGAAAGGAGCTCATTTGAATAAAGATTGTCCCGTTTTACGAAGGGAGGATGGGGGGGGGTAATTAGGTGAACGGTGACAGGACTTTTTTATTTTATTCGTTTGTGAAACTCTTCCGGCTACGTTTCCAGGATCAGCGCTGTGAGACACACAGTTCCTCACTGGACACGGAGACGTTTCCACAGTGTTTGATTACTGTTTGATAACCTTTTATTGAGCTGATGAAAGTTCAATAACTGAATTTACCTCATCGTGGAACGTAGAGGTCATCAAATAAACAAGCGGCAACCAGCAGTGACATCACCAGTTGGTTTGTGAACGTTATGAATCCTCCAGTTCAGATTCTGTCCGTCACCATCTTTGATAGTTCGGAGCAGTTCGGAGCAGGAAGTGACCATATTTGGACGAGCTGGGGGAGGAGCCAGTGGTGGATCTGACCGATCTGATTGGAAACCTGACGATACTACGTCCCGCCCACCGATAGCTGTAACCTGACTGCACCACAGGCCTGTCAATCAAACAGACACGCCCCCAAAAACAGGTCTTCTTGAATCTTCTTTTCTAATGAATGAGGGATTATTTTCAGATGGACCTCCAGAAAACTAAGAAGAAGGAGTGACTTTAGCTAACAACACCGAGATAACTGATGGACACATTTTATTCACTTTGGATTTGATGAGAGAAGTTGAATGGGAGTCTATGGAGCCGGAGGCTTTTTGGAGCCGACCTCTAGTGGCACTCGCTGGTATTGCAGCTGAAGACACTTCTGGATCGGAACCATTTTACAGAGCTGAAGCTACGAACTCTTTTATAAACAGACTGTGGGATCGACATGAGTTAGTCCATCTGAAAGACTTAAAGTTGGGACCACAGACTGTATTTAAAAATGTCCGTAGTCTCTGGGTCTGACAAGTGAAGCCAATGCAGAAGTGCAATACCACTGAGGGCCACTAGGGGCTCGTCTGGTGGTCTGCTGGTTATCAGCAGGTTGGTGATGAAAAGTCAAAGTTTCAGGACTTTCAAGAGTTATTCTCTTCAGCTCTGCTTCGTTTCCTGCGTTGGTCTCCTTCCTTCCTTCCCTCCTTCTTTCCTTCCTTCTTCCTTCCTTCCTCGACGTAATGAGACCCAGCGGTGATAATTAACACCGTGCTCGGCTCACCTTCGGCACGCCACCTCACCTTCAGGAATGACAGTGTTTAAAGCTACATTTCCCCCGTCAGCGCACCGTAATGAGATGTTTGTTTGTTTGTTTGTTTGTTTGTTTGTGAGCAACTCCAGCGGCGAGAGAAGAAACCCGCGGCGGCACTTTCAAACGCCGACCACATCTGCATGATGCTGCAATTAGAGTGTATTGTGAAAGAAGTGTCGGGCCTGGAAAAGAAAAAACACACCTCTCACCCAGCAGCAGCTGCTGCCTCCATGCCTCCACCTCCTGCAGCGGAAACGCTGTAGGTGCCACACCTGGAGGATGAAGGCGACGGCTACACTCTTCTGATACTTAAATGCTTCATTTAAACCTGTTTAATACTCTTTAAAATGACTGGAGATTATAGATTCATTTCAACATTACTGTTGGACACAAATTTTCAAATATAGATTGTATTTTTTCATTTAATTGTTTGTGCTGCATCGTGATCCTTATACAAGATTCACAGAAATGTTTCCAAATGTGAGAGGACCGCAAACGAGACGCTAAAGGACCTCAAAGATACGTAAAAGACCTCAAAGAGAAAACCTGTTGACCGAATAAAAGGCTTCTTTAGTCAGTTGTAACTACTCCGTCCTAAATCTGTGATTATTCTCCTGCAGTTTGGTCCGTAACAAATAACACAAATAACGAACTCAACCTCCAGTTCAGCAACAGATCATTTTATGTTGTCATGTATTCATCCATAATGGAAGTTAAGAAAAACTGCAGTTCCACCTGACGGCCACTAGACTGCTCCAACAAATCTCAGTCTCAACAGTTTCGAATCTGCGTCTAATTTGACATACATGATGAATTTGAGCACATCAAAGCTGTTAATTCTTAGGAAATGAGTTTCATGGTTCCAGCTTTGATGCAGCAACTCATTCTTCATCTAAAACTTTCCATTTCTGGGAATCCTCCACCCCCCACTACCTACCTACATAATGACGAACCACAGCCCGGCTTCGGTTTGTCTCAGCAGGAGACCCTGAGCCGCCTGCAGCTGCGTACCTGTGTGAGATCACCTGTGCTGACTTGTATCTGAGGTGGATTAATGACAGGGGACGGTCCGATCGTCACCCTCGGAGCGCCGCCGGGCTCGCCATGGATGCCACTTCGGAAGCTGTCCAATCATGTTCGCCGATTTCCTCATCGCCCCTCGGGAGCTTTAATCGACTTTCACTGTTAGTTTGTATGTGAGATAAATACCTGCATGTCTTAACTCCGGCTCTGAGTTTTTATAACGTTAAAGTATTTGATGCGACAGCGGTCCAAATCACATACTTCCATCAGTACACTCACATATAGTACCTTAACGTGTTGTAGTATTTGTACATCGACAGAGTAGCGTTGTCTTAAATTGCATTCTGGCATTCTGTAGTTTCCAGAAATAACATTTGATGTCTGCAGCTTTAATTATTTTACCCAGAAATCATCGTGTTTTCATTTCAACGCACATTAAACATTATTCTGTCCAGCAGCAGTATGGTGGCAATTTAGTGAAAAGATTTCACTGGCTCCAAAAAACCTCCAGCTCCATAGGCTTCCATTCAAAAAGCATCACGCTCTCTCCTGATATACAAAGTCAATAAATCTTTTCCACAAATCATTATATCACTTAAGTCACTCCTTCTTATTAGTTTTCTGGAGGTCCATCTGAAAATAATCCGTCATTAATTAGAGAATAAGCTTCAAAAAGACCTGTTTTTGGGGGCGTGTCTGTTTGATTGACAGGCCTGTGGTGCAGTCAGGTTACAGCTATTGGTGGGCGGGACGTAGTATCGTCAGGTTTCCGATCAGGTCGGTCAGAT
This sequence comes from Embiotoca jacksoni, assembly GCF_022577435.1. Taxonomy (NCBI): domain Eukaryota; kingdom Metazoa; phylum Chordata; class Actinopteri; family Embiotocidae; genus Embiotoca; species Embiotoca jacksoni. The sequence continues at coordinate 295,963 of NW_027185249.1, forward strand.
CCACCTCTGGCTCCTCCCCCAGCTCGTCCAAATATGGTCACTTCCTGCTGCAAACCGCTCCGAACTAGTAAAGATGGTGACGGACAGAATCTGAACTGGAGGATTCATAACGTTCACAAACCAACGATGACATCACTGATGGATGATGACATCACTGATGGTTGATGACATCACTGATGGTTGCTGATTGGTTTCAACTTCTGTACCTGCAGATGTGATAGATGTGTTTTACCTCCCGTCGGCTCTCCGTACGTTCACTAAACTCTGCTACAGCGACACATATCCTCAGAATCACAGAGAAACACACGAGTGAATAAATGCACCGGTCATCAGGTCATCAGGTCATCAAGTGGATGTTGAGGGGTTAAATCGCCGTGACGATGTCACTTATCAGACATACTTCTGTGTATCGGACCTCATCCGTGTTTACTGTCTGCAGCTCGTCCCTTTAGCTGGAAGTCGTTCTGTGTTCGGTGCCGGCAGGTTCAGACTTGACGTCTCGTTGTGTTTTCTACTTTCCTCTCGGCAGCCAGACGCGGCGTCTGAAAAGTCGCCGACTCAGCCGTTTACCGAGCAGGTGCTGGCTGCTGACAGATGGAGGCGGGACGTTCGAGTCGTCGCCGTTCGACGTGCGGCTGTTTGTATCCCAAACATTCGTGTAATTGGTGTTTTGGTGCGACAGGTTGGTCACAACGTACGGAGAGGTGACGGCTTCCTGCAAGAGGAAGATGTTTTCATGTGTGATGTTTGCGTCTCGACGCTTTTGCCTTCTTTACAGAAGTCGGAAAACGTCGCAGCACATAACACGTTCTGCTTCCTCGTAATTATTTATTGAGTTTATTAGTTGTAACAAAACTAATGAACTCAGAGTTGTTGTTTTTTTTTTCTCAGAAATCAAAGCTTGTTGGATCATTAAATTGTTTTTCGGTGATCACACAAATTAAAATCTACGAATATTTACACCTTTGCACAAACTCTCAGAGGAGTTTCATTCCTACATGATAATATAACTGAGACACGCTGAAAACAGACTGTTCACTAATTAAGTTTATTTAAGTGTCAAATTAATTATTGAAACGGTAAACCTCAATACGAACTTATTTTTTTCCCTTTTATTGAAGCAGAAAATTATTACTAGCAGCTCCGATTCATATTTTCCCAAAGGAGAAATGCAGGATATACTCTATGCTGCGATAATGGACACATGCATTGTACCATACATCACAATACAATTCAATACAATACTCTTCAAAAGTTTCTTTGTTAGGACTGAATGATAAACAGTTAAGTGGTTTTCATGCCCTTTTACTTTGAAATGTTTCGAACGTAAGGGGTCCCACAGGGCTCTATTCTTGGTCCTCTTATATTCTCCTGGTATATAAACACTGGATCCGCCACTCCAGAGTGTTTGGACATTTTTATGCTGATGATACTCTGTTATGTCACTCTTCCCTCTGTTCTATATATCTATACATAAAAATATTAATGTAACACTTACAAAAACAATCAGCAGTTATTTAATTTAGCAGATTTCCAGCCAACAAACCAAACTAAACCAAAACCAACTCAGAAAAGTTACAAAATGACTAAAAGGACGAAAAAAAAAAACAAGATTTGACACAACTACAAATAGACAAAAGATTCAAAACAAATACAAAAGACACAAAAATTTACAAAAAAGAGATCCAAAACAACCTCAAAGAAACAAAAACAGACTAAAACAATTCAAAACTACCATTAAAAGACAAAAACGACTACAAAAAGAGATTCAAAAAATATCTTAAAAGACTGCAAAGAGAAAAACTGAAGCGGAATTAAATATTTTTAATCACAACAATCACCGACAATTATTAATGGGATGAATATAATCGGTCAGATTTCCCTTTCTGTCCATATTTAATCTGTATATTTGTATTCTTGTACACTGTTCAAAACAGAAATTTGACATTTCAATAGAAGGTTAAAACATTTATCTTAAATAATTTCTCCTGCCAGAAGTTTTCTTAAACGTCAGTATGAAACCATGAAATTATTTATTTAGCCATCACCTCCCCGTACAGCAAACGGCTTCAGTCGACCTGGAAATTAAGCAATAATCTAAATAACAGAGTGCAACCTGGACTGCTGCATTAACGTCACACTTAATCACGGAGAAAATAACATTTTAGTTTAATTATCCCAATCATTGTTCTGCCCTCGTGTCTAATTCCTCTGCAGTCGTTACACTTAATTAGAGCCTTTCAGCGATTCATTAAAAACGCAGCGTTTCCAGGCCGAGCTGTGCTGCTGGAGGCGGCGCGTCACTTCCTCCCCGAGCCGCTCTCAGCCAGTCACGGCGGCCCGTCCAGGTGGCGGCGGAGGAAACGCTCAGGGGGGGGCGAGGTGAGGCGGCCTGCGGGCGCTGATTCAGGATCAGCTCTGATCGCCATCCTCTCAGGAGGCTGATCTGGGAGCAGCGTCTGCTCCGGCCCAACCAGCTCTTCCAGTCCAAAAAAATAAACCCGCTGCTCAACACCCCAAAACCCATCATTAGCCCGTCATGGCTGTCATAAATCAAGCCCAACGGCTGCGTTGTCAAGGCAACGGGAGCTACAAATCACGGGGATGTTTGCACTGACAGGCCTTTGGCTCGTCAGGGGATTTTTTTGGAGAAAGTTGGATGGCTTTGGAGTCGGTGAGGCGTGTTCTCGCTCTGCAGGAGAAAAACTTCGTGCATCTGGGATTCGGCGAGTTTTTTTTCTTCACGTGAAGTCTGCGGCACATTAGGGAGAAACATTAGTCCATCCATCATCCGGATGCTCATAAACGCAGGAGTTTACGTGGCAGCTAGTGAGGTGGAGCTGTCAATAAATGCTGTACGATAATCGATGGACGTGAATCACTGACTTTTATTGGTGTTCGTGTTGGTGTTTTTACATTCTGGCAGCCGTTGATGGATTCTGCTGAGAAAAGTCCAAACAGGAAGTTGGTTCTTGTTCTTCCAGTAGCTGAATGAGAAATACATTACGTATCAGGAGTTAACGACTGCAACCCTTTGGACTTCTGCATGGAAGCATAAAACCAACAAAAAACGGACTCCAAACAACTTCAAACACAAAAATGCCTAAAAAAGATCTAAAACAACAACAAACCCACAAAAACTGATGACAAAAAGATCTAAAACAATGAGAAAGAGACAAAAGACCAACTAAAAATAGATTAAAAAGAAATTCAGAAGATCTAAATTAAATCCAAAAAGACTGAAACATGGAGATTTATTTGTCAGCTGTGTCTGACGTTGGCCTGTTTTTAGGTTCAGAGCTTTTTGCTGCCATGTTTCTGTTATTATTCTCTGAAGTTAAAAGTTTCTACATATTCATTTGTCATTTTTTCTCTCCCCAGTTTCACTTCTCTTCCAGTTCTGTTTCTTCTTCTCTCGTTTAATTCGTGACAATAACCTGCATCAACTTGGTGAAATCGAACATCCGAACCATCGAGAAGGTCTGTTCGACCGACACCGAGACGACGTCTCCTGGTTGGACCAAACTCTGGTCCTGTGGTCCGGACCGCGGTCCTTCACACCTGATAGTTGAGTCCGAAGGTTCCGGTTCTGAACCCCTCAGAGACCTGATTTCAGAACCATGGACTCGGACTGGATCTGCAGATGGACTGAGAGGTTCCCAGATGCTCTGAACAAAGTCTAAACCAACGCTAGGAAGTTTGCAGATGTTCGAACACTATTCAGCGGTTTATTTTTATGTCCTCACTTTACTTTTACTGCCTAGAAGGACTGAATTTGTTGGTTTGAAGCTTATTTGTTGTGGATTTAATCCTGAAGTAACTTCAACCATCTTCACTTCCACCTTCAACTTGAAGTTTGTCCTCTTATTAAGCTCGATAATCGGACCCGAGAGGCACCGGAACCGCCTGTAAGCAGGAGTGGGTTGAAGGTTGAATTCCCCTCCGTCAGCACGATTCTCTGAGTTCATGTGTGTACAACCACAACCGAGCATGTGATTACTGGACCTCATGTAAATCCAGCAGCCCGTAAACTTCCTGATGATGAAGTGTTTTGTGAAACTGGACAGAAGTCGGATGTTTGAGTTCCAGCAGCAGCACCGATAACGACCCGCTCTGATGTTCAATTGCTTTTCATTTGCAGCAATTAAGTTGATTTGGCAGCTGAGGGGGTTCTGTGATGAGAGGTCGGGTTAATTTGACTTGTTTGGATAAATACTTTGATTAACATCGCAGAGCTGCCGAGCCCCTCCGACTCGAGGTGGCAGATGATTGATGCTAATTGCAGAAAGTCGACTGATTGGAGGGCGAGAAGCTCGACAAGTGTTGAACAATTGAGTTCTGCAAGAAAAAAACAAAGATGTACTCTGTCCAGCAGTAATATTACGCTAAAGCTTGTAATACATCCACCAGTCCACTAGAGGACACCGTGTCAGTGGCTATACCTCATTGTGAAATGTAGAGGTCATAAATAAACAAGCATCAACCATCAGTGATGTCATCAACCATCAGTGATGTCATCAACCATCAGTGATGTCATCGTTGGTTTGTGAACGTTATGAATCCTCCAGTTCAGATTCTGTCCGTCACCATCTTGCTAGTTCGGAGCGGTTCGGAGCAGGAAGTGACCATATTTGGACGAGCTGGGGGAGGAGCCAGAGGTGGATCTGACCGATCTGATCGGAAACCTGACGATACTACGTCCCGCCCACCGATAGCTGTAACCTGACTGCACCACAGGCCTGTCAATCAAACAGACACGCCCCCAAAAACAGGTCTTCTTGAATCTTCTTTTCTAATGAATGAGGGATTATTTTCAGATGGACCTCCAGAAAACTAAGAAGAAGGAGTGACTTTAGCTAACAACACCGAGATAACTGGTTAGATAATTGATTTTAATAACCATCGATAATCGTGGTGGTTCTTCCGGACTCGACTCGCTCCGAGCAGATAAAACCAGAGTGACGATGCGTTTCTGTCGGCCGTTGCACCTCCATGCGTCGCACCATCTGTTATTTCATTTCAGCCTCCCGATGTGAATATTGAAACATTTCCATGGCAACAACAGCAACATATACAGGCAGGTAGCAGCGAGTGGAGGCGGAGGATACGCAGTGATTACATCTCCATCATATTCATATATTGCTCTTTATTTACTGGAGTTTTGCCCCGTTTGGTTCCTGATTTACATGTTCTCACCTGGAATTCATCATATTCACAATAACACTTGTTCTTTTGTTGTTTATTTGCTTGTTCTTCGTCTGTTTGTTGTTGTTGTTTAGACCCAGTTTGGATCAATGAAAGCACCACTGAGGTTTATTTTGTTTATTTTCACCTGATGTTTGTAAAATTATTGTTAATTATTTAGTTTTTTTCTAAATATAAACAGAAAAATAGCATCAACAACAAAATAAACCCCTAAACATGCAGTTTTTCCCTTTAATTTCCGCTTATTTTTTGCTTTAAAGACAGAATTTCATTGTTGGGCTCCTGAATAATAAATAAAAACTCTATTTCTCTGTCCAACTTATTATTTCTTAGAACATATAATTCAGCATTGAACAGTTGGTCCAGCTGAGGTCATGTGATGCAGGAACTTCCTGAACTGGACTAAAGTGAAAGCTTATTGTTGGAAAAGTTTCAAATAAACTTTTAGGTTGAGTTTGGATTCACAGACAGAATGAAGGTCGGACAGTTTTCTGGAATAATCGACTGGTTGTTTCCTGTTTTATAAAAGCAAACTGTTAAAGAGTCCCACTGATTGATCAACTCATCACAATATTTCACCCGCTTGAGTTTCTACTTTTGTTTCTATTAGAATCACCTGGTTGTGTTTCTTTTGTTTTCTACTCATTTACTTTTAGTCTGTATTTGTATGTGTTTATTGTTAATTGAGCAGCTTTGACATATTTATACCGGATTTTTTTCAGTTGATTTGTTGGTCACGTGAACCTTGACCCTGATTTGCCTTAATTGCAGTAATTAATTGATCTTGTTAGACCCTATTTGATGACGTAATACAACTGTTATGTACCGTGGGGGTTCTGCAGGTTAAACCGGGCCTGCAGGTGGATTTTACTTTTTATATTCTGTCTAATTAAGGTGAAGTTTTACAAACAGAAGCTGCAGCTGAAGATGTTTCTCAACATTAACTGTTTGAACGGACTTTAACCACGTGTTTTTTTTTCCTGTCGGATATTTCAGAGGTTTTCATGAAACCTGAATCTGCAGCAGAAACGTGGCGAAATATTTCAAAGTCTTCTGACGGAAAACGTGAAAAATTAAACACGTCGCTGCAGCTTCACAGCTTTGAATCCTGTTGTATTATTTCTACGTGCAGATCTACGGACCGCAGAGAGGACGGGACTCCCGGAGGTCCAGAAGCCGGCAGAGGCCGCAGGCAGACCGGGACGCTGCGGGGAGAGAGCCGCTACCGCAGCCGAGGATCAGCTTCACCCGGCGGGGAGTCCCAGGTCTGACACCCGCTGATCCCCCTTCAATGTATGCATCTGGTTACATTTATTCACTTCTATATGTCACTGTGAAAAACAGCCCAAAAAAACAGAAATGTAAGAAACATTCTGAAAATCCTTGATTCTGATCTGAAACGTTTTGTTGGATTTTTATTAGCTGCATTGAATTTTTAAATATAAAATATTTATAACCTGTAATATTTCGATATATGTTTAAATTATTGTTCAGTTCAGTCGGTGTTTTTAAAAGTCAGTATTGAATTATTTAGCATAATTATATGTCGGCCTTTCGGCTACAGTTTAGACAGAAAGGAACCATTTATTTTGAAATTAATAAAATAAACAAAAAAAATAGTTGTAACAATAATTATATTACTAATAGAAATAAAAAACAATTTAAATTATAGTTTTATTTAAAAATGTAATAATAATATTAGATCTGATAAGTTACCAATAATAGCACAAGCAGATGAAAATTAATTAAATCCGTGTTTCCACACTCAAATAAAAATACATTAAAATGACTATTTTGTTTGTTTTTATTACAGGTCCCCTTTTTAAATAACATATGTAATTATATAATTCCATTTATATTCTAAATTAAATTTGTTTTGATTTATTCTCTAAATAACCCATCTGTTTTTAATTCATATTTCAAAGGAGGTTATACAAAGTCACATTTCTGTAAATATAATTTTTTTTCGGTTCAGTTTAGATTTATCCAAAAAAAAAAAAAGTATAACAACACCGTCAATTCTCCAAGAAAATCTCCACAAAATAAACTTTTAACAGAAAAAAAAACCTCAAAAACTTCATCAGATTTTCATCTGCGGCACGGTGGTGCAGTGGTTAGCACTGTCGCCTCACAGCAAAAAGGTTCCGGGTTCGAATCCGGTCCTGGGCCTTTCTGTGCGGAGTTTGCATGTTCTCCCTGTGCTTGCGTGGGTTCTCTCCGGGTTCTCCGGCTTCCTCCCATCATCCAAAAACATGCACCTCAGGTCAGGTTACCTGGCGCCCCGCTAGTGGCAGCCTGCTGCAGCAGCTCCCCCCTGAGAGCCCCCCTGCTGTAGGGAAGACATTTCCCCTCGGGGATTAATAAAGTGTATCAAATCAAATCACACAGAAAAACCTTTTTAATTTGTTTTTTTTATTTTTATTTTCTCCAAATCTGAACACAGGAAGTACAAAGCTTCTGTCATTTTTTTCTTCCTTTCTGAGAGGAAACGTACAGTTAGTGCATTCGATCCTAAAACAATGAAAAAATAGATCTAAGAAGAAGAAGAAGAAGAAGAAGAAGAAGAAGAAGTGCTACATAAGCAGATGATGAGGTAAATCTGTCAAGGAAGAAGAAACAAACTGATGCAGTGAGAGAAACAAACAAACAAACAAACAAACAAACGGGACAGTCCACACGTCATTATTATTATTATTATTATCATTATATACACATCAGATGCATAGAATACTTTTTTCAAATCCATTTTGTACATAAATACCTACATTTCCCACTAAAAGACAAAAAAAAACGACCAGCAGAAAGAACGAACGACCGCAGGAATCCTGCACCAGTTTCACAGTTTTTAACGAGTTCATCCACTTCCTCTTTGTCTCCATCCAGTTCCTGTTTGTTGCATCATCAAAAAACCTCTTTAAAGAAACACCACACTTCCTGTTTATCATCACCAACACACTGTGGCTCAGCGCGTCTCCCGCCGCCAGAAACATTCACTGGAGCTCAGAACGTGGATTCATCCGCCGCTGAAAATAGTCCCTTCAAAAATGCAGTTTACTCCTGTTTTAGTTTTTAAATACTTCATTTTTTTAACTTAATTGTTATGTAGAGCTGTTCTGTGACTAAGAGTTCAGAGATTACAGGACATTTTATTTCATAATTTAGACTTTATTTTGTAAATTTTATTTCCCAACATAAAGATTAAAGGCCAGTTTTAAAGTATATTTCATAAATGCTCATTATGTGCAACTGTAAACAGAAAAAACGACTTAACAGATTAATCCGCTGATGAAAATAGTCCCCGACAAACACGACATTTCCTCCTGTTTGTCTGATAAAAGTTAGTTTTTAAGTGTTTAAGTAGGAAATAAATTGGGATGTAAAAAGATCGTTTTTTAAAATCCAGGTAAACGTTATAAATCAGAGCACGTTCAGTAGTGAGGAGTTTAATCAGAGGCTGCAGGTCGTCGATGTGCTCGTGAGATTTGTTGACGATAAAAAAAATAAGACTGAATATTTTCAGATTTAGAAACTCGTTTGTTTTTGCGATCGAACGACTGTGAAACGAGACTTTAGGTTCGTCCAGCGGGACACGAAGAGTTTGGTCAGAAACATGAACATCCGGCGACCTTCAGAGAAACTTCAGAACAAACACTCGAAGCACTCCGCTGCAACCGGCCCTTTAAATGGGACTATTATTCTTCTTTTACTGTCATTTTAATGATGTTTTCCTGATTAGTTCTTACTTCTCACATCTGGATAAAAAAAATATGATAGAACCTTTTCAATTCGTTTGTTTTTTGGCGACACGACATTAAAATGGAGAGCTGTGACACCGAAAATGAGCGAGAAAAGTTGACTTCTTATCCCGATGGTTTAGAAGGAGAATTCTGGAAAACCTTTATTTTGAAAGGTCGCCTGGTGTTTGTTGTTCTGAAGTTCGTCCTGTTGGTCGGTTTCACTCGTCTGCGACCTCACAGACCGACTTTGTAACGTTCCTTTAACGTGTTCGGTTAAAGCTGCAGAAGTTCCTCCTGTTACAAACACAGTTGGACCTCTGCAGGTTGCATGAACAAAGACTCCGCCCCCTCCCCGCTTCCTCTTTTTGACTCCTCCCTGCTTGGACGAACCTCGCTCTTCTGTTTTTTCCCGCCTCGTCGCTCCGACTTCCTGCGAGCCGGCCGCCGTCTGTTGCAGACAGACGCTCAGAAACCTGCAGCGTCTCGCGTCCTTCGTCTCTCTTTCAGGATGCTGGTTTGTGTTTTGGCACCGAAATCCACCATCGAGTGTTCAGTCAGCAGCTGTGGTCCCGATCGGACTCCGAGAGTCCTCGTCAGTCCAACTCCAACAGGAAGTTCTTTTATTTAAAAAAGCAATCCTCCATCAGTGTCATCGTCTGTCAGAGGACAGCTGTCATCTGTCCATCCATCATCAGAGAGGTGAGTTGTCACTCGAAGGTAGGTGTGTGTGTGTGTGTGTGTGTGTGTGTGTGTGTGTGTGTGTGTGTGTGTGTGCGTGCAAAGCTGTGATGAACCGAATGTTTGTTAACAGGAACTCTGCAGGTTTTAAAAAAAGTCTTTAAAAGTGTTGATGACTGTTTCCTCAAGTTTAAAGTGTAAAAGGTATTTTTTAAGATCTATTTTCTGCATCAAATTTGATCATAAATTAATAATATTATTAAGAATTCTTGGAGCAACAGAAGTGTGAAATAATTCTAGGCCTGATTTTTTTTCCCCTTAAAACAGGAAGTTTATTTTATTTTGTAGAACCTTATATTCCTGTTATTAAAGATTTGATGTATTTATTAATTTAGTGGGACATTTTAACAGATTGTTGCATTTCATTATAATACAAAGCAAAACAAATTTGAGTTGTAATCCAGAGTGGAAATAATCTGCCTTGGCTGTCCATGACTGCATCAACTCTTATTGTGAAATTTAGGCCTCAACTCCAGTATGTCTAGGACTATATACATTTTCATTTAGAATTATCTACTTTTATTTTGAAATTCAAGCCTGGGCTAAATCAACTTTAATTTGAAATTTAGGCTTTTCCTCCGATATGTCTGTGACTGCATCAACTTTTATTTTATAATATTGACTTTTATTTTGAAATCTAGGCCTTGGCTGAAGTCTGTTATGTTATCTTGTGTACATGATCAAATATTACCAAGTTTTTAAACGTATTTCTTGCCAAATAGTCTGATGCTTCAACTGTCCCGACTTGTGTGTGTGTGTGTGTGTGTGTGTGTGTGTGTGTGTGTGTGTGTGTGTGTGTGTGTGTGCGTGTGTGTGTGTGTGTGTGTGTGTGTGTGTGTGTGTGTGTGTGACAGCTGTGTGTGACAGTGCGTTTGCTGCAGTCTAGTCCTCACTGATGACGTCCACGTCCTCCCCGCCGACCTGCTGCGTCGCGGCCCTCCAGCGGCTCACGTGTTGGCTTCCCTTCCTCTTCTGCTGCGCCTCCGGAGACTCCTCCTCCAGCTTCTGGCGCTTGTGCTTCGTCCGGCGGTTCTGGAACCAGACCTTCACCTGCAGGTGGGGACACGGGTACGTCTTAACACGGGGAAACACGGACATGTTACCCTCCTACAGTGATACACCCTCCTACAGGGAGGCACGGCGGCGGCAGCATCATGATATGGGGAGCTGCTCAGCAGGGAGTCTCTGACGGTCCCTCAGTGGCTTAACTAAAGACTTAAAACCTCAGTCTGGATATAGAAGAGTTCGTAGCTTCAGGTCTGTAAAATGGTTCTGATCCAGAAGTGTCTTCAGCTGCAATACCAGCGAGTGCCACTAGAGGTCGGCTCCAAAAAACAGAATCTGAACTGGAGGCTTCATAATGTTCACAAACCAACGATGACATCACTGATGGTCGCCGCTTGCTTTAGACATTTTCCTCCAATCAGACGGAGCCTGAGAAGATCTGCAGGAAGATAAACCGTCCAAATCCAGGCGGGTGAAACATACCTGAGCACTACTGTTTGGAAATCTTGGAGCAGCTACCGCCTGTTCTGCTGTCAGCGATCATAATAAATGTGTGCGAGCCTGATGGTGATTTAATAGCCTTTTGCTGGTAAAACACGACTGAGACACGCAGAAGTGTTAAAACTCGTCGTGCTGGCTCGCAGCTCAGGTTACGCAACCCGTGAATCAACTGGATGTGGATGACAGGACGCAGATGGACGCGACTGATACTCCGTCACTCCCAGAGGCCTCGGGTGGCACTTCTGGGACAGGAAGTTGTGTCATTAAGATACCGACGACTTTTAATTTACGCTAAAGGAAGTTGTGGTGCCAGAGGCTCAGAAGTTACGAGTTCCTCTGACGGCTTTTTCTCAACGAGACCAAATGTAAAACAAACTTCTTTTAAAACACTTCAGAGGAGACGAACAGAAAGACAACAAATAAATCCAAAAAGTACCGATGACCCAACAGAAGGTCCATCGGTACGTTCAGAGGAGCCAACAATGTGCAGCGCTGTGAGCAGCAGGTGGAACCAGTCAGTAAGTATTATGTAAGTGTACATGTGTATATATATATATTTATAAAACTTGAATTTTTAGCTTTAAATTAGAATTTTGAGCTTTTAAATTTGAACTTTGACTACTTTTTCCCACCTGTGACTTATGGACGTTGACATCACGCAAATTCAGAAATATTAGTGCCTTACAAGCTCGGTCGGGGCCCCCGGTCGGGGCCCCCGGCAGCTTATTAAACCTGACCTGGATCAAATCGTCCTGCAGGAACGCGGATCGTTGATCATTATCGTCTCTGAAGGGCACTGATTGCACAAAGCTGTGATTTATGTGGGATTAATGAGTGCTGCTGTCTCTCAGCTGACTGATGATTGCTCGCCCTCTCTTCCTCTCGTGTTGTGAAATTGGCTCATAAATAATGATTCACGTCGTTCGGCTGGCGTCAGGACTCGTATCACCGCGGCGACCTGATGACAAACAGCCTGAGAAAAAAGGCAGAGGGAGCTGACTAAACATCGACTCATCACCCCCCCGTCCGTCCTCCGGTCTGGACCTCCACCAGCAGCCTGACGTCAGACCCGGTTTCATCCCGACGAACACGACGGAGCTCAGAGAGGCTGAAGACTGACTGAGAACAGTGTCAACGGTGGCCGAGTGGCGGGTTCAAATCCCACACGGTCCCGCAATCAAATCACTTTTATTAACCTGATCGAAACGAAACCGGGATCAGAACAGTACTTTGTTCACTTTGTGACTATTTAATTTTAAATGCTATAGTATGACTTTTTATCATATTTTAGATGACATTAAAGACAATTTAGTTCTATTTCTGACGACATGCTATAAGTATGACTTCCGTTCAAGTTATTTCAGGCAACACAATGGTGCAGTTGTCAGCGTTGTCGTCTCACAGTCTAAAGGTTTGTGGTTCTATCCCTGCCTGGGACTTTCTATAGGGATGTGAAAAAGTTTTTGTCCCCTTCCTGATTTCTTATTTTTTTGCATGCCTGTCTCACTTAAATGTTTCAGATCATCAAACAAATTTAAATATTAGTCAAAGATAACACAAGTAAACACAAAATGTAGTTTTAAAATGAAGGTTTTTTTATTATTAAGGGAGAAAAACAATCCAAACCCACATGGCCCTGTGTGAAAAAGTGTTTCCCCCTCCTGTTAAAACAACTTAACTGTGGTTTATCACCTGAGTTCAATTTCTCGAGCCACACCCAGGCCTGATTACTGACACACCTGTTCTCAATCAAGAAATCACTTCAATAGGACCTGCCTGACAAAGTGAAGTAGACCAGAAGATCCTCAGAAGATAGACATCATGCCGAGATCCAAAGAAATTCAGGAACAAATGAGAAAGAAAGTAATTGAGATCTATGAGTCTGGAAAAGGTTCTAAAGCCATTTCTAAAGCTTTGGGACTCCAGAGAACCACAGTGAGAACCATTATCCACAAATGGAGAAAACATGGAACAGTGGTGAACCTTCCCAGGAGCGGCCGGCCGACCAAAATTACCCCGAGAGAGCAGCGACGACTCATCCGAGAGGTCACAAAAGACCCCACGACAACATCCAAAGAACTGCAGGCCTCACTTGCCTCAGTTCAGGTCAGTGTTCATGACTCCACCAGAAGAAAGAGACTCGGCAGAAATGGCTGCATGGCAGAGTTCCCAGACCAAAACCACCGCTGAGCAAAAACAACATTAAGGCTCGTCTCATTTTTTTCCAGAAAACATCTTGATGATCCCCGAGACTTTTGGGAAAATACTCTGTGGACTGACGAGACCAAAGTTGAACTTTTTGGAAGGTGTGTGTCCCGTTACATCTGGAGTAAAAGTAACACCGCATTTCAGAAGAAGAACCTCATACCAACAGTAAAATATGGTGGTGGTAGTGTGATGGTCTGGGGCTGTTTTACTGCTTCAGGACCTGGAAGACTTGCTGTGATAAATGGAACCATGAATTCTACCGTCTACCAAAACATCCTGAAGGAGAACGTCCGGCCATCTGTTCGTGACCTCAAGCTGAAGCCAACTTGGGTTCTGCAGCAGGACGATGATCCAAAACACACCAGCAAGTCCACCTCTGAATGGATGAAGAAAAACAAAATGAAGACTTTGGAGTGGCCTCGTCAAAGTCCTGACCTGAATCCTCTTGAGATGCTGTGGCATGAACTTAAAAAGGAGGTTGGTGCTGGAAAACCCTCCAATGTGGCTGAATTACAACAACTCTGTAAAGATGAGTTGGCCAACATTCCTCCACAGCTGGAAAAGACTCATTGGAAGTTATCACAAATGCTTGATTGCAGTTGTTGCTGCTGAGGGTGGTCCAACCAGTTATTAGGTTTAGGGGGAAACACTTTTTCACACAGGGCCATGTGGGTTTGGATTGTTTTTCTCCCTTAATAATAAAAACCTTCATTTAAAAACTGCATTTTGTGTTTACTTGTTATCTTTGACTAATATTTAAATTTGTTTGATGATCTGAAACATTTAAGTGTGAAAGACATGCAAAAAAATAAATCAGGAAGGAGTCAAACACTTTTTCACACCACTGTATGTGGAATTTGCATGTTCCTGCATAAGTAATAATCTAAAAGTAAAATATGTCGTCCAAAATATGGACGACTGACTTATGCATGTTCTCATGCATGTAGTCCATGACGTAAAACAAACATCATGTAGTCGTAAATGTGACAAAGTCACACTACAAGCAAGAACATTCAATCCTCCACAGACAGAGTTCCACGCCGCTGATCGAACCGAGTACTTCCTGATTGTGAGATGACAACGCTAGCAACTTCAAAGTTGTGCTGCCTTTATTGCATGTTTGTCTGACTTACATAACTTATATGACTTTTAAACATTTTCTCAAAGAAAGCACGGTGGTGCAGTGGTTAGTGATGTTGCCTCCCAGTCAGAAGGTTCCAGGTTTGATTCTTGCCCTTGACATGACTTTTCATCTAGGATGTTAATGTCATCCTTTCCCCGGCGAGTCTCGAACCTGGAACCTTCTGACGGGAAGGCAACACCACCAACCGCTGCACCGTAGATCCCTCTTCAACAGCATGTTTAAAAGTTATATAAGTCAGACAAGCAGGTAATAAACTCAGCAAAATGGAGCAGTTCCAAGCCAGCGTTGTCCTGACAATCAGGAGGTTCTGGGTTCGACAGGAACTTTGTGTGGAGGATTGCATGTTCTTGCTGGTGGTGTGACTTTGACTGTCGTATGACTTTTTTATGACATGATTTATATTTTCTGCTCAGTTTTCATTCATTCATTCTTTAATCCTTCTCAGAAAGCTGTTTTATATTTTTTTCTTGTAATTTCAATCCTCTCCTGTAATTTTTTTTCATCCTTCACAGGAAACATAAAAAGCTGTTGTTCGACCTCGTCTTCCCATCATGCATCATTCCCTCCTCCTCCTCCTCCTCCGTTTCCCATGATGCCTACCTGCGTCTCTGTCAGACACAGCCCGCTGGCCAGCTGCTTCCTCTCAGCTCCGACCACGTAGTGGTTCTTCTCGAAGGCCCGTTCGAGGCGCAGCAGCTGAGAGGGCGAGAACGCCGTCCGGATCCGTTTGGGTTTCCTGGAGAACGGACCGTGAAGCAGCAGGTTCTCCGGACTGCTGTCGTCTCCTCAACACAAACAAACAAACAAACAATGGTCAACAAACATCTTCTGCAGGTTCACTGGAGCTGAGGAAAGTAAAACTCGTGTTGGTCTCTGCAGTTTAAACTCTTTTCTTCACAGATGAAAGTCAAGAAACTGCAGAAGTGAAAACATGAACGCAGGAAGAAAATAAAAACCTGATAAAAAAGAAAAGGAGCACGAAGACAAACAAATACAAACAAATCATCCCCCAAAAGACGCAAACACACACACACACTCTCTCTCTCCATGCTATTTTTAAAGAGAAGCATTATCCTATCGTGCCCTGACTCGTGTCTGCAGGCATAAAATCAGGGTTTGTAGCCAGATAGGCGAAACGCAGGGCAAACTAGACTTCTGTTCCTAAAGATGGCTGCTGTGACCAATCAGAGCGATTCCTGGACGAAACCATAAGATGCTGCTGCAGAGGAAACTTCAGACACGACACTGGGACGAAACAGTGTGTGTGTGTGTGTGTGTGTGTGTGTGTGTGTGTGTGTGTGTGTGTGTGTGTGTGTGTGTGTGTGTGTGTGTGTGTGTGTGTTTGCTCTGTTTAATCTGAACAAACACTTCATCCATTTGACATTTGCATCTCAAACCGCAGACATTTTTTATCCAGAAATTATAAATCAGGATCCAACAACAGGCTGACAGCTCATCAATAATCAATAAACCTCAAATAATCTGAAAGTTCTGATGTCATCAGTCAAACTGCAGCTGATCAGAGTCATTGATCAGGTACAAAGACTGAAGTCGTTGGTAGAAACATTGATCAGCTGGTGGAAACATTGATCAGCTGGTGGAAACATTGATCAGCTGGTGGAAACATTGATCAGCTGGTGGAAACATTGATCAGCTGGTGGAAACATTGATCAGCTGGTGGAAACATGTCTGTAGCTTCAGTCTTTGAGCAGCTGCAGGTCTGAAACTGAACAACAACCTGCTTGAATAAAAATGGAGCTTAATGTTTCCACACGATGAAACCAGGGACGACTGTAATAAAAGAAACATTGATCAGCTGTTGGGATCTGCAGAAACAGATGAAACTCTTTCTGGAGCTGCTGACTTCCAGTTCAAGAGCTGAAAATAGATTTTATGAAATGTTTTTTATGTCAAAGTGCTGAGACGCTTATAGGAAGCAGAACAGGAAACAGAAGTCAAAGAAATCAAAACAACAAACTGATTTACGGGAAAAATCTGAACGTCAGATAATCGACTTTTTAAAGTAAAAACGTGAAATATTTTCAGTTTTAAGATTCTTTAAAGTGACGATTTGAAACTTTTCTTCAACACAAACAAACATTTCTCGGTTTCGAACTCGGACGAAGTGAAACGTCCGAGAAATATTTTACGACTTGTTTCAATGATACTTTGAGAAACCGGTCTGCGTGACGAAGACGTTCTTCTACTTTAATTATCCGGAACAAAAGAGAAAACAACGAAGTTTAACAGTCAAAATATTTAAAACTACGTGAACTTTCGTTTAATTTCTAGTTAAACGACTAAAACTGCGACTCGGACGTTAAAAAAGTAAAAAACAAACACGATGTCGTGTTTAGCGTCGGTTCTGAGCTGCAGCTGTTTTTGGTCGAGTTGATTTTCCTGAAGAGATGAACGTCGACGTTTCTTCGCAGCTCATTTGTTTATCAGACGCGAGCGGTTTCATAAATCAGACGCGTCGCTAAAACTCAACGTCGTTTCTTTGTGTCCTCGACTTTTCGGACCATTTATTAAAATCGCACGTAAATTTTCTTTATGATAATTTTACATAAAAACAAATTGGACCTGGATTTCTCTCTGAGACGCCGCCGTCGACACGCGCTACGCAAAGAAGCGGGTGGGCGGCGGCTTGGAGGCGGCGAGGAGGACAATGGCGGCGGGTAGAAAGCCGACACGTTCTCACGCCTTTTACCAGCGTTAGCGACATTCATATGCAAACTGAGCGTGTGCAGCCGTGACATACGGCTCGTTTCGGCTTGCAAATATTTCTGTTGAGCGTCAAATCGGCTGAAAATGATGCTTTAATGTAACAACGGTGAACCGAGAGGCGTTCGAGGGTTCAGTTTGATTCCAGGAAAATTCAGCAGCGGAAACGCTCGAGGCGTCGAACGCACCGAGAAAACTAAAAGTTCAGTTCAACAAATCAAATCCTCAAAGAAACAAACGTGAATAAAAACATCTGTTTGCAGGATTTTACTGTTGTTTTCAATAATTCTTGACCTTTTAATTTGAAAATCTTTCTGCAGCAATAAAGTTTCAGAACTTGTTTTCACAAATTCTAACTTTTAGTTTACTCAGCTGCTTTGCTGTGAAATTAAATGATAAACGAGAGGATCAATAAGTCTGAAAGCTCCAATAATCAGAACACGACTTCTTCACAACCTCCTGAACGATCTAATAAACAGAAACTCTGATTAAATCAGATCAGATCAAAGATCAAAGATCAAAGTACCAAAAGTGATCAGAACCATCAGAGGATCAATAATTGAGCCGAGAGGAAGAAGAGCAGCTTCATCACAGATCAAGATGAAGAAGGAGGAGGAGGAGACGAGGAGGAGACAAAGAGGACGAATATTTAATCTTTCTATTAAATTTCAGATAAATCCAGAAGATTTCATCAAACTTCTCCTGAAGTCTCTTATTTTGAAAAGCTGACCCTTTTAACACACCTGGAAACAGGTCATAACAACAAGCTGTGTGTTCACAACCTCATGGCTTCAGATCGCCCCAAACAATCCTCACAACAACAACAACAACAACAACAACAGAGGGTTTGTTTGTTTGTATTCCTTTCTCGTGCTGTGATGACAGGAAGAGGAGGAGGAGGAGGAGGAGGAAGGATATAATGACTTCCTTCTAATTTATCATCTTTTTTCTCAATAAACTACTGCAAAGAAAAACAAAACAATAACAGAGAGAAACAAAACAACAACAGAGAGAAACAAAACAACAACAGAGAGAAGCTTTTTTTCTCATCTATTCTCAGGTAAAAGTTAGAAAACTGATGAATGAAAAACAAATAATAAATGTGATGAAGTGTTTTGATGTGGAGACTTCAGTACGCTCTTATTGTGAAGGAGCAGCAGAGACAGGAGGCGGGGGTGAGAGAGGAGGGAGGGGGGGAGGATTAATCACCTGGACAGGTAACTACAGTTTGACTCGGACGAACCGCAAACCTCAGTGTTTCTATCATCCTGTCACAACCTCACAATCACAACACACAACAACACAACACACAACAACACACAACAACCACAACACACAACAACCACATACAACACACAACAACACACAACAACACACAACACCACATACAACACACAACAACCACAACACACAACATACAACAACCACAACACACAACAACAACACACAACAACCACAACAACACACAACGACCACAACACACAACACACAACAACCACAACAACACACAACGACCACAACACACAACACACAACAACACACAACGACCACAACACACAACACACAACAACCACAACAACACACAACGACCACAACAACAACCACAACAACACACAACGACCACAACAACAACCACAACAACACACAACAACACACACTGGATTCATCCGCTGCAGAAAATAGACCCCAACAGAACAAGAAGATTCATGATCAATCAGTTCATCTATAAAACATCAAAAATATTCAGTTTACAGATATTTGATCTGATGAAATTATTTTTTTCTTGAAAAATAACTGAAGCCATGAATCAATTACTCATTCAGCCTATAAAATAAAATAAAATTGTATTTTGTTCGGCCAAAAGTCATAAAGAAATGACAAAATATTCATATTTAGGAAAATCTCTTGAAACACTGAAATCTGCAAATATGTAAATGTTAAAATTAATTTTGGATGACAAATGACCAAAGTTATTGATTGATTGATTGATTGATTGATTGATTGATTGACTGTCTACTCTGTGAAGAAACTTGAAAAATAGTTTGGGTTATGTTAATTTTATATCAGTGACGGCCTTTAAAAAGTCTCCAAATATTCACTTTATTTCAGTTAATTTGCAAAAAAAAATTTTTTTTTAAAAAAGCACTAATTTTCTCAGACGCTGAAATCTCAAAGATTTGGCTGCTTCTGTTCTTCTGTTTGAAAAACGTGACAAAAGTGTTTCATTGTTTTGTCTGTAAAACAAAATGTCTTCCGTCATCTTTGTTTTTCCAAAAACAGTCAGTTTACAAAAAAACATCAAAAACAAGCAGAACATTTTTTTCTTTGACGCTGAAATCTGCAAAAGAATTTCCTTTTTTCCACCATTACTTTCGTCTGAATCAATTATCAATATTTTCCTGTCATCAATCATTTTGGCTCCTAAATACACAATTTATTGAAATGTTGAAGATTTATTTTTTAAAACAATGAATTTGGCTACAAAATGAATTGTTTTCATGCTGAAATTAGAATTTAAATTAATATAATTATAATTTTATCCGAGCGGTGAGTCGTGATGATGATAACTGGACAAAACAGCACACGTCATGATTACATGTAAATATAATCAATAATATTTAAATATAATCACGACATTCTGGTTCAAAGCCTCCTGCAGACGAAATATTTTGCATTTGAATTGTTTCTTTATGTGAAGCTTAAATAAATAAACAAAAACACAAACAGATGAAGATGAAGATGCAGCCTCGTTTGGAGAATTTAAATCTATAAACATCTTCATCTCTGCAGACTCTTCTTCATCATCATCATCATCAGGAAGCTCGTTTAGATTTTATAAAACATCTGAAGAAATAAAAACAATGATTTAAACTTTTCGTTTCTTCAAACATTGTTTAAACTTTCAGAACTTTGTTTGAAACTGTCAGAACTTGATTGACAGCCGTGAAAACATCTGAACGATGAAGAGCTGCAGAGCTTCATCATCATCGAAAAGATCCAAACACTCTCAAACTTTCTTCTGGATTAAAAATCACTTTCTCGTCTCTCACTCTTTCGTGTTGTTTTACTTTTTCTATTCATGTACAAAATTAATTTATTCATTATTATATTTTACTGATTTTCCAAAACAGTTCAGTGTTTCTTTGTGTATTTTGTTATATTGCTCTACAATATATGAATATGACAAAATTGTTTGGCATTTATTATTAATTTCTTCAATATACTACAATAAATTACTAGGAGCCCATTTTTTTTTTACCTATATTAAAATTGTTATATTTTCTTAATATTGACATTTCATTGTTTATCATTTTCTCTGAAGTGGTTTGATTGTTTTGGTGTTTTTTTCATGAATAAACTCGCTGAATGTTTTTGTACATATTTTTAGAATTTATTTCAATTATTTTATGTAACCTACATAATTCCCTAAATATCTCGATTTAATTTTTTTTTATCAACTTTTTTATTTATTGTTGATTTTTGGAAAATAGTATTTTTTATTGTAAGGAATAATTATATTCAATCACAGTGTTGTTATTCATTATTGTTATTTTATGTTTCTGGGGACTCTATCGTGTTACGGTTATCTTCGTTATGTCATTATTTTCTGTTTTATTATTAAATATAAAAATAAAATTCTAATGATTTACATTTTGTGACTTCAACATTTAGATTAAATATAACGTCAATATAAACGGTTGTTTATTTACCGTCTCACGGATGATTTTCTTTATTTCTGTAAACCGGAAGTTTTTCACTTTTAGGCCGCAGCAGCTTTTTCTGAACTTTCTGATCACATGTCTGCAGATCACCAATCAAACACCTGCTTACAGTCATCAATAAAACCTTCAATCAGACTCAGACTGAAAAACTCCGCAGCTTCACACGTGTCGTTTTCTCTCAATATTTATCTTTAGACACAAAACTGAAAAATGTCATCTTTTTTTCCTTCGTTTCAGAAACGTTGAAGCTCCGTTAGTTTTAATAATGAAATAAAAACTGAAAACAGCCAACATCATCCAGTTAATTAATAAGGAATCCGGATTTTAAAACACGTGACGATTTAAATTCACATCGATTAACTTGTTTCAGAGATGATCTCAGAAAAATCTCTTTTATCTCCTGAAACTTTATTTCAACCAAAAACTTCCTGTTAAATGTTTGATTGTTTGCAGCTCCGCAATTTAAATGTCATTTTAATTCACAACAGGAAATCAAAGAAACACTGAGGAGGAATATTAGAAGAATATCAGAGGGCGGTGAGAAAATATGAAGTTTTAAAAAATCTATGCAGGAAAAACAAAACAATAAAAGTCTAAAAATTAAATTTTGGTTTAAAAAAAAAGAAGCGATTGATCAAATAAATAAAACAATAATCAGGTCTAGTATAAATATTGATTATATCTAAACAATCTGAGCTTCTTCATACAGAAAACTTCAAATATTAGATTTATTTTTAAACACGTGGAGCTGCAAAGAGAAATTTCTAATGATAAACAGAAAAGTAATAATCTGACAATAATTCAGTCTCAGGCCAAACTGCAACTAAATATGAAAAGTTACCTCACAATAATAATAATAATAATAATAATAATAATAATAATAATAATAATAGAGGAAAAATACAAAATGTAACCTTTAATCTTAAATAATAGAAATAAGAATCATTAAACTGAAGCTGAACTAATTTTTTTAATCAAATGTATTCTTTCTGCTTTGATATTATTGCAACACACTCAGTAAAACATGTATACACACACACACACACACACTCTCTGTCACACACTCACACACACACACACACACACACACACACACACACACTGATCAAAGAAATTTGAGAAAGGCTCAAAGTGTCTAAAATCCATCATGCCCCGGTGCCCCCCGTCCTGACTCACCTTGGAAGCGGGCTCCCAGGTACCGGCTCCGCAGCACCCACGGGTAGAAGCTGAGCGCGTCTCGGTGCTGCGGGCCGAAGAAGCTCTGCGGCGGGATCTGCAGCGGGTGCAGCGGCAGCCCGCCGGCTCCCTGCGCGTGAGTCCCGGGCTCGTGCAGCACCATGTCCGGCCCGGCCGAGAACAAAGTCCTCCCGCTGCCACCCTGGAAGCAGGAGCCGAAGACCCCGGCGGCGGCGGCCGGGTGCAGGGAGTCCGGGAAGCGGAGCGCCGTGGGCCGGATGGGCTCATCCCCGGAGCCGCTGTGGCCGCTCGCCTCCTTCCCGACCAGAGACTCGATGGTGAAGCATTTCTTGTTGCTGCTGTGCTGGAACATCGTAGACACCTGGAGCTGAGCGGAGGAGGAGGAGGAGGAGGATGAAGGTCTGAAGAAAGCGGCGTCCAGTTAGTCCAGGTCCAGGACTTCCCCCATAACTCTCTTTCCGGAGTCCGCTGGTGCGTAAAAGCGCGCAGATCCTGATTTGTTGCACCTGGAGGCGGCTGAAGTTCCTCTCACCTGTCCGGGGAGGTGTCTCTGCCGCTCCGCTGCGGGGGTGAAGAAGCCTCCGGGCGCCGAGCAGCGCGGGTCCGCGGGAGCTGCAGCCGGGTTTGGGGCAGAGAGCGGCGGGCTGCGGGGCTCTGGTCGGTCGGTGTGTCCTCGCGCCTCCTGCCGCCGCGTGCCGGAGTTTGAGCCGCGCCGCGAGTGTCTGTCCGTCAACAGGCTCCCACACCTGCCCTGCCCACCCAGAGGTGCGCCGAGCATGCGCACTGACGGGCTCCGCGACAGCCATTTTGTGGGTGGTGAGGAGGAGGAGGAAGAGGAGAGTGAAAGGTGATGATGATAATGACTGACAGTGATGAAGAGGAGGAAGATGATTAAGAGGATGATGATGATGAGACTGACAAAGTCTGAACACTGAATCAATAAACAATAATCATCAATAATCATTTGTAATATTTTCGAATATTCACTGACTGACTGATTATGTATCAATATGTCTGTATACCAATAAACTTTACACATAAATAAACAAATAAATCAGAGAGAGAAATAGATCAGGAAAACTTTTCAAACATTTTATTTAACTTTAAAAAGTAGGAGAATTTTCTGAACAATGAATCCTTCAGTTTATCAGAAAAAAATCTGATTTAAAATCAATAAATTCGGAAATAAGTGATTTTAACTGACAGGAAGTGAATAGAAGCTCAAAGCTTTTCACATTAAAATAACACAAAAACACAAAAAATAAATCAAATTAAATATAAAAAGCACAAATAAAATGACAGAATAAAAATTTTAAGCAATAAAGTGTAAAAATCAGTCAAAAACAAAAACAAAAAAGTCAATAAATTGAGAAAAACCAGGGTTAGAAATAAAGGTATGGCGATAAATATGACACCAAATTAAAACCCAGATTAAAGAGTTTTCTGTAGTTTAACGAGCTCGTCGGCCTTTCAGAGGATTTAAACGGCTCACTGGGGTTTTTATTATCATCCATCAGCCTCTTGTTTCACTCTAATTCGTTTTTTTCATTGTCCTGCTGGTGGCGCTGTAACCCTTCACTGAACAACAGTAAAGATTTCCTTTATGTTTGATCCTTTTTTTAATCATTGAAGAGGATCAAAGAAGACGAATCTGAACCGGTTCATCTTCTTTATACACAACTGACCAGAACTCTGTTTCATCGTTTATTGTTTGGACCCATTTGGGGCCCGTGGACCAAGTTTGGTCCACACCTCATTGGTTTTGTGTCACCAACTCGTGTTTATTCTCTTTTATTTTGAAATCCTAACTGTAAACATAGAAATAAAATGAGTTTAACGTTCATTTTTATTTTTTTATCTGCGACTAAATGTGAAAAATGAATTATGTTTGTTGGTGTTTAGTTGCACAGAAGCTGAATTTCTGTCAGTCAGAGTACCTCTTGTTGTTGTTGTTGTTGTTGTTTACTGGACCTCATCAAACGTGTTGTTTGGAATAAATCTCTTCACACAGATTATTAATTTATTTAATCTGAAATGATTTAAGATTCAAATTCAGGAAATAAATAGAAGCCAATGAAACGTCCTCTGAAGGGATAAAAACATGATTTTTGTGTGTGAGTGTGTATGTGTGTGTATGTGTGTGTGTGTGTGTGTGTCTGTGTGTGTGTGTGTGTGTGTGTCTGTGTGTGTGTGTGTGTGTGAGTGTGTGTGTGTGTGTGTGTGTGTGTGTGTGAGTGTGTGTGTGTGTGTTTCCTGCTCCAGCTGATCTCTCATGTTGTGACTGAGCCGATCAATAAATCAGAACTATTAACTCCACATCAGGTCTGCATGAATCAATAGTCAGAAGGATTTGTGGGTAATTCTACCATTAGTGCAGTGCATGCTGGGAAGTGTATGCTAATAATCACATAAACGTTTGTTGGACTTTTAGTCGACTGAAGTTGATTTTAAGTTATGCAAGTTACTCAAACTATTGAAATATTAACCAAATACAATTATAAAATTACTGAAATGAATCATACAAAATTATTTATACTTTTATTTTTCCTTTTTCCTTTAACGTCTGACTTCAGCTGCTGTTTTTTATATTTATTGTTCATGTAAACATCATACAAACACGGTAAATAGCTTTAACACCTGTAACTTCAAATGACTAAAGATACATTACTTTATTCATCTGCATGAAAATAATTATACAATTAATAAAAAATATACATTAAAAATGTATATTTGATAAAAATTTTGGGGGGAAAAAGGTTCATTAAAAACCTTTAATTGAAATATAATCAGGGCGAAAAATTATTTCTTTCTTTCTATGAGAATTAATTATTATTTGGTGGTTTAAGAAAGTGTTTTTAATTGTCCTTTAAATGTTTTTTAATGTGCAGTTATCGATCAAATCTAAAAAGGATTTAGCTGATATTTTTATCATTTATAAAACAACAACAGCAACTACAAACTTCTAATTTCTCAAATCTGAAGATGATAAATTGTCAATCATTTTTAAGAAAGTTGTTTTTTTGGTTCATCAGAAGTTTGTTTCACATGTAAAACAAACTGTTAAACACTCATACAGCAGGGGGCGCTGCAGGCCGGAGAGCTCAAATGTTCATATTTAAATTTTCTGAAACTTTGAATTGAAGGTTAGTAATATAAGTTTTAACTTCTGAGGAGCACGACTGTGAGCATTTTTTAAAGAATTCGGAATAAAAACGTTTTCCGTGACCCGTGTTGTTAGCGTGTCGTTTCAGACCTCGTCCCGTCCGACCCGGCCTCGTCCTCGTCTCGCCCTCTCCAGCTTCGGGACCTGGAGGACAAATGCCAACCCATTCAGGAGCCTCTAATTGTGACCCTGGCCGCTCCACAAAGGCCCCCCGCCTCCGCCTTTAATGGGCTGCCCTGCAGAGGCCCGTGTGAACCGTGGAGCTCCATCCTGGCTCCACCCCCCCTCCTCGCCCCCACCTCCCCACACACACACACACACACACTGCCCCCCCTCCACATGTTAATTAATAGGCCTTACTGGCAGATTTGGATCCCGCTCGGCTTTGATTGAAGGCGGCCATTAGCATCTATTAATTTTGCCTCTGGCGTTTCATGGCCGCCTCTGAAAGAGGATTAAGTGGTGTGAGTCATTGTGAGTCTGAGTTAAAGTGTGATTATTGTCCGCGCCGCCCGGAGCCAGCTAACTGCTGCTAAGCCCTCTTGAAAGTGACGGGGCGACTCCTCTCATTAGAGCCAACAAGGGAAAGATATTAACAGGAAATAACTGCAAATTTCTCTTTTTTTCCCCGACTTGTAATCTCGGCTCTTTGCGGTAAAATGTAAAGAAAAGAAAACTTGAGCGACGCAGCCAAACAGCGATGATACAGTTTAGTCCGGGCCAACGGACGTCGCTTCAGAGCTGTCGGTTTGTTTTTCAGACATGTCGGGTTTTAATGAGGCGATGAGCAGCAGCTGCAGAACGTTTCCCAGCCGACAAAAAAATAGAGAAATATTGTGTACGCAAAAGGAAAAAAAACAAAAACAATATTGGATGGCCGTGATCTTCAGGTGATACTACATTAATAACAGCCACGATTCTGGAGTGGAAATCACCGCATGGGCTCAGGAACACTTGCAGACAAACTGCAGCCTTCACAGAGGACGAGGACTTCGTTCTGAGCCTCACATGTACAAAAATATTTATCTAAAAACTCATGAATACAGAATAAAAATCTGAAACACAGACGGGTAAAAATCGGGACGTTCTCAGTTGATATTTTGCTTCAAGGCTGCAATTAAATTAACACTTTTGTAACTAATTAAATAGTCAAAAAGAGGTGGAGTTGGATGAACCTGTGGCTTCACGTGTTTATGGATTTCATCATCTTCGGTTCACAATATCCTCAAAAGACTCAGAGACTATTAACTGCATTAATAACCACGTGGAAATCACTGCATGGGCTCAGGAACACGTCTGAAAACCATTTCTGAAAGATGTGTTTGTTATTTCCAAAACTGTCGGTCTCACCTGATTGACACGTCCGTCCTCTCGTCTCCTCTTCACACACTCTCCTCCGGGCCTCAGGTGTTTCCAGGTGGCTGTGAAGCGCCATGGGAACGCCGTGACATGACAGCAGAGGCTGTGACCCGTAGCGAGCGAGAACACATACACACACACACACACACACATACACACACACACACACACACACACACATACTCACACTCACACACACACACACACACACACACACACTCACACACACACACACACACACTCACTCACACTCACACACACACATACTCACACACACACACACACACACACACTCACACTCACACACACACACACACACACACACACGAACACACACACACGAACACACACACTCACACAAAACCTCCTGTGTGTGTGTGTGTGTGTGTGTGTGTGTGTGTGTGTGTGTGAGTGGGGGATGACCTGCAGGTTTCAGGTTTTGTCTTGGCTCCTCACTGATCTCTTTACATCCGCTTCACACTCTCAGATCTGTGGGACGCGAGGTCAAAGGTGACGGGCCTCAACGTGAGTCGGCCTCCTGACCAATCGCGCCTCGCCTGTTACACAACCTGTGTGATGTCATCAGGAAGACGGGACCCTCCTGAGGAAGAATGTAAACAAACAGAGGCGTGTGAAGTGATACTGTCCTGTGTTGAAAGGAAAGAAGAAGCGACTGGAGATTCCTTTGTGCAGAAGTTTTAACACCTCAGGATGTGAAGCTGGCTGCTGGCAGGCTGCAGCGCCCCCTGCAGGCAGATCACAGGATTAACTTTCTCATTTATTTCTTTTTTGGGAGCTGACCTGTTGTTCTTTGCTACCCCCTGGTGGTCAAACATGTGTATCACACCTCAGACACAGGCTGTGATCCCTCTTATGGAAAATACAACTTGTTTGATTATTATCAGTGATAATTACAAACCTCCCAACAAAAGAAACAAATGTGATTTTCTGAAATTTACCACATTTTTCTTTCTCAATATTTAGTGTTAGAGAAAAAGCTGAGATTTAAAACCACTTTTCTTTTTAAACAAAAAAACAATAATAAAAAAAAAAGACGATTTGTTCAAATGAGCAAAAAAAAACAACCAAACTAAGTAGCAGATTTTTATTTAGTCAAGCCAAAAACAACAACAACAAAAAGAAAACATTTCAGAGCATCTACAACACGATGAAAACAAACTGCTGATCCGGCCGAAAAACAGATAAACATGTTCATGTAAAAAGCAGAAAATTCAAAACTATACAACATGAAAAAAAACAACCTCAAACAAACTCCTGGTAAAATACTGGTCAAAGTGCTGGTGCATAAGAAGACAGCTGTCAGAACACTTGGGTTTTTTTTTTTGGCAATTCAAACATCCACTAAACTGACAAATATGGCAAATATTTTTCACATCTTTACAAAAATATATCCCAACATGACGTAAAGGCAGCGAACACAATGATTATTGTTCAGAGACGTTATCAAGTAGAAATTAAACAGACCTGTTAATTAAAACTGAGAAATTTAAGAGAATCGTTGAATGTAAAATCGGTTGTTCAAAATGGAGGCAGTTAGCATGTTAGCATTTCGTACACATCCCTGTCTGCTGCAATTGATGTATTCAACTCAGAGCTGCAGCATGTTCTGCTGGTGGACCTTTAATTAATTTATATGAACTCATGATACGGATAGCAGCTGAGCTAGCTAGCATGCTAACCAGTACCGTGTTCGCGTTAAACAACCGTCCGATATCAAACGGGGATAATCCTAAACCTTGAAAGAACAACAATAATGATGCTAAAGCTTTGAACACAACCTAAACTGTGAGCAAGCCAGCTAGCTTGATGATCTATTTAAGATAACCAGGATATTAGCAATTAGCTCGGCAGCCACAGTAGCTCGCGGTTAGCCCCGGAGTGGACGCATGACTCCATTTTGCGGAGTCACTTTATGACATTAACGTTGTTCGAAGTATAAACACTGTTAATCTGGATTAATACCACGATATCTCTTTAACGAGCTAGAAACGAAATGCTGCTCGCTGATGTTATCGTGTTAACGTTCGTGTTTGACCAGACACGGGGATGTTAACGTGCTAACAGCTAGCCTACATGGTGCTCTGAGCACGTTAGCGTTACTCTTCGAGAAGACGGAAGTGAAGCGTTTCATTTTTAACTCCTGAATACTGTAAATTTAACAGAAACAGCAGCAATGAATTAAAAGTGTAAACTGGATCTGAACGTCGAGGTGTCGCAGAATTTATCAAGAAAACCGTTAACGAGAAAAAATAAAACCCGAAGAAGTGAAAACAGCAAAAATAAAAACATCTGGCGTCGGGTTTGAAAAGACCAGAAACAACCTCAGTGAATGTTCCTCAAGAAACACGTCCACAAGAGATGGATTTTAAATCTGTCGTGAACAAGAACAAACGGCCGGTCGTTCAAAGGTTTGTGATCGGACGACCACGAGCGTCCTTGAAGGAATCTTCTCGTGACCTTCAGACTTCAACGATCGTTCGTGGAACCGACGACTTTCTGGCACCAAAGAAAGTTTTCAACTTTAGAGACCGTGTTCACGCTGCTGAGCCGATCGCCGTCGACGACCGTTTCAACCGAACGACTGACGAGAAACTGATCGTTAAAAATGTCGACAAAATATCAAAGCTAGCGAGTCTCATAAATGTAGTGATCTACCGTTAGCAGCATTAGCGCTTGTAGCTAAGGGAGAGTTTAGTCCACCAGGAGGTTCTGAGCTCACAGCCCCGTTTCTCCGCTTCAGCGTGAATACAGACGAACTTTTCAGAAACGTTTACGGTTATTTCATCGAGTCGTGGATTCGTTGTTTGTGAAGGTGAAGTCGGGAAGTTGATTTGTAGCGCTAACTGTTAGCAAACACTGAGGATAGTCACGACTGGAGAAGCGTGCAATACACCCGGCAGTCCACCAGAGGGCAGCCTTACACCCGGCAGTCCACCAGAGGGCAGCCTTACACCCGGCAGTCCACCAGAGGGCAGCCTTACACCCGGCAGTCCACCAGAGGGCAGCCTTACACCCAGCAGTCCACCAGAGGGCAGCCTTACACCCGGCAGTCCACCAGAGGGCAGCATGTGGTTAGATTTAGGGGGAAAAAGTAGTTAGCTTTACAAAAAACTACGTGGTTAGATTTAGAAAAAAACAACCTTAAGAAAAAAAAAAAAAAAACGTGCTTAAATATGTTAAAAACAAAATACGTGGTTAAGATACGGAAAAGATTCATTTGAACAAATGCACGATGCTTTTTTGACTCGACGTCCTGGTGAAAGTCCTGGCCCACTAGTGGACCGCTGGGTGTACTGCACACTTTAGCGTATAAATCGCTGTAAACTGGCGAGATTTTTAAATGACTCATCAAATCAACGTCGGGCGTAACGTGATTGACATCCGTCCATGTTTGTTCGGTAACAAAATAAAACTTGTTTTTCTTCGGCGTCACAGTAACGAGTCGATTGTAGGACAATCAGAAGGACAATCAGAAGGTTTCAGTCGCGGTCAGATGAAGATCTTCAGATCTGAACCAGAACGGTCGGCGGCTCCGATCCAGTTTCAGAGCAGCGAATCAAAGTCATCTCGGAGCGATCTCCTGCATCATGGCGGGCAGGTGGATGGTCGGACACGAGTCTTTGTGTCTCAGCTTGAACATCAGCTGCTCTTTGTCCTGAGAGAGCTTCTGGTTGACGGCGACCCGCCTCTCCAGCGCCCCCTTCAGGTCCTGCTGCTCCTTCGACAACTGCCTGGAAAACAGAACAAAAAGAGAGAAAATGAACTTCTGCAGCAGGTTCCTCCTTCAGGATCGTTTCTAATTTGAAAAACAGATGATGAGACTTGGAGGCATCCTGCTGGAAGTGGTTTTGTCCAGCAGGTGGCAGCACCTTCACTAAATACTTGAAGCGCTTACTGAATGAGAGTCTGGCAGTTGTCTATCCGGACATTCAGGTCCTCGTTCTGCTGCAGGACGTGAACGATCTGGTCCTCCAGAGTCAGATTCTTCTCCACCTGAGGATCGAGAGTGAAAACATGAAAAACAACAAACAAAGAAAAACAAACAGAAACACAAAAACGACAATGTTCGAGTTTCTGTTTACAGAGAAGATTAAAAACATGAAACATCTTTGGTTTTAATTGACCTCTGACCTCAGCGAACATCCCCTCCAACCTACCAGCGCCTCCATCTGCTGCAGCTTCCTGCTCTGCTCTTGCACGCGCTCAGTCTTCATCTCGATGACGAACAGCAGAGACTCCTGCTCCGACTCCCAGAATGCACTGGGGCTGCCGTGGGCCTGGACAGGATGCAACACATTTTTGTTTATTTTTTACTCCTAGATTACACAGGATTTTCAGTGATTCATCACTTTAGACACGTGTAAATATTAAACCTGAATTTAAATGAATATGAAACGTGGCCGTCGCTCACTTGGATGTTCCTCTGCAGGTCTTTTTTAAACGTCGATTCTTCAACTCGTCTTTTCAGCTCATTGTAAACCTGCAGCTCTGACGTCAGCTGATGGACTTCACCCTTCAGTTACAGCACAAATACACACGTTCAGGTTCAGGTCTTGTCCTCTAGGGGGCGCAAGTGATGGGAAAAAAAAAAGACTGAACGGCGCCCCCTGGTGGAGATGTGCAGCTAAACGTTAGAACTGGACTTCTGCATATTTGAAGACTTTTAAACTCTTTTCTAACACCTCATAAAAAGTTATTTTAACACCAGTTTCACTACGGAATAACAACAGGGACGAAAATAACCGCCATCATTACGTCTCATTTTCCAGCTGTAAACAACAATAAATCCTCATGATGTGATGAGTTTAATTAATATGACCTGGACAAGCTGCAGAAAAAGGGAAAATTTAAAATATGTATTATCTGATTTTTATTACCGTATTTATCAAAAATAAAAATCTGAAACTATTTTGATAATTGATTTTTCATGGTTTTAGAAACCAGATGAGCAAATGTGAATTCACCTCCACAAACATAAGAAATGAAGCATTAAAAATGTAAATACAGGAATTTATAGAAGTTAATTTCAGGCATCAGCTGTCAGTAACTTTATTAATAAATCCAGATTTATCCGCTCGTTGTTTGTTGTCCTTCTTTGTTTACTTGTTTACCTTGAGGACGTTCTCGGCCGCCTGAAACTCTTCCGTCAGCTGAGTTTTCTCCTGTTTGTGTCTCGTCCGCAGCTCTGAAGGAAATGACAAAAAAATTCTGTTAATTCAGTCACGTGACCTGGAAAACAGCTGACGCTGCACATTCACACACATTATACAGTTCACAGTGGCTTCAATGATGAACACAATTATATAACAACACCACGCAGTCTCTGGTTCAGTCATTAAACACATATTTGGTTCTTTAAAAACAAACAGAAACATCTAAAAAGAAGCAAAAAATCAACACAAATCAACCGAAAGAACAGAAAACGGTTGTAAAGTGACAAAGTACCACAATTTATTCAATTAATCACAACTCGTCATATAATGTTTTTTTACCTTCCACGTGTCTCTCGTGCTCCTCGGTAGCAGATTTACTTTTCTGTTCATGCAGGACGTTCAAATCCGCCGTCGTCTCTGTTTTCACCTGAAAATCAGACGCTTATCGTTTGTTTACATTCTTGAAGCTTCGTGATGACATCACGCAGGTCGGAAGAGACTCCGTTTCGTCCTCACCTTATCGAAGATGCCCAGAACGAGGGCGCAAACTTCCTCATCCGCGTGGTGTTTCAGTAGCTCCGCCCTCTCTGGGTTCCCATTGGCCGACAGCACTTCCTTTAAAATCCTCAGCTGCCACTCGAACCGCTCCAACTGCTTCTCCAGCAGGACGTCCGACTCAGCCGACGAACGATTACCTGCAGAGATGCAAATCAACACCGTGAGAAGCTTCAGGTTTGGTTTCAGCTTCTCAAATTATCAATAAATAATGAATCAGTTAATCAAAAAAAGAATCAACATGATCAGTTGCAAATCTAGAAAATCTGTTCCTTTGCAATTTGCAGATGATGTGATGAAATTATGTCAGTTGTGAAGGTCTGAAAAACTGGTTCACACACACACACACACACCACACACACACACACACACACACACACACACACACACACACACACACACGACTCTGACTAATTTTATTTCCACCTGTCAATGACATCATCGACGTGCAGACACACGAACACACAGAGTTCATTCAGTTTCATTGACGTGTTCAGTTTGGATGAAGATTTCAACACAACGATCACAAACATAACGGAAGTGATCAGAAACACGGAGGACCTGAAGACTCAGAAATGTACGTCAGAAAACTGTTTGCGCTCGGCAGAAAATATCTCGAGACAAAAACTGTGCAGCAACATAAATGTGTTTCCAGGGTTTATTTAATATTTCTTTGTCCCTGTTGTTTCCGTATTTTTCTCGTAATCCAACTACAAATTGAAGTGGAAACATGTCGCAGCCTGTCGATATTCAAACAAAGATCAGCTTCAGTTTTATTCTGTAGATATTTGACATCATTTAGGGAGGAGACGTTCCAGAGTGAAAACATAACGGTGACAGGAAGTCATGAAGAGACGCAGTGTTGAGTCATGTTGTAAATATGTTGAAGTGCATTCGAACATCGGTGGGTTTGTTTTTAAAACAGTCCATAAAGATTAATGGACAAAAAAAAAAAAAAT
This sequence comes from Embiotoca jacksoni, assembly GCF_022577435.1. NCBI lineage: Eukaryota > Metazoa > Chordata > Actinopteri > Embiotocidae > Embiotoca > Embiotoca jacksoni. The sequence continues at coordinate 329,354 of NW_027185249.1, forward strand.
CTACTTTTTTTTATCAATTTAAAAAAAATCAAACATGTAATTTTTTGTTTTATTTGTATTTGAACTTTAATCTGCAGGTTTTTTTTACTTTTGAACTTGAATCTGCAGGTTTCTGTTCTGAACTTCCAGCAGTTCTTTTTTGCTGAGAACTTGAATCTGCAGTGATTCAGAGTCAGATGACGACAGTCCTCCTGTTTGAAATGAGTGTTTTCTGTGCTGCCATCTAAACTTCACTAACTGCTCATAAACAGGAGGAAACGAGGAAACGAGGAAACAGCGAGCGAGCGACTGCCAGTCAGCTGTGAGTCACAGCTTCACAGCAGATGGTTCATTCAGTCACCAAAGAGAATCCTCTTCCTCAGTTCGTCAGTCTTCCTCACCTCGTATTGATCTCTGATTTCTCTCCAGCACTGATCTGTTCACCGGTTTCCTTCCAGCTGTGACTCGTGATGAATCGTTGCGTTCCTCTCTGATATTTTAAAGTTTTGTTTCAAAGTCCTGAGAAAACTTGTGTTGTGATTTGGCTCAACATAAATAAAACTTTGTATATATAATACAAATTTGTATTTTTAATCATAAGTTCACCTCCAACATCAACAACCTCCACGAAACAGACAATGAAGCGACGGCAGCGTTCAAGACTTCAAACTGAACTATCAAACAAATTCTCACGACGTTTGGTTCAGAAAAACAGGAAGTGAAAGAAACCAATCGGTGAGAAAGTCAGAGGAGGAAACCACATGAAAGTACGTATACGAATATAAATATCTAGATGTGAAGTACTCGCCTCCTTCATCTGGGCAGCTGTTGTCTCTCTGAGTCTTCTCTCCTTTCTTGCCTTTGCTTTTCTTCTGAAAACAACAAAAAGAAGTTTCAGTAAACAAAGTGATCAAATCCGTTGCTTCAATATCGACAACAAAAACAAGACCTATGAGATCTAAGTTCTCGGAGCAGATGGAGGCAGACGGCGTCCAACTATTCTGGTGACGCCATTTACAACCAATGAGTGCAGAGGAGACCAAGGGGGTGGAGTCGTGGTGTGAAGCCCCACCCCGTGCCCCGCCCACATATGAGACCACACCCCTCATGTCTAGGTCCTGGTCCTAGTTCTGGTCCAGGTCCAGGTCCTGGTCCAGGTCCTAGTTCCGGTTCTGATACAGGTCCAGGTCCTGGTTCTGGGTGTAAACTGGAGCAGCGAGGTCGTTATGAAAGCGTCTCATTAGTGTCCACATGACCGACGCTGTAACTTTCCCTCTTTTTCTCGCTGCGTTACGTAACTTCAGGACAACAGACGACTTTCTGTTGCTGCTCAGAAAAACAAAGTCCGGTCCGCATTCCTCCGCCGGGACGAGCCCGGACATCACCTGCTTTTAACCGGGTCGGACTCCAGAACCAAAAACATCAGGAGGTCCGGCTGCAGTCATTTGTGACTTCCGAGTGATTAAATTGAATATTTTTAAGACTTTTTAAAACCACACGGAACATACACAAAAAAGAAAAATCAATAATTGTTTCAATCACTTTTCACTGAAGGATTTATAAAATTAGTGAAGATTAGTAAGAGATTAAGTTTCAACACACACACACACACACACACACACACACACACACACACACACACACACACTAGCCGAGGGCGTGTATCCAAACACACACTGAACTGCTCACTGTATTGCTTCACACCATCATATTGCTTAAACACAGCAAGGCCAAACAATCACACCCTAAAACCCTGCTGCACACACACACACACACACACACACACACACACACACACACACACACACACACACAGTATAAACACTTTAAACTGGACACCCGCTTTATTTAAACTCCGAGCTGAAACAATAAATCTGTGCGGTTCAAACACGTTGACGTGGACTCAAACTCAGCGGCGTGTCGTCAGGTGGAGGAGGAGGAGGATGAGGAGGAAGGTGGTGAGGAGAACCATATGTTCCTGCAGGAGTCACAGGGGCCCTCGCTCTTAAAAAAAAAAAAAAAAAAAAAAGGCCATAAATCAGAGCAGAGACTCTCCTCTGTTGGAACAGAACTTCACCTTCAAGACAAACGTGAGGACACAGAAAACAAATGGGGCTGTTTCCATAGTCTCCGTCTGTAGTACCACTGAGGACCACCAGGGGCTGTCTCCATAGTCTCCATCTGTAGTACCGCTGAGGACCACCAGGGGCTGTCTCCATAGACTCCATCTGTAGTACCGCTGAGGACCACTAGGGGTTGTCTCCATAGTCTCCATCTGTACTACCGCTGAGGACCACTAGGGGTTGTCTCCATAGTCTCCATCTGTACTACCGCTGAGGACCACTAGGGGCTGTCTCCATAGTCTCCATCTGTAGTACCGCTGAGGACCACTAGGGGCTGTCTCCATAGTCTCCATCTGTAGTACCGCTGAGGACCACTAGGGGCTGTCTCCATAGTCTCCATCTGTAGTACCGCTGAGGACCACTAGGGGCTGTCTCCATAGTCTCCATCTGTAGTACCGCTGAGGACCGCCAGGGGCTGTCTCCATAGACTCCATCTGTAGTACCGCTGAGGACCGCCAGGGGCTGTCTCCATAGACTCCATCTGTAGTACCGCTGAGGACCGCCAGGGGCTGTCTCCATAGACTCCATCTGTAGTACCGCTGAGGACCGCCAGGGGCTGTCTCCATAGACTCCATCTGTAGTACCGCTGAGGACCGCCAGGGGCTGTCTCCATAGACTCCATCTGTAGTACCACTGAGGACCGCCAGGGGCTGTCTCCATAGTCTCCATCTGTAGTACCACTGAGGACCGCCAGGGGCTGTCTCCATAGTCTCCATCTGTAGTACCACTGAGGACCGCCAGGGGCTGTCTCCATAGACTCCATCTGTAGTACCACTGAGGACCGCCAGGGGCTGTCTCCATAGTCTCCATCTGTAGTACCACTGAGGACCGCCAGGGGCTGTCTCCATAGTCTCCATCTGTAGTACCACTGAGGACCGCCAGGGGCTGTCTCCATAGACTCCATCTGTAGTACCACTGAGGACCGCCAGGGGCTGTCTCCATAGACTCCATCTGTAGTACCACTGAGGACCGCCAGGGGCTGTCTCCATAGACTCCATCCGTAGTACCACTGAGGACCGCCAGGGGCTGTCTCCATAGACTCCATCCGTAGTACCACTGAGGACCGCCAGGGGCTGTCTCCATAGACTCCATCCGTAGTACCACTGAGGACCGCCAGGGGCTGTCTCCATAGACTCCATCCGTAGTACCACTGAGGACCGCCAGGGGCTGTCTCCATAGACTCCATCCGTAGTACCACTGAGGACCGCCAGGGGCTGTCTCCATAGACTCCATCCGTAGTACCACTGAGGACCGCCAGGGGCTGTCTCCATAGTCTCCATCCGTAGTACCACTGAGGACCGCCAGGGGCTGTCTCCATAGTCTCCATCCGTAGTACCACTGAGGACCGCTAGGGGCTGTCTCCATAGACTCCATCCGTAGTACCACTGAGGACCACCAGGGGCTGTCTCCATAGTCTCCATCCGTAGTACCACTGAGGACCACCAGGGGCTGTCTCCATAGTCTCCATCCGTAGTACCACTGAGGACCACCAGGGGCTGTCTCCATAGACTCCATCCGTAGTACCACTGAGGACCACCAGGGGCTGTCTCCATAGTCTCCATCCGTAGTACCACTGAGGACCACTAGGGGCTGTCTCCATAGACTCCATCCGTAGTACCACTGAGGACCACCAGGGGCTGTCTCCATAGTCTCCATCCGTAGTACCACTGAGGACCACCAGGGGCTGTCTCCATAGTCTCCATCCGTAGTACCACTGAGGACCACTAGGGGCTGTCTCCATAGACTCCATCCGTAGTACCACTGAGGACCACCAGGGGCTGTCTCCATAGTCTCCATCCGTAGTACCACTGAGGACCACCAGGGGCTGTCTCCATAGTCTCCATCCGTAGTACCACTGAGGACCACCAGGGGCTGTCTCCATAGTCTCCATCCGTAGTACCACTGAGGACCACTAGGGGCTGTCTCCATAGTCTCCATCTGTAGTACCACTGAGGACCACCAGGGGCTGTCTCCATAGTCTCCATCCGTAGTACCACTGAGGACCACCAGGGGCTGTCTCCATAGTCTCCATCCGTAGTACCACTGAGGACCACCAGGGGCTGTCTCCATAGTCTCCATCTGTAGTACCACTGAGGACCACTAGGGGCTGTCTCCATAGTCTCCATCTGTAGTACCACTGAGGACCACCAGGGGCTGTCTCCATAGTCTCCATCTGTAGTACCACTGAGGACCACTAGGGGCTGTCTCCATAGTCTCCATCTGTAGTACCACTGAGGACCACCAGGGGCTGTCTCCATAGTCTCCATCTGTAGTACCACTGAGGACCACTAGGGGCTCCAATAAACTCCTATTGAAAAAGCATCAAGTTCTCCTGAAATCCAAAGTCCGTAAATGTTTCCAGTCATCATAGTGTCATTAGCTCCGCCCCCAACTCATCCGGTTTAATAAGACGTAAAATATAGTTTAATAAAGGAGAAAATGTAACACTTTGTCATAATTCAAGTTTTAGTTTAGTTTTTGTTGTATAAAAAAAAAAAAGAAAAGTCAACAAATATTTGTCGGCGTAGTTTATCCCAGAACGAAGAGCCTAAAGAAGGAGCTTTTACTGATCAGAGTTCGATCTTCTTTTTGTGCCATTTTTAAAAACATGATCACTTTGTGAATCAGAAATGTTCAACATCTGTTCCAAAAGATGACGTCATCCACCTTCAGCCCCTGAACCGAGCCTGACGACGACTCCTCCCATTTACTAAATAAAAAGGTCCATCAGGTCTCGATCGCCGACTGGGCAGAATCACACCTCTGAGGTGACCTTTGACCCGGGAGTCTGCCACATCCTTTAATCCACCTGCGCTACAGACTCCAACAGGTTGACAGTCGCACCACGTCAGCTGCTGTTTGTTCACGATGTTAAAAGTAGCCGAATTAGCCGTTAGCATCTCCGGTTTCAGCGTGTCGATAATGAAAACACAACGATCGCTGAATCACTGTGATACTGAAGAAAACGTTAAAATCGGATGATTTGTCGGGCAGGTTCTGCATCACGAGGGGCGTCTTCACCTTTATGTCTTCTAAAGCAGATTTAAGGACGAATATTTACAACAAACGAACATTTTGAGAAAGAATAAGTTGCACTAAATGTAAAGCGTGTAATGTTGGTGTGTTTGGAGTTATGACTCACTTCGAGCAGGTTTTGTGTGTATTTTGTATTGACGAACATGTCTCTGTGAGACAGTAATGACTGTTTTCCTCGTCTGCAAAAACCACAAAACAACAAAGTAACTTGGGACGTTTCATGTTTTGCAGCAGAATCAAACTGACGAACGGCTGAAAACCTCACAGGAAGTTTGGGACTTAAATTTGACCTCATTTTTTTTGTTTGTGCTGCTTTGATTTGAGGAGCGTTTCAAACATTCGTCCCGAAGGAGGTTGAACTCTCAGGTGGAGACGAGGAGCTGCTCCAACGTGCTGAGTGTCTCACGTTCGAACGAAGAATTCAAAATGTTGAACTGAAGCTGACGAAGCGGAGAGATTCAGTTACCGAGCGAATCAGAGTCGCTCACCGCTCGCTGAGGAACAAACGTACGAAAGGAGAGGAACGCTGTGATGGACTCAAACTCTGGACTCAAACTCTGGAGTCACTTTGCGGCTCCTTTGAAGAGTTACGAGATTCGAGTCTGTTCGAGGACGTTCAGACGAGCTCGTTAAGACGAAGAGCGAAACGTCCACATGTGATCGTTTCTAATAAAACACAACAAACGAGGGACTTAATTAACTGATGCACACGAATATAAGAGCTTATTTTACAGGATGATTAAACGGAGGAGTTCAGACGTTTTCGTGTTCTGTGAGGAAAATGACTGTTTTTGTCAAAGGAGTCTGGTGTCTTCAGGGCGCACAACAACTTTCAGAATTAATGAGGTCTTTATTCTTTGTAGTTTATTTGATAGTAAAAGAAGTTACGACTCCTCCAGTTCAGATTCTGTCCGTCACCATCTTTGCTAGTTCGGAGAGGTTTGGAGCAGGAAGTGACCATATTTGGACGAGCTGGGGGAGGAGCCAGAGGTGGATCTGACCGATCTGATTGGAAACCTGACGATACTACGTCCCGCCCACCGATAGCTGTAACCTGACTGCACCACAGGCCTGTCAATCAAACAGACACGCCCCCAAAAACAGGTCTTCTTGAATCTTCTTTTCTAATGAATGAGGGATTATTTATCTGGAAAATGTGTTTGACTGCAAACCTCAAAGGTCCCGTAGTTCAGACTGAGGAGTAGAAGCTCTACAGGCAGAAGTCCATTCAATTATTTGGGTTTTTAAGCCTTCGGTCCTGCCAGCTCATATTTTCACAACATCTTCCTCACAGACATGTTTTTATTTTTGTTCCCGTCATCTTTCAAACAGACGCTGGAAAACTGTAACCTCTGATCGGACCATCTGTTGGCAGAAACAACTGAACGGGTCAGAACCAGAGAGCTGGAGGTGAAAAAAGCAGCTACATAAGCTCTGTTAGCGTCTACGGGTTCAAATGTACGAAGAAAACGTCTCAGTCGAGTTCAAGGGAGAAAGTCCATGAAGCCACTAAAGATGACAAACACGTCTTTATTTCACAGCGAACACAGACTGTTTCTAAAAGAGTTCGTAGCTTCAGGTCTGAAAAATGAGTTCGATGCAGAAGTGCATTAAGCTGTAATATCACCGAGTGCCACTAGAGGTCGGCTCCAAAAAGTTTCAAGAAGACCTGTTTTTGGGGGCGTGTCTGTTTGATTGACAGGCCTGTGGTGCAGTCAGGTTACAGCTATCGGTGGGCGGGACGTAGTATCGTCAGGTTTCCGATCAGATCGATCAGATCCACCGCTGGCTCCTCCCCCAGCTCGTCCAAATATGGTCACTTCCTGCTCCAAACCGCTCCGAACTAACAAGATGGTGACGGACAGAATCTGAACTGGAGGCTTCATGACGTTTTGTTCTTCGTGCTTCCACCTGAAGCTGCAGGTGTCAGCAGGTGGAATTGAAACGCTATTAAAGCCGGCCGTGTGAGTGACTGAGGATCTCTGAGCCTCACTGAGCCAATCTGGTTCTATTCTCAGCTCATCGGAGATTTACTCGGCTTTCACGTTACATAAGAGCTTCTGAAGCAGCGTGTCACGAGGAGGTTTTTAAAAGACGAGGAATCCAGACGAGAATTAGCAGATTGTTTGAATGTTTATGTCAAGAAAGCTATAAAAAATCTAAATGAACAACAATCAATCACACTGATCAGAAGCACCACAGACTGTTTATGAAGATAGACGATCGCCCCCTGCTGGCTGGTTTCAGTAGAGGTCATAAGCCCCGCCCCCTTCCCAAGTCAGGTTTCAGTGGTAGGACGGCCTCTTTCAACAAGATGGCTGCAACATTTCTGATTTCAGATATAAGCTTGTTAAGATTAGCCAAACTAGGAAGTCAGCATTACTTTCTTCTGCTGAGTTTAAGTTATTAAAAAAAACGTGCCGAAGCTACGGAGAGAATTACGGACAATTAAGACACGTAAAAATGTCGATATTTGTTTTTCTTTTGTTTTCTCTGCATTAACAAAACAAAAAAAACGTACAGAACCGTCATCTTTGCGTTTCTTTACATCCCGAAGTTTCAGCATCAGGTCAAATCAAATTTATTACATCTAAAAACTCAATATAACAATGACGCCCTCTGACAGGAAGTAAACTAAATTCTATCAAAATAAAACGGAACATGACTGCAGGATCAGATAGAATCATATCAGAGTCCAAGCGACCCCCGCAAGGCCCCCGGACCTCAGTTTGGACACCACCCGAAGCCTCGCGCTGTTCCGTCATTTTCTATCAATAACAGCAGCTGTCAGTCAAACTTCACTTTCACCCTCAATCATCCAAACAGCTGATTATAAAATCAACAAAAAAAATATGATTTAAGCTTTTTTTTGACGAATGTTTCAACACTTTCTGCTTTAAACACATTAAAGTCACTTTAAAGTAAAACTACACAAAGAGAAAGTATCCGACTTGAATTATCCACATTTTAATAATAAAACCCCAAATGATCGGATTAAAGGTCGAAGGTGTGGAAGTTTAGAAAGCGCGTGGGAACCGGTGTGATCAGGAACAGATGTTTCAGACCGACACCGGGGGTTTCTCCGCCGGCGCCAAACCCTCCATCTGCCGCCGAGTTTCTCCCTCCACACCGCCGGAGGAGACCGGAGGAGGCCGGCGGAGCTCCGGACACACGGTCTGTTTCACCGGAGCTCGTTCACGGCACGTTTGTCTTGAACCGTGCCGCCGCCGCTAATGAGCCGTTACCAAGTGAGCTGTTCTCCCCGGTTGTACCGACCGACCGCCGGTAGTCTCACCTTGCTGTAGCTGCAGCCCATTCCTCCTCCGAGCTCCGCTGTCGGTGTGAACACGCTCTGTCGTCCTCCTCGTCCTCCTCGTCCTCCTCGTCCTCCTCCTCTTCTCCTTCTTCTTCTTCCCTCTGTTGACAACTTTCAAACACTCCGGAAAAAACTTCCATTGAACGCAACGCTGCCGCCGCCGGCCAAAGAAGGCGGGACTTATGTGTGGTGCCTTCAGGAACACTCAGTCGGCTTTTAAACGCAATCGATATTTTTTTATTTTTTTATTTTTTATTCTTACTTTTATTTACTCCCGACGGCTGGATTATAACTAACCAGGAAAAAGTCGCGTGGCCCGTTGACCTCCAGGAGATCAAAGCACTTAAGTTTTTCAAAATAAAAGGTGTAAATGGACAGCAAAAGACACTACGGGACAAAGACAAAAAACAAAAATGACCACAAAGGCCGAGAACTGACTAAAAATAGAAATAGATGCAAAACTAATTTTCATGCAAGGTTTTCATTATTCCATCAAGAAATACTGTAATTACTTTATTAATGATGCATTTGACAATCATTTCCTTTAACAGATAATTGTTTTTAATGGTGACATTTTTTACTCCTATCAAAGAAACTAAAATACTTCAAGATTCATTATTTTATACTGAACAATTTTCAAAAGGGTTCATCCAATGGCTCCCTAATACACAGAAACACTCAGACTACATATATGTTTCAAATAACAACTTTTAAAATCATTTTGTGTATTTAATGTCTGTCATTTATTTTTATTTTATTCTCAGATCAAACAAACAATGATCTTATAAATTCAGCTAAATTCGTATATTTCCATCTTTAAATCTGAAATCTTTTACGTTGTTTTGTTGACGATTCTTATAAAATAGTAAAATCAGATTAACTGGAAGAAAAGATCAATAATTAACCTCAGGGAAACAAACTTGATGTATATATTTTTTGTTTACTTATCAATAAAGCTTTTGACATTTTAAGCGTCTTCAAAATTCACCGCAGTATCGCAGTTGCAGAGTTGAACCTGTATTTTCCCACAGCACATGAAGGCAGCCGCAGGTCAAACTGTGACATGCGCAGTAGCGTCTCTATTGTGTGCGCGGACGGTTATGGTAATACTGGGAGATGCTGTGAGGAAGTTACACAAGTGTCCTGCAGACTATTTACAGCCTCAGATCCCCTTCAGGGTTGTTTAGTCTGTTTTCCAAAGAACGATGATGTGAAGTTTACGATCGTAAACAAGTTTATGAATTGGTCCTGAAACACACAACAACAGCTGTTTCAGTTTGAGATTATTAAAGACTTCTTGTTTCAGAAGCACTGAGGTGACTGGATGAAGAAAGCCTTATTGTTATCCAAGGAATTATTTTTGTTCCTTATTATTATTGTTCTTGTGTCAAATGATTTGCCTTTTTGGAGACTTTATCATATTCAAAAACTCATGAAAGTTTTTACACATTTGTCTCCCGGCAAAAAAAATATTCTAGTGGAGTCGCGAGTGGGCGTGGCCAAATGACTCACTAGCGCCCCCTAAAGAGATGCCCTTGCCGCCACATTTACCTACATGCAAGAAACCCGGTGGACACGTGTATCACACCTGGACGCACAAAAAACGTTACATTGCACCATTACCTCACTCCGACAGGAAGTCCACCATTTTGAATTTAGTCAAAAAAATTTTTGTCATGACAAAGGGGGGGCTCGAACCTAAAACCTTCTGCTTTATAGGCAGCAGCGCTAATCACTACACCATCAGTCTTCGCAGGGGTAGAAAGTATTGTGACAAATCTTTGTCTCACTGCAACCTTTAACTCCACCGTCCACAAATATTCATTCAAATGTGACCAAAATACCTGCAGACATTCCTTCAATAGTAGATATACGTGTTTTCAAGGAGGTCTGCAGTGATATTAAATATCTTCCTGTAATGTGTTGTGGATGCAAAACTTTTTCAATTTCTCCAAACGTTTCAACTTCACTAAAAGTTGAATCAGCATCAACAGGTGGAATCTGAACCTTTAATATCAACCTTGGTGAAGGAGAATCTTTGACCTGTTGAGTTAACCAGACTGTTGGTTGAGTCTCTGGAAGATCTGAGTGAACTCTGAAACTCTTTCTCCTGCCGGGATTCCACCTCCGGCGCTGAAGATGGTCCAGCGGTCTACGACGCTGCTTCAGAGCTGGAAAAGACCTCATGAGTCCCTTAATAAGCCACACAGGTTCAGGTTTGTATGTGCAGTCATACTAATACCAAACCAAAGGTCAACAACAATACAAAACCAAAAAGTCCAAAAGTGACTTCTTTATTTATTTTTTTCATATTTCAGATGTGATATAGTATGACACAGATCTGTTAGAGCAGATACCTCACAGTGAGAAGTAACTTCAGGCATGAATGTCAGTTCAGAAAAAGGTCATACTCCAAAAAGTCATGAAAAGTCATCCAAAATATTCAAAGGAGTCATACTATATATAGCATGTCGTCCACAAAGTGACCCCAAATTCATTTTTGTAATTAGTATAGAGTATATAGTATATAGTATATAGTATATAGTATAGAGTATATAGTATATATTATATAGTATAGAGTATATAGTATATAGTATAGAGTATATAGTATATAGTATAGAGTATATAGTATATATTATATAGTATAGAGTATAGACTATATATTATATAGTATATAGTATAGCGTATATAGTATATATTATATAGTATATCATATATATTATAGAGTATAGAGTATATTGTATATAGTATAGAGTATATATAGTATAGAGTATATATTATATAGTATATATATATATATAATCAGGGCGATGCAGCTAAGTTTGATGTTTGGCCGTGACACAGGAAGTTGATGTTTCAGGTCAAACGATGCTCCAAACCTCATGAAACTTGCATCAGGCACCAACTTTCATGAGTTTTTGAAGATGTTAAAGCCGCTAAAAAAAACCTTCTTTTTTTTTAAAGAGGAATAAAGAACGAGATCGAGAAAAAAAATAAAACTGCAAGCGAGAATATGCCGACCCTCGCGTGCTCCCCGACCCGCTGGTTCCCCGACCCGCTGGTTCCCCGACTGGTTCCCCGACTGGTTCCCCGACCCGCTGGTTCCCCGACTGGTTCCCCGACTGGTTCCCCGACCGCGTGCTCCCCGACCAGCTGGTTCCCCGACGTGCAGCTGCGAGGGCCGTAGATCACTGGATCACTGCTTGCAGTTTTTATTCAGATAGTTATTGTGACCGTGAGATGATTCGTGACTGATTCTTATTTACACAACGTTTACATCCAAACATTGCGCAACATTGAACCGAACTTCAAGAAAAACAGTCAACGTAAAATACAAATTATTGTTTCCCCAATTTCAGACAATAAAATCAGACTTTTCAATGTCTGTTTGACCTTTTTTAAACTTTTAAAACAAAACTGTATGACTGGACCGTGTGTGACAAGCTGCAGGGCTTTTAATTTGAAACACATACAGGAAGTTACAGCATTTTGGTTCAAGGTAACCCTTGGTGGTATTAGACATTCCTCAGACTTCACTTTTTGGACTACGGAGACTACGAACATTTTTACATACTGTCTGTAAATCAAATCCAGAGCGATGAGTTAAATTAAACCGTTAAACAGCTCACGTTACACCTGTCAATCAATCAGAGCTCGTCTCTGATTGGACCACAGATCCATTCCTCTGTTGTGGTTCCTGTTCTCCGGATCTTTGAAGTCTTTAAAAGCTTTTTTCCTCCAGATCTATTTAACCATCTGATACCTGACTGAATCATTCATTATATGTTAATTACCCCCCCTCCCCCACCTCCTTCTCAGCAACAGCCGTGCTGTTGTTGATGATGATGATGATGATGATGATGATGTTGATGATGATGATGATGATGATGATGATGATGATGATATCATTGTTCTGACCTCCAGCTGAACTCTCAGGTCGGCGTCCGTCTGACTCTCCCATGAAAACTCTGACATCACCACATTTCTACCCGCTGATGTCACAGTCAAGGGTGTGTGTGTGTGTGTGTGTGTGTGTGTGTGTGTGTGTGTGTGTGTGTGTGTGTGTGTGCGTGTGTGCGTGCGTGTGTGCGTGTGTGCGTGTGTGTGCAACTCGGGGCTCGGGGCCCCCCAAGGGGCCACTGGATGAATCTGGAGGGTCAGGAGATGATTGACAGGAGAAGAGAGAAGTTCTGCAACACCAAATTTATATGAATCTAATGGTTTTTAATCTCTGAAATGTAAACAAATGTACTTTGGACAAGTTTCTCTTGACTGCAGCAGCTTCGTCTTCTCACAAGTTTATTTTGACACGTTTAACTAAAAGAAAAAACGTGTAGCTGATGCATGAAGATGGAAGAAGGCTGAAGAAAACTTTTAACTGCAATTTACAACCATTATTTCTGATTTAGAACTCAAAAATCTTCAACACAGAGTTTATTTTAAATCATAATTTTAACTGAACAATGACATCACAACATGTAAATACTAAAAGAAACTCAGTTCTGCTTCTTTTACAGAACGCTGAGCTCAGCAGGTTTTCGTTTTTTTTGTCCTCCTGCTTCTGTTTTATGGACGTTTATACGAGCAAAACTTCAAAGCTCATAAAAACTCTGAAACACACAGAGGAAGCGCTGCACTTCTGAGGACCCGCCGAGGAGGAGGTTTGTGTTTCTGATGTTTTCCGATGTCATGAAGGGAAACTGAACCGTCTGCAGCTGCAAATGTTCCCAAGCTGAAAACAACAACATCTAAATACTATAGAAATAAAGCATGAAACAACTAGTAAACAAATGGATGTAATTGGTGCAGATACGGAGGAAAAACACCGGGAGGAGCTCAGGGTCGATGGAGGGGAAATAAAACGCTCGATTTTCACAACAGATTTAGTTAAAGTTTGGAAAAGATGGTGTTTTTTTAGTAAATAAGTTTGGTTGATCGATGCGATACGAACCTGATTGGTCGAACAGCGACTCTCTCTGGCAGGTGTTCCTGGATCGGCCAATCAGCTTTAAGCTCTTTAATAGGATGAAGACAGAGCTGAGCTGCTGGAACACAAACCGGTTCGTATATGTGACAGATTAACATGACGCTAACGAGATGAGACTGGTGAGACTCAATTCAGTCGTCCTGCTGCAATCTACATCGTCATGGTCACAGATAGTAACACGATTAATCACAATATCTTTGATCATAGGAAGAAAAAAAACATCCAAGCAGGGACAGACTGTGAGACAACAGGTGAGCACAGGTGTGGAAAAGGCCCCGCCCACCTTCCTACCACTGAGGACCAATAGTGACTGTCTCCAAAAAAACCTCCGTCTCAAAAAGCATCAAGTTCTCTAAAGAAATACAAAGTCTTTAAATGTTTTCTTTGCCCCGCCCACTTATCCTGAAACCCACACTGCAATCAAACGAGCCCCGCCCCCAAACATGTGTTTTTAGTCCTAATATCTAATGAATGCTGGAGTTATTTCCAGGAAAACACTGATCAGAAGGAGTTTGTCTAACGACACCATGGTGACTAGAAACATTTACTGACTTTATATTTCAGGAGAGAACTTGATGTTTTTCAATGGGAGTCTGTTGGAGCCCCTAGTGGACCTCGGTGGTATTACACTTTAAGATTCAGATGTGAGACTGACGTGTGAAACCGACGTCCGTTCAAGCAGACAGTTTAAAGGTGCAGGTCGAGTCGGTCTGGAGAGTTGTTTTTTTTTGGGTGGGCGGAGCCCAAGAGGACGTCGTCATGGCGTTTTGACCACAAGCAGCTGTTGTTGGATGGAAAGTTATTCTGTCGCCGACAACAACAACTGCTGCTCCTCCGTCCGCCACGGAGACGAGAACACGCTAAATATACACGCAAATCCACATTCCACACGTGAAGTGGCCCGTGTGTGTGTGTGTGTGTGTGTGTGTGTGTGTGTGTGTGTGTGTGTGTGTGTGTGTGTGTGTGTGTGTGTGTGTGTGATCCACACATCAACATGTGTGTGAGTGTGTGTGATAATATCCAGGCTGTGAGAGATCTGGCTGCAGCTCTTATTATAAACTCAGGCCGAGCTGCTCTATAAATAGCCAGCGGTTCATTGTGGAGCAGATTACAGTTCAGCGTGAGAAAATCCAAACACACAACCTGATGGACGACTTACCCACAATGCACCTCTGACCCCCACAACGACAGGTCAGATATGTCCAACAAATCTGTGAAAACTACACGCATGTTCATATGTTCATGGAAAGAGCTGTATGTGTGTAATAAAACCTTATTATATATCATGATATACAGGAACTACAGGAACACTGTCCTCTACAGGCAGAGACAGGAACTACAGGAACACTGTCCTCTACAGGCAGAGACAGGAACTACAGGAATACTGTCCTCTACAGGCAGAGACAGGAACTACAGGAACACTGTCCTCTACAGGCAGAGACAGGAACTACAGGAATACTGTCCTCTACAGGCAGAGACAGGAACTACAGGAACACTGTCCTCTACAGGCAGAGACAGGAACTACAGGAACACTGTCCTCTACAGGCAGAGACAGGAACTACAGGAACACTGTCCTCTACAGGCAGAGACAGGAACTACAGGAACACTGTCCTCTACAGGCAGAGACAGGAACTACAGGAAACACAGCGCCTCGGTGTCTGAAGAATTCTGTACATTCCGGCTATAAGATAAAATCAAGAGACATTTTTACAGCCTGGTTTATTTCAGGGCTCGTTTTTACACATTCGCGGCGACGGAGATCCTGAGGAGCAGGAATCTCATGTTCTCGGGGGCTTTTCTGAGAAGGATCATAAAGGTTTAATTAAAGCGCTGCTCCACCTGGAGGCAACAGATGTTGTGCTGCTCCTCCTTCGGATCACACTGCTGAGAGGAACCGTGAGCCGTTTGTGTCGACTCTCGTCGGGCTACCGCTCGGATGATCGCAGAAAAACAGGAAGTTTATGGATCCGTCAGCCTTCGTGACCTTTTAGAGATAAACTCACCTTTTGACCAAATCTGGTGCACCGAGCAAAACTCCTTTTTAGTTTAGATTTTGTAGTCAAATCTAATCCAATAAAAACCCTTTTATTCGGTTTGTTTGTTACTTTGTGTCATCATTTGTTTAATGACATTGTTTGTGCTTTTTATGTGGTTTTAATAGTAATTTTTATTGATTTTCTTTTACCGCTCAGTTTCAGGCATTTTTTTAAAACTCCACCTGGAAACTCATTTAAATCAGTAACAGCTTCATGAACTGAAAAACCTCAGACTCGATGGATCAGAGACACTTTGGAGAGTTTAGATATAAAATGAGTGATATAATGATATTATTAAACCTCTTCTATTTATTCACGACTGCAACTTTATCACATCTGATGCTGCAGAAAAGAAGCCGAAGAAGTCAAACACTCGAAGAGTTTTGGCTCAGTTTTTATTCTTTAACTTCACTGTTTTTCAGCGTTAAAGGAAATGGCGCCACCTTATGGAGAAATCAGGAACCGGCAACGTTTTTTTATAATCTTCTCAGATGATTTTATTTAAAGAACTATTTCAGCTCAAACAGCAAAAACTTTAAAAAAAATTTCTGAATCTTCTTTCCTTCTATTAAATCAGATTAAATTTGTGACCTCACAGAGGGCCCAGAGCCGTAGATTTGCTTGTTCACCTGGAGCCCATCCCACTAAAACACTGCTGACACAACGATACATCAGGATTCATTTATTTATTATCCTATAACTCATCATAATCTATCGATGCATAGTCAGTTTTCTGCAGGCTGTAGTTTTACTTCTTAGTTTCTGGACTGGAGTCTCTGAGCTGCGGCTACTTTCAGGTAAAAGTTGTTGTGTGGCGCCATCTGCTGGAGAAGGTTGATCAAAGCATAAACATGAACTGTCACAGTTCGAAAAATTAGACAAAATAAAATTACATTTTTTTGATACGTTTTAATATCAATTTACAGTATTAAAACAAACACCGTTTGACCTTTGACCCCATAGACGTCAGCCCGATGCACCCCAGCGGCTCCTTCAGGTGAGGTGGAGGACGAAGCAGAGCTGCTGCAGCGGGTCCACGTTCAGGTAAACTCGGCAGAACGTGAGGAGAACGCCGAGAGCCGAGAACCCGATGAGAACCCAAAGAACCTGAGCGCTGAAATACAGCGGAGCCAGACTGGAACAGACCGGAGAGACAGGAAGTGGAACGCGTTCCTCAGGTACCTGAACCTCAGACTGGGTTTAAAACGGGTCAACAGTATATTCACAGTGCAGTGTTCTTACCGTCCCTGTGGAGACTCCGAATATCCTCTGAAGTAACAGAGACGTCCGTATAAATACAGCAGACCACAGACTGCAGAAACACCTGCAGCACAAACAGCTCAGAACCTGGAAACCGGGTCAAACCGGGTCAAACCGGGTCAAACCTCCAGATGTGTTTCTGTCCACTCACCTTGGCTGAAGAAGACTCCGGCCGTCCATAGCACAGTGATGAAGATGGGGAAGTACTCGGAGCAGTTCGCTCTGCACACAAAGGACACGGTTCATCAGCTTAAAATGACTTCAATGATAAAGACGTCAAAGTAAAGCTGCAGCCTGCAGGGGGCGCCAGCGTCCTCAGCTCAAAGTATTTTAACTCAAAAGTTCGGCACTGACGACAGTTACAATGCAACTTTAAAACAGATGTATGTCCACACGACGTCAGTAAAACACACACACACACACACACACACACACACACACACACACACACACACACACACACACAGACACACACACACACGGTGACTGACTGAGCTCTGAAGATCCTCTCAAACTCCGGAGGTCCAGCAGTGGAGGGCGGAGAAACTTTATATTTCCTCCTGGCATGAATTACCTGGAGAGAGAAATAGGCTGGACAGACAGACAGACACACACACTTTTTGTTTAAAAGGTGCACATAGCTCATAGTTGTGAATTTTCAGGCTGGCTATCGCTCCAGCTGTGTGAAAATATGAAAAACTTCATTCATGTAAAATTAAAAAATAAATACTTAAAAAATATTTTAAACTCTACCAAGTTTAAATAAAATCACATTTGAACCAGACTCCAGTCACTTTTCAGCAGATTTAAGCAGCTCAGTCCGTCTCCTCTCGTGCTTCCCAGCATGCCCTCTTACCTTGCTCCAGGATGCCCAGCACACTCACGGCACCGAGGCCGACAAGCTCCTCCGACATCTCAGAGCAACAGGTGACGCTGAAACACACCTGTCAAGAGTACAATAACAAGCATCCAGGAAGCACACACATTAAGACAGATAACAGGGAGGGAGAGCATACCTGCTGGGGGCGGGGCCAGAACACCTGCTGTCAGTCACTTTAAACAGGTAACCAGGTTCATCAGTGACCTATCAGAGTTTAAACAGGTTCATGAGTGACTGGTCAGAGTTTAAACAGGTAATCAGGTTCATGAGTGACCGGTCAGAGTTTAAACAGGTAACCAGGTTCATCAGTGACCTGTCAAGAGTTTAAACAGGTAACCAGGTTCATCAGTGACCTGTCAAGAGTTTAAACAGGTAATCAGGTTCATGAGTGACCTGTCAGAGTTTAAACAGGTAACCAGGTTCATCAGTGACCTGTCAGAGTTTAAACAGGTAACCAGGTTCATCAGTGACCTGTCGGAGTTTAAACAGGTTCATGAGTGACTGGTCAGAGTTTAAACAGGTAATCAGGTTCATGAGTGACCTGTCAGAGTTTAAACAGGTAACCAGGTTCATCAGTGACCTATCAAAGTTTAAACAGTTCTGTCCAGTTCGATGTTTTATTTTACAAAAAAGTAACAATCTTTACGATGTTAGCCGAGGAGTTTGTTTATTTGTTTTTGTTTGTGTCAGCTGATGTTGGACCACATGTAGATTATTTTTTGGTATTAAAAAAAACCACACAGACGACCATCTTGTTTCTAAAGAACTATATTTACATAATACTCTTGTTTTACAGAGAACCATATCAAAAGTATAAAATACTTACAAAAACTTCGCTGCATATATAAAAATAACATCTATCTTCTCCAGATCATTAGGAAAGGCATACATACAAAAAATATATTTATAGACATTTACACAGAGCCCGTTCACAACAGTTAGACCCAGAAAGGCCCGGGAGAGTCTGAGCGGGCTGGAAGCCGAAGACTCGGCAGGAAGATCGGCAGCGATTTGGATGAAAACATGAAACCAGCCCCAAGCTAGCGGTTAGCAATAATAACATTACAAATAAAATATACAACATGTCTGCAAGAAACACAACGCATCTTTGAAGAAGTCAAAAACAGTACAGTAGATAGAACAACCGGGTCGCAGACGACCGGGTCGTAGCTCCGCCTCAATTAGGAAGAACAGGTTGTAGCTCCGCCTTCAACAGGATGAACACGTCACAACTGCACCTTTAACAGGACGACCGTGTCGTAGCTCCGCCCTAAACAGGACGACCGTGTCGTAGCTCCGCCTTAAACAGGACGACTAGGTTGTAGCTCCGCCTTAAACAGGACGACTAGGTTGTAGCTCCGCCTTAAACAGGACAACTAGGTTGTAGCTCCGCCTTAAACAGGACAACTAGGTTGTAGCTCCGCCTTAAACAGGACAACAACTGTTATCATGAGTGAAGAATCGACATGAAGCTATTGGATTAACGTATACAATGAGAACCACGTGGACACAACGCTAAACAGCGTTCATATTTACTGTTGAATTCTTCGTCCTCAGTTTGACCCGACGATGAGCTTCAGCTCTTTGATGTTTTTATCTCATTTTAAAATCAGTAGAAGTCGACTCTGATGCTGTATTTCTAACGAGCAAACTTTGCAGAGTTTTACAGATAATTATCTTATTTTGAAAAATCAGCAGTGCAGGAAGTATTCACGTTCTACTTTGTACCAAAACCAAACTGAGGTCACCATGACAACCAGAAAAACGCTTCCTTCATTTTAAAAGGACCATCCCACTGTTTCCACCTTCGTCTTGGCTTAAATCTGTCTGTTTATTTTCAAACGTACTGAATATTTCTGCCGGCTGCTCGCCTCCATGTTCGGAAAATGTTCCAATAAATCATGTTTGTTGAGAATAATTGAGAATATTGTGAGTATCATGAGCCTCTCCTCTTCACAGGAAGTCGAGCAAGCAGATAAAAATAAAAGAAAACCTAATGTTTTTTTTTTGCTGCAGATAATTTCCCTAAACACACCGAGCTGTATTGTCTCATATTTAAATGTTTGTGTTCATCTGACCAGTGGCACATCTTTCCATACATTTCCCTACAGTATGAAAATCAACCTGCCGGAGGCGTAACAGTCACAGCGGTCATGTGACGTCATGAACCGATATTATCTCGGAAAACAAACTAAGAACAAAGGAATGGTCCTTTAAAACGACTCAACGCTGACCTGTGTTTCTCGGAGGGGAGCCGGCGGCCTGTAGGGGGCGCTGTGGGTGGCGGGGGGGGAGTAAAGTGGTTCAGTAGTCTTAGTGCGACTCCATCCACAAACACTGCAGTGTGTTTATCCGCACGCTTCTGGTAGAAGAGAACTGAAAACGGTCAGAAACCAGTTTAACGTGAAATAATGACTTCATGAAATTGAACCACTTTCAGTTCGATTCATTCAAATTCATGACTCGTGTTTTCAGTCGGATGTTTTTACAGGGAAGTCCAACACAGGATTTACATCTCAGACAGGAAATGTCATGTTAATGTGCGTTTGTTTACATTCAGTCAAAATGATCAGCGATCACTTCCTGTTTGTCATCTGTGACTCACAGGACAAAATATTTTAGTTTAAAATGTCACGGTGACTGAATTCACAGGATTTATTTTTGTTTTACAGGAAAATGTCAAAGTTCATTTAAATTGAGAAACTATTTTGTATTTTGAGGTTGCAGTTTGACAGGAAGTTGGTCAACATTAAAAATGTAGTCTGGATATTTTATATCTAATGTCAGGATGTAAATCTGTTTTCAAAGTGTCACATTCATAATCGACATTCATTTATCCAAAATAAATCAGTATCAATATCAGTTGATCAGGTTTAGTTTCAGACTTTAAAAATACTTTAAGGTCTCTTCTACCAGGAGTGGAGCTTCATTGTTAAATTGGCAGATTTCTGAATGGAGTCTGGTGCTGTTCTCTCTTCATTTCACAGCTGAACTTCATCAGAGAGCTAACTGACCTTTGACCTCGGCGTGAGGCTGGTTTTTATTGATCTGTGGTTCGAGCACTTCGGCTCTGATGACACTTGACTCGGCCTCGTCCAATCAGAGCGGGAAGCAGCTCGACCACAGATGTGAAGAAGCCTTCACGTTTACACTCAGACAGGAAATTATACCTTAGCTCGGTGGCTAACGCTAACACGCCGACTTCCTGTCTGTCGGTTGAACCGATCCGATCGGTGTCGTCCTTCACGGCGCCGGCGGTGGCTCGCTCAACAGGGCTCAGGTGCTCCAGGTGAGTCCGACTAGTGGTGGCTGGCGAGCAGCTCGTCCAGGTCGGCCATCCACTCCTGGGTGCTCTGCCCCTTCAGCAGCGAGTCCACCAGCTCGCTCTCGGCGGCGAAGCTCCCCGACGCCACGTTGTATCCGAACGACACCTGCTGCTGCTGACCGGTAGTCCTGCTCACCTGGTAACCTTGGTTACACTGCAGCCCCTGGCGACCGTTGCCCTGCGGCTGTCCGAAGGCCGCCAGGTCGGAGAGGACGGCCTGGCTCTGATTGGCCTGTTGTTGCTGAGTCTGCTGCTGATTGGCCATCGGCTGGCCGAGGCTCTGAGGGGCGGGCGGCGCCCTCTGCTGGGCGGCGGCCATGTTTGTCTGCATCATCTGCTGCCCGGGGTTCAGACCGCCCATCGAACGCCCACCGGGGTTGGCCCCGAAGGGGGCGGCGCCCGGCGGCATCTTGGGAATGCGCGTCTGCTGCTGCATGTGGAAGGCGTTGGGGGGGCCGCTGAAGGCGTTGGGGGGCAGGCCGGCGTTCCCGGAGGGCGGCTGGTTGGCGAGCTGCTGCTGCCAGGCGGCGCTCTGTCCGCCCTGCATGGCGCCGGGCATCGACCCGGGCATAGCGGCCCCCATGCTGCTCTGCATGGCGCCTGGCATGCGGGCGGCGGCGACAGCGGCCAGCTGCTGCTGCTTCAACATGGCGGCGTTGGGCGGAGCCTTCAGGTGCTGCTGCTGAGCCAGAGCGTTCTGCCTGTAGGCGGCGCTCATGGCACCCAGCGGCTGGCGCTGCAGGCCGGCCTGCTGTGGCGGGTGGTTCGGGTGGCCCGGATGACCCGGGTGGTTCGGGTGGCCCGGATGGTTGGGATGCATGTTCATGTTGCTGTAGAGGACATCCACGCCGGCCCCGCCCCCTCCGCCCCCACAGGACGGCAGACTGATGTCAGCCTGATTCGACGAGGGGGGCGGAGCTACGCCACCTGCCGGCCCACCCCCCTGACCCATGTTCATACCCATCATGCCTTGGTTCTGAGGGAACATACGGGACCCGGGGGCGGGGCCTCCCATGGAGCCGACGCTGCCCATTGGCTGAGAGGAAGCTGTGACGAAACAAAGAAGGAACAAGCAGACGGCAGAAAAACATTTTAATTTGTAATTCTTTTTAAATTAATGCTGTTTATTTCACGACTTCCTGTAAAAAGATTTTAACAGTCGATTATTGAAGCGTGACGTCGGATCAGTCTCACCTGTAAACTGGCCGACTGGCTGCTGGGGGAAAGGGTTCTGATTGGCCGGCGGCCCCGGCTGGTCCTGGTACTGAGGGGGGGGGCGGGTCAGGTGTCTCTGCAGCTGCTGGTCCTGCTGACGCTGTTTCTCCTGCACGCACAGAGACGAGATTTCAGTTAGTCGTTCTGAGAATCACATGATCGACACCAGCAGTGGAAGAAGTACTCAGATCTTTTACTCGAGTTATAGTACTACGAAGAAAAATACTCGGTTACAAGTCTTCAAAAGTAAAATTACTGTCAACAAAATGTACTGATTAGCAGTAAAAGTACTCCATTATTATTATTATTTAGTATTACCCGAGTAGTCTAATCTGTGTACAATAATGTAACTATAGAAACTGATCACATGTTTTAGGTATAAAATATTGAGAACAACAGCTCCCCCTAGTGTCCGAGAAGAAGGCAGTTTATGGAGGACAAAGTCAGAGGCTCCGCCCAGTTCTTAAATCAATATAATCGAAACTAAACTTTGTTTTAATCATTAATTCATCTCTCCATCATTCCTGTTGCTGTTTCGATGTGCAAACATAAAACAAAAGGACCGGTTCAGCATCTTAAACATCGTATTTTGCCGCTGCAGCGCCCCCCCGCTGGCGCCTCAGGTGAGTCGTACCTGTTCGGCCATCAGCTGTCTCTGCATGAACTGCTGCTGCTTCTGCTGCTCCAGGATCTGCTGCTGCTGGTGCTGCTGTTGCTTCAGCGCCGCTGCCACCGCCGCCGCCTGGCTGCTCATGTACGCTGCGTTACCGTGGTTACCCGCCATGGCGTTCGCCCCCGGCTGGGCCGCCATAGCGTTGTTTCCAGGCGCTGACGTCATGGCGTTGGCGGGGCCCGGGCCATGCGGGGGGGCGGGGTACGAGTTCTGGTCCTGGTTGGGAGAGAAAATATAAATAAATGTCCGATATTCATATTCTCTATTTTATCATTAATAAGTTTAATTCAATCTGTTCTTATGCATTTGATTTCTTTTCTTTTTTTTAAATGCCATTTTAACATGTTTTCATGTTCCTTTAAATCTGTGTTGATATGAAGCACTTTGAGCTGCTTTTCTGGTATGAAAGGTGCTACACAAATACATTTTATTATTTGCATTATTATTACAATAGGAGGCAGACATTTAAGTTAAATTAAATTAGTGTGTATAAAATGTAAAAAAACTAAAACAAAGCAGAAGGAGTCGATGAGGATGCAAAACATTTGAATGATTAGCTTGCATGGAATGTATTTTAAGGCTCTTTATCGCCCTCTGGAGGCCGTAGTGTGAACTACAGACACAACATGAAACGTTCTTTAGTGTTTTTGAAACTAAAAAAATGTAAAGTTTGGCCTGAAGAAAAGCTGATTTTAATCATGAAGAATTTTCCCTCCGAGCTGCACGCATGTTCACGGAAACTTCTACAGAACCGCTGACGGACAGGAAGTGAAGTTTTCACTTATCACTGGTTGTGATAATAAAGTGAAGTGTAGCAGGAACACGGCGTCCCGTCGGCCATCGGCCCAGAGGGAAAACAACCAGGAGCGGCTATATTTAAATACAGAGGGAATATGAAAGACTGCTTTGTCATGTCCTCCCTCTCTCCCCCCCCTACTCCTCCCCCTCCCTGTGAGCCTTAGCAACCAGCTGCTACACACACACACACACACACACACACACACACACACACACACACACACACACAGCAGCTGAACAAAAGGTCTCCTGCTGCAGCCCGACTTCACCTCCTCTGAGCCCCACAGACTGGTCTGGACTGGTCTCTGTCTGCAACTGCTGGACCCACACCAGTCACAGTCACCCACTCCCACACCAGTCACCCACTCCAGTCTCCCACACCAGCCACCGACACCAGTCACCCACTCCCACACCAGTCACCCACTCCAGTCTCCCACACCAGCCACCGACACCAGTCACCCACTCCCACACCAGTCACCCACTCCAGTCTCCCACACCCACTCCAGTCTCCCACTCCAGTCACCCACTCCAGTCACCCACTCCCACACCAGTCACCCACACCAGTCACCCACTCCCACACCAGTCACCCACACCAGTCACCCACTCCCACACCAGTTACCCACTCCAGTCACCCACTCCAGTCTCCCACACCAGTCACCCACTCCCACACCAGCCACCGACACCAGTCACCCACTCCCACTCCAGTCACCCACTCCAGTCTCCCACACCCACTCCAGTCTCCCACTCCAGTCACCCACACCAGTCACCCACTCCAGTCACCCACTCCCACACCAGTCACCCACACCAGTTACCCACTCCAGTCACCCACTCCAGTCTCCCACACCAGTCACCCACTCCCACACCAGTCACCCACTCCAGTCACCCACACCAGTCACCCACTCCCACACCAGTCTCCCACACCAGTCACCCACTCCAGTCACCCACTCCCACACCAGTCACCCACTCCAGTCACCCACTCCCACACCAGTCACCCACACCAGTTACCCACTCCAGTCACCCACTCCCACACCAGTCACCCACTTCCACACCAGTTACCCACACCAGTCACCCACTCCAGTCACCCACTCCAGTCACCCACACCAGTCACCCACTCCACTCCCACACCAGTTACCCACACCAGTCACCCACTCCAGTCACCCACTCCCACTCCAGTCACCCACTCCCATCACCCATACCAGTCACCCACTCCCACACCAGTTACCCACACCAGTCACCCACTCCAGTCACCCACACCAGTCACCCACTCCACTCCCACACCAGTTACCCACACCAGTCACCCACTCCAGTCACCCACTCCCACTCCAGTCACCCACTCCCATCACCCATACCAGTCACCCACTCCCACACCAGTTACCCACACCAGTCACCCACTCCAGTCGCCCATACCAGTCACCCACACCAGTCACCCACTCCCACACCAGTCACCCACTCCAGTCACCCACTCCCACACCAGTTACCCACACCAGTCACCCACTCCAGTCTCCCACACCAGTCACCCACTCGTCTCCCACACCAGTCACCCACTCCAGTCACCCACACCAGTCACACAGTCACCCTCTCCCACACCAGTCACCCACTCCAGTCACCCACACCAGTCACCCACTCCAGTCACCCACTCCCACACCAGTCACCCACACCAGTCACCCACACCAGTCACCCACTCCAGTCACCCACACCAGTCACACAGTCACCCTCTCCCACACCAGTCACCCACTCCAGTCACCCACACCAGTCACCTACACCAGTCACCCACTCCAGTCACCCACTCCCACACCAGTTACCCACACCAGTCACCCACTCCAGTCACCCACACCAGTCACCCACTCCAGTCACCCACTCCCACACCAGTTACCCACACCAGTCACCCACTCCAGTCACCCACTCCAGTCACCCACACCAGTCACCCACTCCCACACCAGTCACCCACTCCAGTCACCCACACCAGTCTCCCACACCAGTCTCCCACTCCAGTCTCCCACACCAGTCACCCACTCCCACACCAGTCACCCACTCCAGTCTCCCACACCAGTTACCCACTCCCACACCAGTCACCCACACCAGTCACCCACTCCCACACCAGTTACCCACACCAGTCACCCACTCCAGTCACCCATACCAGTCACCCACTCCAGTCACCCACTCCAGTCACCCACACCAGTCACCCACTCCACTCCCACACCAGTCACCCACACCAGTCACCCACTCCCACACCAGTTACCCACTCCAGTCACCCACTCCAGTCTCCCACACCAGTCACCCACTCCCACACCAGCCACCGACACCAGTCACCCACTCCCACTCCAGTCACCCACTCCAGTCTCCCACACCCACTCCAGTCTCCCACTCCAGTCACCCACACCAGTCACCCACTCCAGTCACCCACTCCCACACCAGTCACCCACACCAGTTACCCACTCCAGTCACCCACTCCAGTCTCCCACACCAGTCACCCACTCCCACACCAGTCACCCACTCCAGTCACCCACACCAGTCACCCACTCCCACACCAGTCTCCCACACCAGTCACCCACTCCAGTCACCCACTCCCACACCAGTCACCCACTCCAGTCACCCACTCCCACACCAGTCACCCACACCAGTTACCCACTCCAGTCACCCACTCCCACACCAGTCACCCACTTCCACACCAGTTACCCACACCAGTCACCCACTCCAGTCACCCACTCCAGTCACCCACACCAGTCACCCACTCCACTCCCACACCAGTTACCCACACCAGTCACCCACTCCAGTCACCCACTCCCACTCCAGTCACCCACTCCCATCACCCATACCAGTCACCCACTCCCACACCAGTTACCCACACCAGTCACCCACTCCAGTCACCCACACCAGTCACCCACTCCACTCCCACACCAGTTACCCACACCAGTCACCCACTCCAGTCACCCACTCCCACTCCAGTCACCCACTCCCATCACCCATACCAGTCACCCACTCCCACACCAGTTACCCACACCAGTCACCCACTCCAGTCGCCCATACCAGTCACCCACACCAGTCACCCACTCCCACACCAGTCACCCACTCCAGTCACCCACTCCCACACCAGTTACCCACACCAGTCACCCACTCCAGTCTCCCACACCAGTCACCCACTCGTCTCCCACACCAGTCACCCACTCCAGTCACCCACACCAGTCACACAGTCACCCTCTCCCACACCAGTCACCCACTCCAGTCACCCACACCAGTCACCCACTCCAGTCACCCACTCCCACACCAGTCACCCACACCAGTCACCCACACCAGTCACCCACTCCAGTCACCCACACCAGTCACACAGTCACCCTCTCCCACACCAGTCACCCACTCCAGTCACCCACACCAGTCACCTACACCAGTCACCCACTCCAGTCACCCACTCCCACACCAGTTACCCACACCAGTCACCCACTCCAGTCACCCACACCAGTCACCCACTCCAGTCACCCACTCCCACACCAGTTACCCACACCAGTCACCCACTCCAGTCACCCACTCCAGTCACCCACACCAGTCACCCACTCCCACACCAGTCACCCACTCCAGTCACCCACACCAGTCTCCCACACCAGTCTCCCACTCCAGTCTCCCACACCAGTCACCCACTCCCACACCAGTCACCCACTCCAGTCTCCCACACCAGTTACCCACTCCCACACCAGTCACCCACACCAGTCACCCACTCCCACACCAGTTACCCACACCAGTCACCCACTCCAGTCACCCATACCAGTCACCCACACCAGTCACCCACTCCCACACCAGCCACCCACTCCAGTCACCCACACCAGTCACCCACTCCCACACCAGTTACCCACACCAGTCACCCACTCCAGTCACCCACACCAGTCACCCACACCAGTCACCCACTCACACACCAGTTACCCACACCAGTCACCCACTCCAGTCACCCACACCAGTCACCCACTCCCACACCAGTTACCAACACCAGTCACCCACACCCACACCAGTCACCCACTCACACACCAGTTACCCACACCAGCCACCCACTCCAGTCACCCACACCAGTCACCCACTCCCACACCAGTTACCCACACCAGTCACCCACTCCGGTCACCCACACCAGTCACCCACTCCCACACCAGTCACCCACTCACACACCAGTTACCCACACCAGTCACCCACTCCAGTCACCCACACTAGTCACCCACTCCCACACCAGTTACCCACACCAGTCACCCACACCAGTCACCCACACCAGTCACCCACTCCAGTCTCCCACACCAGTCACCCACTCCCACACCAGTCACCCACACCAGTCACCCACACCAGTCATCCACTCCAGTCACCCACACCAGTCACCCACTCCCACACCAGTTACCCACACCAGTCACCCACACCAGTCACCCACACCAGTCTCCCACACCAGTCTCCCACTCCAGTCTCCCACACCAGTCACCCACTCCCACACCAGTCACCCACTCCAGTCTCCCACACCAGTCACCCACTCCCACACCAGTCTCCCACACCAGTCACCCACTCCCACACTAGTCACCCACACCAGTCACCCACTCCAGTCTCCCACACCAGTCACCCACTCCCACACCAGTCTCCCACACCAGTCTCCCACACCAGTCACCCACTCCCACACCAGTCACCCACTCCAGTCTCCCACACCAGTCACCCACACCAGTCACCCACTCCAGTCACCCACTCCAGTCTCCCACACCAGTCACCCACTCCCACACCAGTCACCCACTCCAGTCTCCCACACCGGTCACCCACTCCCACACCAGTCACCCACTCCCACACCAGTCTCCCACACCAGTCACCCACTCCCACACCAGTCTCCCACTCCCACACCAGTCTCCCACACCAGTCTCCCACACCAGTCACCCACTCCCACACCAGTCTCCCACACCAGTCACCCACTCCCACACCAGTCACCCACTCCCACACCAGTCACCCACACCAGTCACCCACTCCAGTCTCCCACACCAGTCACCCACTCCAGTCTCCCACACCAGTCACCCACTCCAGTCTCCCACACCAGTCACCCACTCCAGTCACCCACACCAGTCACCCACTCCAGTCACCCACTCCAGTCTCCCACACCGATCACCCACACTAGTCACCCACACCAGTCACCCACACCAGTCACCCACACTAGTCACCCACTCCCACACCAGACTCTCTGCAGTCCTCTAAAATATCTGCAGCCAGATTTTACCCAGAAATCACCCTGTTTTTTGTGTCCTCTGTTTAACACTGGATAAACAGCAGCAACAGCGAATAAACACGTTGCTTCCTCAGAATAATGAGACTTGGTGCAAAAGTACAACATCTGGAACACAGCATGAAACATCACTGATTAAATGTCTATATATTTCTCATCTGCACTCCTGGTTTATGGTTCACGCACATCTGATTAATTTAAATTCCTTATTAAATTAAAACGAATTAAGTGCAACAGGTCTAATTAGAGGAAATGTTGAATGCAGATGTTCCGAGTGTTTCCTGATGTTTTAATTATCGGTGTTCCTGCGACTCCTCCTCCTGTGACGACTCCAGGTGTGTTTCTTACCTGTGCGTGCGGTATGTGCTGCCTGAAGGTCATGTTCTTCTGCTTCATCTGTTGCTGTCTGAGCAGCGACAGCAGCGCCGCCTTGTTCTGGTTCTGGGCGTTGGGGGGCCGCGGCGGGCCGGGCCCCGCCTCAAAGTGCGACAGAGGTTTGGTGTTGTTGTAGTTCAGCATGGCGGCCTGGGCCTGAGCTCCCGGGGCCGGCGGGTGGCTGAGCGGTGGCCCCTGAGTCATGTGACCCAGCATGTTGGGGTGCCCCGGGGGCCCCTGCATGTAGCCGGCCCCCGCCTTCGGAGAGCCCTTGTTGGGCTGAGCGGGCAGCAGCAGCTGCTTCTGGGCGTTGAAGTCCTGGGGGTACAGGGAGGGGCTGCTGGGCTTGTCCATACCGAACGCGCCCCCTAGTGGGCTCTGAGTGGTGTTAGCCAGCTGGGGCCACGGCGGGGGGTGGGCGTGGGGCCCCTGGTTGTGGAACTTGGTCCCCGGCTGCGGCGGTTTGTGCTGCATCTGTCCGTGGAGGTGCTGCGCTCGCTGCTGCTGGGCGGCCAGCTGCTGCAGCTGCTGGGCCGGGGACAGGTCTTTGGGCCCCGGCGGCACCGGGGGGCCCCGGGGGGAGGAGGTGGTTGGGAGGAGGCTGGAGCTGCCTGGGGGGAGGAGGAGCCGGCTGGGATGGAGGGAGAGCCGGGGAGGAGGCGGAGGAGGAGGCCACGGGGGAGCTGGTGGGGTGAAGAGGCGGGCCGGAGGAGGAGGAGGACCTGACGTGGGGCGACCCGGTACGAGAGTCCTGCTCGAAGACCGCCGAGGCCGGAGAGAACTCCGACTTGACGCTGACCAGATCCGGTGGAAGCAGACCCTGGGAGGACTGACCCCCCCCCACCCCCTCCCCCCGGAGTCGGCGCCAGCTCCAGCGGGTCCTTGCGGTCCTCGAAGCCGTCGTTGAGGATGTCCTGGATGTCCTCGTAGGCCACGGAGCAGTTCAGCTCCTCCATGAGCTCGGTCCACTCCTGCTCGTTGAGGTTCAGGTCGGGGAACAGGCTGTTGTTGCCCCCCGACGGAGGCATGATGGGCAGGATGTCGTCCGGCTCCTGCTTCATCTCCTTGCGCAGGAAGTCCGGCTCCCCGCCGCCGTCCGCCGACTCCCCCGCCGGGCCGTGGGTCCCGTTGGAGTTCAGTGCGTCGGCGATGCCCAGCTTGGAGTCGAGCGGGGAGCCGTTGGCGGCGCCGTTGTCCAGGCACGTCTTCTTGTTGGGGGGGAAGCCGTCGCTGTAGCCGTTGACCGGCGGAGAACCGGCGCTCTCCAGCTTCCTCTTCACCGTCTCCTGCAGCTGGAGAGACAAACAGGAAGTTGATGAGGTGGGCGGAGCCACAACACGAACACATCAACGACTTACAAAATAAAACCGTCTTATTAATGAGGAAATGTCGTTTAAGTAATCAATAATTATTACAAATCGGACTTTATTTCTGATGGACTTTAGATTTATTTCACTGAACAGCTTCTTTGTTTTGCATAATTGTAGTTTGTCCTCTGAATCAGTTCGTTGGTTGATTAGTTTTTTCATTTATTGACCATGACAACGTCTTCAAATGACTTTTTCGGTCTCAACAAGCCAAACACATCCAGTTTAAATTGATATAAAACAGCAGAAAAGATCCAAACAAGAATAAATGAATTGATTATTAAAATATTTTCTGAATATTTATGTTAT
>NW_027185249.1:360356-365356 GCF_022577435.1 Embiotoca jacksoni
GAAACAATGAGCGGATTTATCAGCAGTGACAATAATCCTCTTGTTCATTTATATTTGACATTAAGTGTAAAAGTGAATATGAGTTAATATATCGGCATCACTAAGTCATAAAGTACTGGATTCAAGTTTATGTCAATAGATCAATGGAATCATTATGAATAGACAAATAAATGTTTGCTTTCATCTGATTGAGGTTATTCATCTCGTTAAAATCAAAGTACTTCTTCCCATTAAAAAAAAAAACACGTTATTAAATAATACAATTATTCTGCAGCAGCTGTTTTGGATTTATTTACTTCCCTCGAAGTAAATTTCATGTAAACATCACATAACCCTGATTTATGGCTCCAACTAACGAAGAACTGTACTATTAAATTTATAAATATGAATTAATTCAGTTTTTTATGTCCATAATAAAATAAGACTGAATATGCAGATCAGAGGATTTTCTTCTTCTTGTTTTACAGTGAAACTATTCAAAAAATTAAATAATAAAACATTTTAATTTGGCACGTGCTGCTTCTTTTTACAGGTGATGTGATTTCAGCTTGATGTGTGAAAGTACTGAAAGTTTTGATGCACTGACAAACTTCTGACTCAACATATTTGTAGCTTTGAACAGATTTATATCATCTTACAGACACAGATGCCGCTCTGTGACATCACTGCTGACATCAGGAGCAGCCAATGGGAGGCTGCCGTTTCCTGAGTGTTTTCGTACCGAGCGGCGACACACAGAGCGGTGAGTCAGCTGGGGGTGTGTGTGTGTGTGTGTGTGTGTGGTGTGTGTGTGTGTGTGTGTGTGTGGCGGGTGGGGGGGGGGGGGGGTTGTTCTGTTCACACTGAGTCACCTCTCAGGACTCCAGCAGGCCGGCCAGTGTTTGTCAGGCAGACACACACACACACACACACACACACACACACACACACACACACACACACACACACACACACACACACACACACACACACAGATACACACTGCCTTTGTACTCCTGTCCAACACGGCTGAAGAAACTTCAACTGCATAACAGACCCCAAAATCTGCCTTTTTAACACATTAAAACCGATGAAGAAGGTCCTCAGAACCTTTAAGGACCCCCAAGAACCCGTCAGAGAACACCAGGATATCTAAAAGGAAACCGAACACCTCCTCAAAACCCATCAGAACCTTTAAGGTTCTAACAACTCGTAGTCACCACAAAGAAAATCCCGTACTCAAGAGACACAGAAACCTTTTTAGGGACTTGTAGAACTTCTGTAAAAACCACGAGAACCTCCTCAGTGGTCACAACACGTGTGTCACTCACTGCTCAGCGATCGATCGGTGTGATCGGCTCTGACCGAAGCCTCACAGACACCACGAAGCTTCTTCAGGGTGGAAACGTGAAAACACCTGCTGGAGGTTTCAGCGCGTCCACAACCATCTAAAACCGAGCGATCACCTCCGACTCTTCGATTTAAACAGACGCACGGCAGAGGCGTCGTCAATAATCTGATTAATGTTGATTTCAGAGGACGAGGTGATTTAATCAGCAGAGTTTTAGTTAACATGCAGAGTTTATGGCACATTAATAATTTATGAATTCATCCTCGTTCAGCTGTCTGACAACGCAGACACACAAAAAATGCATAAATAAATACAAGGATCCAGTGAACATTGTTCCAGTTTAAAGAGACAGCAGGTTTAAGCTGCGTCTATGTAAAGCGTCCTGATCGTGAACTAATGATGTCATAAATGTGTCTGTCTGTCAGCAGCGTCTAATTAAAAGAAAGTAAAGGATGTTGTTTCTCTGAGCAGATCTCCGTGAATAAAACACCTGGAAATGTTCATGTGTTGATGAAATTTAAAATGTAGATGTTTTAATGTTGACGCCGTCTCCTCTCTAATGAATTGATTGGTGCATGTTATTTAAAGATGTGTTTGGTCTTCCTGCAGAAGAACATGCTGTCATCTGATGTTTAGTTCCACTGTGATAAAAACTATAAACCTGTCCATCATTAGAAACACCAGAACTCTTCCTTTAACATCTCTGAGCTGTTGCACTGAGTTGAATGTTTGTGTTTTCTGCATCAATGAACTTCGATTATTTCATCCATCATCAGTTTCTTCACTGAGACAATTTATTATTTCGGAATTTACATGGAAACACAAACACCAGTGTTTTTCTGACCATTATAACACTGAGGTTGCAGCACCAAGTGGTTTTTTTTCACAGCAACTACAGCTTCACTATAAACTTTGTTTTAATAATATTTGGTGGTTATTATTTTTACGAGAGATGGTGCACTTTTTAAAATCAATATACTGGGACGATAATAGTCCAAAATTACATGAAAACGAGGAGTTTTATCAGCCGCCACGGTAATCTAAACCCTCCAGAAACCAGGAGACGTCCTTGAATATTATGACGTATAACTCCACAATAATTCAGTTTCAAATATTTCACCAAATAAGCATAAAATTGACACCGTAGGATGAATATCAGTTGAATTTTGATTTTATACACTTTATTAATCCCCGAGGGGAAATGTCTTCACTACAGCAGGGGGGGCTCTCAGGGGGGAGGTGCTGCAGCAGGCTGCCACTAGCGGGGGCGCCAGGTAACCTGACCTGAGGTGCATGTTTTGGATGATGGGAGGAAGCCGGAGAACCCGGAGAGAACCCACGCAAGCACAGGGAGAACATGCAAACTCTGCACAGAAAGGCCCAGGACCGGATTCAAACCCGGAACCTTTTTGCTGTGAGGTGACGGTGCTAACCACTGCACCACCGTGCCGTCCTTTTGTAACTTGTGACAAACCATATAGAACTAATGACCCAACATGAATCTTCTCCAGCTGCTTTATGTCTCTATATCATGTTTAAAGAGTGCGGTACGGGTTATTACGGCTGCATGTGAAACAGCTAGTTTCCGGCCCGAGTATCATGCTGCATTTTTAATGTCAGACCATCATCACCTGAGTAAAGCTCCCATCAGCCACCGCAGACCGTCTCAGAGTGACATGGGGTGAAACCGCTGTCTGTCCCGGTGTTATTAGAGCTGACAGGACAGACTGGTCTCTGAGCTCCTGCAGCTGTCACCGCTTCGTGTGTTTGTGTTCTTCCAGCTGTTCAGTGCTCACTTACCGCTATCAGGGTGCTGTTGCGGCTCTGCTGCTCCGCCGCCGTCCCTCCGCTCTCCCCGTGCTCCGCGCTCCCGCCGCCTCCTCCTCCTCCTCCTCCTCCTCCACCCGGCGCTCTCTGGCCGGCCTGGTCGCCGCTGGTCTGGGGCTGCCGGTGCTTGTTGGACCGCTTGGCCTTGGCCTGCAGGCAGCGCTGGTGCAGGGCGAAGGTCTGCTGCCTCTCCAGCTCCAGCCGCTCCAGCGTCGCGCCCTCGTAGCGGCTCTCGCAGCTGTTGTGATGCTGCCGGAAGAGCTCGATCCTCCGGCGGAGCCTCTCCATCACCGCGCTGTGTCGCGGTGTAACAAAATCCGCCATCATCAATACAGACTCGCAGTAACCTCCCGGCTCAGGTTTGTCCATAAAAAGCAGAATGTGTGTTTCCTGTCCCCGGGCGTCTGTCCACCCCTCGCCCTCTACACGGCCTCCTGCGCCGGCTCCATGGAGGACCTTTGTCTCGCTAACGGCCTTCAGTCACCGCCGAAGAGGAAGTTAAGGTTTCTTTGGTGTGAATCTCAACCAGCCGACTGTAACACGAAGGTCCATTCAGCGCAGCGGCTCATCTAAGAGTGAGAACCATCGGTACCGGAGTCCAGCTGGAGCCGCATCCCGTCCGAGTTCAGCCCGAATCAAACGGCTCACACCGCCGAACTAACCCGAACACAGCCTACACCCCCCTACTTCCTCCACAAACTCGGAGTGCTTTTATTCTGCATTTCCCCGCCAGTAAAGAGAAGTGTGCGGGTTTGTGAGTGGACTCCGGCGGGCCGGTGGAGCGAGCACATTCCTCAACTCGGAATTCAACCTGGAGCGGCGAGATTCCTGAAAAAGCTCCGAGCGGTCGTTCAGCTGGTTCTCACCGAGCCGAGCGGCTCCGCTCCGCCGGCTCCGGCCCGGTCCGGTCCGGTCCGGTCCGGTCTCGGTCCGGACCGACAGATTAATCCGCTTCACAACTTCTAAACTTTATTTACGCTCCGTGTCGGAGCTAGCTGGTTAGCGGACCAGGAGCTAAGATGCTAACAACTTGGTGCGCTTTCTCTAAGTCGCTCTGACGTCAGTCGGAACCGCGGAGACCCGCCGGCTCGGCTCGGCTCGGCTCGGCCCGGCCCGGCCCGGACGCATGTGAAGCTTCGTGTAGTTTGGACCACTTACTGTGCCAGCGCCGCTCCTCTACAGCATCTGTCCAACAGCTGATCCTCCGCCGCGAGCTGCTAACACTGCTTTAGCCGTTAGCCGCTAACGATAGCTAGACTAGCTAAGGTGGGCTAGCCTGAAACCATTAAATATACCGTCATACTTTTGACTATATTCCTCCCGAGTCGCCGCCCGTGAATGATCCTCCCCCCGGGCCGAGCCTGAGTCGGGCCGTGAGGTTTTCAGAGCGGGCTCGTCAGTAACAACAAGCTAACTGTCCCTCGGCTGCTTCTATTGTTTTCCAGCGGACAGGCAGGTCTCCGCCGCCATCTTGGAAACTTTCTCTTTTTTCCCATCAGCGACAGGAGGAGCTGCGGGCCGCCTCTCCGATGATTGACAGCAGAAACCGCCAATGGAGAGTGGGCCAGTGGGACGAGATTTGACTGACAACACGGACGCCCAATCAGAGCCTTAGGACCCGACAATCTTCGTAAAAGTAGTCCAATAAAAGAGTGGCCCCTTTTTTTCGTTTGAATGTAATCAGAATAATGAAGTTATTTTATATTTTCTGCAACGTGTTTTCGACATTAAAATTATTCACATACAACAAACAGGTGGCACAATCCTGCCATGTTTCCAGTGCTTTACCCTGTGGACCACAACTTTAACCCCATTCTGAGCCTAAATATTCACATTTTATAAA
>NW_027185249.1:370356-410356 GCF_022577435.1 Embiotoca jacksoni
TCATCATCATCTTCAGGCTGTTGGAGATCTTGATTAGTTTCCTGGAGGCTTCCACTGGTTCCATTCAGGCTTCATCGCCTCGGAGCAGAGGAGTAGAAGAAGAAAAGGGGGGATGGATGGAGGGGGGTATTTTAGGGGGGGGGGGGGGGGGGGTGTTGAGGTCAGAGCTGTGGATTCACAGATATCAGTCCCTTCTGGTCTTCCTGTTCCTGGGAGATCTCCGCAGAACGTCCTCCTCCAGCTTCTACAGAGAAACAGCAGATTTAAATCAGAACAACTTCAGACGCCTCGAAGATCTTTAAAAGTTCTACAGAGAAATAAAAACCGCAAAGAGGCGAAGACGGACCGACCAGACTTTAAATAACTTTAAATAATCCTGATCCTGCCGAGCATCTGATCCAGCCCTAAAACCAGCCTTAAAACCGGTCTTAATAAAAGTCTAAAACCAGCCTAGTACCAGTTTTAACAGCGGTTTAAAACCAGCTCAATACAAGCTGAACCGACGTGACGGGGTCTGACGGTTCAGGTTGGGAATTACAAACTCGTGTTCAGACGTTTACAAATGTGGAACATTTTTCTAACAGACAGAGAATGAAAATGAGGCTGCAGGAAGCAAAGAGGTGTTAAATACCTGCCGCTTCCACTCCGCCCTCCTCCTGCTTCTCTACGCTTTCAGTTTCTGTTTAAAGGTAAACGTCTGATCAGTTTTTTGGGTGCGCCTCGCTGTCAATGTGGATTTTTTAAAAACTTTTATTTGTGAAATGTAGAAGATTGCAGCCTTCAGATACAGCAGGTTTCAGCCTATTCTTTTTTAAATAAACAGTTTTGAGATGTTATTCACCCAAGAAATATCCTGAAACTAAAGGTTTTCAAGTCAGATCTGTTCGTATTTATCATGTTGAGTTAAAAAACAAAACAATCAAAAATGTCAAATTTCATATTTTGTTGACAACTTTTTTTTTATAAACAATAATAATCTGTTGATTCTATATTTCTACTAAAAAAAAAACTCAACAGCATCATCATCACTGAAAACGATGAGGTCACATCAGTCTGAATAAAATCAATGAGCCAAAGTAAACAAGAAACGGAGATGAATAAAAACCTATCAGAAGAAAACTGCTGAGTCGCCTCCTCACCTCGTCAGCTGTGGCCTCGTTATCCTCCTCCTCCTCGTCCTCCTTCTCCTCTTCCTCCTTCTCTGCAGGACTTTCCTCCTCGTCGCTCTTCTCGTCTGCAGCTGTGAACGAACCTTCAGTCAGACTTCAGAGAAACAGAGGAAACAGCAAAGAGCTGAAATGTGGACGTGGCATCAACCTGGACTGCTCTTCTCGGTCTTCTCGGCCTTCTCCTCCTCTTCCTCTTCCTCCACCTCCTCTTCCTCCTCCTCCTCCTTCACGTCGGGCTGAGGCTCGTCCGTCTTCTTGTACTCAGCCGGCGTCGCTGTTGTTTTCTTCTGCAGAACAAAACAGGAAGACGGTCAGTTGGACATCAGAGACGCTGATAATAACTTCGTCTGCTGACTAAAGAACGTTCAGGCGGAAAGTGGAAGGTGACATGAAGATTTAAGAGTTTATTTTCCATGAAACACTCTCCAGATAAAACCCTTATTTGACATCATTACATAAAGTTTGATCAGTTTGTGTTTATTCAGATTTTTCTGATACTGTAATTAATCAGAAGATTATTAAAGAGCCTTCAGGTGTGTCTGTTTGTGGTTTTAATGAATAAATAACGTCTTTGCTGGTTGGACACAGCGATCATGACAACACGATAATCAATCAAAGCTGGAGAGTAAAAGACAACAGGAAGTATGAAGACTGAAGTCAGTGTGCAGTACCACCGATGGCCACTAGGTGCTGCTCCGACTGACTCCCATTTAAAAAAAACAAAATCAATTTCTCTCTTAAAATAAATCAGTTTTTTCCCCGATGACCGAATTCATTAGATCTTTTTTGTAAATGTGCTGGTGGTCATTCTGGAAATGATTATTCCTCCGTTAATAAAAGGTCCAAATAGTCCCAGCTGGAGAGCAATATTCAAGGTCAAAGTTCACGGTGCTAACATGAAAGGTCCCCAACTGCTCATCCAATCAAATCAGCCGAATATTCGAAATGTTAAACAGTTAAATTATCAGCTGAGAATCATATCATGAACATATCTGCAGTAAAACACCGACATTAATGTGGTGGTTTAACACGTGAACACGGAACACCACAAACACGGAACACACACGTGACGTGAAGCTACTCTAACAGCAGGGGAGGTGGGGGAGGAGGGGTGGAGCGGGAGGAGGGGTGGAGTCACCGGGCCCGAGGAAGAGGCGACGCTGCGTCCGGCTTCGTTAAACTCTTCCTGTAAGATGGTGAGACTCAACTGACCCTGAGCTGATCCTGACGACCTCTGTGGACAGTTGACCGGCACACAGTCAATCAATCAATCAATCAATCAATCAATCAATCAATCAATCAATCAATCAATCAATCAATCAATCGACTCTTTTAATGATTAGATTATTAATAGAAGTCTAAATTTACAGCCATCTTACATTATGAATATTTTATTGTGGACGTCACCAGGATGTCCTTTATTTTCTCATGTTTTATTGACCAAATGACATGTTGATTAATCAATAATAATAAAAACAAACTGAACTGAACCCACTCAACATTTATTTGCACTTTTCTTTAATACTTGTTTGTAAAACTTTAAGAAGTTTGACTTTTATTGAAACATTTCTCTTAAGAAACAGTTTTTAAAACAAAGAAGGTTGGAATAAATTTTAGTGGAACAAGGATTCATCCCAGGAACGTGTGTGTGTAGTGTGTGTATGTAGTGTGTGTATGTAGTGTGTGTATGTAGTGTGTGTGTGTATGTAGTGTGTGTGTGTATGTAGTGTGTGTGTGTAGTGTGTGTATGTAGTGTGTGTGTGTATGTAGTGTGTGTATGTAGTGTGTGTGTGTATGTAGTGTGTGTGTGTATGTAGTGTGTGTGTGTAGTGTGTGTATGTAGTGTGTGTGTGTATGTAGTGTGTGTGTGTATGTAGTGTGTGTGTAGTGTGTGTGTGTATGTAGTGTGTGTGTGTATGTAGTGTGTGTGTGTATGTAGTGTGTGTGTAGTGTGTGTGTGTAGTGTGTGTATGTAGTGTGTGTGTGTATGTAGTGTGTGTGTAGTGTGTGTGTGTATGTAGTGTGTGTGTGTATGTAGTGTGTGTGTGTATGTAGTGTGTGTGTGTATGTAGTGTGTGTATGTAGTGTGTGTGTAGTGTGTGTATGTAGTGTGTGTGTAGTGTGTGTGTGTATGTAGTGTGTGTATGTAGTGTGTGTGTGTATGTAGTGTGTGTATGTAGTGTGTGTGTGTATGTAGTGTGTGTATGTAGTGTGTGTGTGTAGTGTGTGTGTGTGTGTAGTGTGTGTATGTAGTGTGTGTGTATGTAGTGTGTGTAGTGTGTGTATGTAGTGTGTGTGTATGTAGTGTGTGTGTGTATGTAGTGTGTGTGTAGTGTGTGTGTGTAGTGTGTGTGTGTGTGTGTAGTATGTGTGTGTAGTGTGTAGTATGTGTGTGTGTGTGTAGTGTGTGTAGTATGTGTGTAGTGTGTGTAGTATGTGTGTGTGTGTAGTGTGTGTGTGTAGTGTGTGTGTGTGTAGTGTGTGTGTAGTGTGTGTGTGTGTGTAGTGTGTGTGTGTGTGTAGTGTGTAGTATGTGTGTGTAGTGTGTAGTGTGTGTATGTAGTGTGTGTGTGTGTGTGTATGTAGTGTGTGTGTATGTAGTGTGTGTAGTGTGTGTGTGTAGTGTGTGTGTGTAGTGTGTGTGTGTATGTGTATGTAGTGTGTGTGTAGTGTGTGTATGTAGTGTGTGTGTGTATGTAGTGTGTGTGTGTATGTAGTGTGTGTGTGTAGTGTGTGTGTGTGTGTAGTGTGTGTATGTAGTGTGTGTATGTAGTGTGTGTGTGTATGTAGTGTGTGTGTGTAGTGTGTGTATGTAGTGTGTGTGTGTATGTAGTGTGTGTATGTAGTGTGTGTGTGTATGTAGTGTGTGTGTGTATGTAGTGTGTGTGTGTAGTGTGTGTATGTAGTGTGTGTGTGTATGTAGTGTGTGTGTGTATGTAGTGTGTGTGTAGTGTGTGTGTGTATGTAGTGTGTGTGTGTATGTAGTGTGTGTGTGTATGTAGTGTGTGTGTGTATGTAGTGTGTGTGTAGTGTGTGTATGTAGTGTGTGTATGTAGTGTGTGTGTGTATGTAGTGTGTGTGTAGTGTGTGTGTGTATGTAGTGTGTGTGTGTATGTAGTGTGTGTGTGTATGTAGTGTGTGTGTGTATGTAGTGTGTGTATGTAGTGTGTGTGTAGTGTGTGTATGTAGTGTGTGTGTAGTGTGTGTGTGTATGTAGTGTGTGTGTAGTGTGTGTGTGTATGTAGTGTGTGTATGTAGTGTGTGTGTGTATGTAGTGTGTGTATGTAGTGTGTGTGTGTAGTGTGTGTGTGTGTGTAGTGTGTGTATGTAGTGTGTGTGTATGTAGTGTGTGTAGTGTGTGTATGTAGTGTGTGTGTATGTAGTGTGTGTGTGTATGTAGTGTGTGTGTAGTGTGTGTGTGTAGTGTGTGTGTGTAGTATGTGTGTGTAGTGTGTAGTATGTGTGTGTGTGTGTAGTGTGTGTAGTATG
This sequence comes from Embiotoca jacksoni, assembly GCF_022577435.1. Taxonomy (NCBI): domain Eukaryota; kingdom Metazoa; phylum Chordata; class Actinopteri; family Embiotocidae; genus Embiotoca; species Embiotoca jacksoni. The sequence continues at coordinate 375,015 of NW_027185249.1, forward strand.
TGTGTAGTGTGTGTAGTATGTGTGTGTGTGTAGTGTGTGTGTGTAGTGTGTGTGTGTGTAGTGTGTGTGTAGTGTGTGTGTGTGTGTAGTGTGTGTGTGTGTGTAGTGTGTAGTATGTGTGTGTAGTGTGTAGTGTGTGTATGTAGTGTGTGTGTGTGTGTGTATGTAGTGTGTGTGTATGTAGTGTGTGTAGTGTGTGTGTGTAGTGTGTGTGTGTAGTGTGTGTGTGTATGTGTATGTAGTGTGTGTGTAGTGTGTGTATGTAGTGTGTGTGTGTATGTAGTGTGTGTGTGTATGTAGTGTGTGTGTGTAGTGTGTGTGTGTGTGTAGTGTGTGTATGTAGTGTGTGTGTATGTAGTGTGTGTAGTGTGTGTGTATGTAGTGTGTGTGTGTATGTAGTGTGTGTGTAGTGTGTGTGTGTAGTGTGTGTAGTGTGTGTGTAGTGTGTGTGTGTAGTATGTGTGTGTAGTGTGTGTAGTATGTGTGTGTAGTGTGTAGTGTGTGTGTAGTATGTGTGTAGTGTGTGTGTGTAGTGTGTGTGTGTGTGTAGTGTGTGTGTAGTGTGTGTGTGTATGTAGTGTGTGTGTGTATGTAGTGTGTGTGTGTATGTAGTGTGTGTGTAGTGTGTGTATGTAGTGTGTGTATGTAGTGTGTGTGTGTATGTAGTGTGTGTGTGTATGTAGTGTGTGTGTAGTGTGTGTGTGTATGTAGTGTGTGTATGTAGTGTGTGTGTGTATGTAGTGTGTGTATGTAGTGTGTGTGTGTAGTGTGTGTGTGTGTGTAGTGTGTGTATGTAGTGTGTGTGTATGTAGTGTGTGTAGTGTGTGTATGTAGTGTGTGTGTATGTAGTGTGTGTGTGTATGTAGTGTGTGTGTAGTGTGTGTGTGTAGTGTGTAGTATGTGTGTGTGTGTGTAGTGTGTGTAGTATGTGTGTAGTGTGTGTAGTATGTGTGTAGTGTGTGTAGTATGTGTGTGTGTGTAGTGTGTGTGTGTAGTGTGTGTGTGTGTAGTATGTGTGTGTAGTGTGTGTGTAGTGTGTGTGTGTGTGTAGTGTGTAGTATGTGTGTGTAGTGTGTAGTGTGTGTATGTAGTGTGTGTGTGTGTGTGTATGTAGTGTGTGTGTATGTAGTGTGTGTATGTAGTGTGTGTAGTGTGTGTGTGTAGTGTGTGTGTGTATGTAGTGTGTGTGTAGTGTGTGTATGTAGTGTGTGTGTGTATGTAGTGTGTGTGTGTATGTAGTGTGTGTGTGTAGTGTGTGTGTGTGTGTAGTGTGTGTATGTAGTGTGTGTGTATGTAGTGTGTGTAGTGTGTGTGTATGTAGTGTGTGTGTGTATGTAGTGTGTATGTAGTGTGTGTGTATGTAGTGTGTGTAGTGTGTGTGTGTAGTGTGTGTGTATGTGTATGTAGTGTGTGTGTAGTGTGTGTATGTAGTGTGTGTGTGTGTGTAGTGTGTGTGTGTGTGTAGTGTGTGTGTGTAGTGTGTGTGTGTGTGTAGTGTGTGTATGTAGTGTGTGTGTATGTAGTGTGTGTAGTGTGTGTGTATGTAGTGTGTGTGTGTATGTAGTGTGTGTGTAGTGTGTGTGTGTAGTGTGTGTAGTGTGTGTGTAGTGTGTGTGTGTAGTATGTGTGTGTAGTGTGTGTAGTATGTGTGTGTAGTGTGTAGTGTGTGTGTAGTATGTGTGTAGTGTGTGTGTGTAGTGTGTGTGTGTATGTAGTGTGTGTGTAGTGTGTGTGTGTATGTAGTGTGTGTGTGTATGTAGTGTGTGTGTGTATGTAGTGTGTGTGTAGTGTGTGTATGTAGTGTGTGTATGTAGTGTGTGTGTGTATGTAGTGTGTGTGTGTATGTAGTGTGTGTGTAGTGTGTGTGTGTATGTAGTGTGTGTATGTAGTGTGTGTGTGTATGTAGTGTGTGTATGTAGTGTGTGTGTGTAGTGTGTGTGTAGTGTGTGTATGTAGTGTGTGTGTATGTAGTGTGTGTAGTGTGTGTATGTAGTGTGTGTGTATGTAGTGTGTGTGTATGTAGTGTGTGTGTAGTGTGTGTGTGTAGTGTGTGTGTGTAGTGTGTAGTATGTGTGTGTGTGTGTAGTGTGTGTAGTATGTGTGTAGTGTGTGTAGTATGTGTGTAGTGTGTGTAGTATGTGTGTGTGTGTAGTGTGTGTGTGTAGTGTGTGTGTGTGTAGTATGTGTGTGTAGTGTGTGTGTAGTGTGTGTGTGTAGTGTGTGTGTGTGTGTAGTGTGTAGTATGTGTGTGTAGTGTGTAGTGTGTGTATGTAGTGTGTGTGTGTGTGTGTATGTAGTGTGTGTGTATGTAGTGTGTGTATGTAGTGTGTGTAGTGTGTGTGTGTAGTGTGTGTGTAGTGTGTGTATGTAGTGTGTGTGTAGTGTGTGTATGTAGTGTGTGTGTGTATGTAGTGTGTGTGTGTATGTAGTGTGTGTGTGTGTGTGTGTGTAGTGTGTGTATGTAGTGTGTGTGTATGTAGTGTGTGTAGTGTGTGTGTATGTAGTGTGTGTGTGTATGTAGTGTGTGTGTAGTGTGTGTGTGTAGTGTGTGTAGTGTGTGTGTAGTGTGTGTGTGTAGTGTGTGTAGTATGTGTGTGTAGTGTGTAGTGTGTGTGTAGTATGTGTGTAGTGTGTGTGTAGTGTGTGTAGTATGTGTGTGTAGTGTGTAGTGTGTGTGTAGTGTGTGTAGTATGTGTGTAGTGTGTGTGTGTGTGTAGTATGTGTGTGTAGTGTGTGTGTGTGTAGTGTGTGTGTGTGTAGTGTGTGTGTGTGTGTAGTGTGTAGTATGTGTATGTAGTGTGTAGTATGTGTGTAGTGTGTGTGTGTGTGTGTGTGTAGTATGTGTGTATGTAGTGTGTGTAGTGTGTGTGTGTGTATGTAGTGTGTGTAGTGTGTGTGTGTGTGTATGTAGAGTGTGTGTAGTGTGTGTATGTAGTGTGTGTGTGTGTGTGTGTAGTGTGTGTATGTAGTGTGTGTAGTGTGTGTGTGTAGTGTGTGTAGTGTGTGTATGTAGTGTGTGTATGTAGTGTGTGTAGTGTGTGTATGTAGTGTGTGTATGTAGTGTGTGTATGTAGTGTGTGTAGTGTGTGTGTGTAGTGTGTGTAGTGTGTGTATGTAGTGTGTGTATGTAGTGTGTGTAGTGTGTGTATGTAGTGTGTGTATGTAGTGTGTGTGTGTAGTGTGTGTGTATGTAGTGTGTGTATGTAGTGTGTGTATGTAGTGTGTGTAGTGTGTGTATGTAGTGTGTGTATGTAGTGTGTGTAGTGTGTGTATGTAGTGTGTGTATGTAGTGTGTGTGTGTAGTGTGTGTGTGTGTAGTGTGTGTATGTAGTGTGTGTGTGTGTGTGTTACCTTGCCGGTGCAGCAGAAGACGATGATGAGGACGAGCGGTAGCGCCACCGTGAGGACGTAGACGACCCACAGCCATGGACGCTCCTCTGCAGCGCTCAACATCTGAGCTGCCAGACCGGGCTGAAAACACACAAACAAATATAAACTACTTGTACACATAAATGACACACTTAAGAGGAAACAACAAAAACAAATAACGGGCAAATGAATATCAACACAAAAACATGGACCACAGTTAAAGGAGGACAAACAGCTTCTTTCAGGTTTCATCAAATAAACACAACTTTTTAAATATGTCAGATTTCCATCTAAAACCTTTTAATCAAAGAAGATCATCAATCAAGCAGAGCTGCAGTTTGTTTTTCATCACTGAGTAACTGTGTGACCGGATCAACGTGCGTGAAGAGATTTTTAAAGTCGTACAATCCAAGAACCTTCAGATTAATAAACTTCTATCTCATCATCATGGCTAATCCAAGTGTCCTTGAACACATCGTCTGCCTGCCTCCAACACGTTAACTTCACTGGACACAAGCGTCTCGCTTTTCTCCGTAGACGTTCATCAACATCACAACATGTATGTTTTTCTCCGGAGGATTACATCATCACCATCATCATCACCACCACTGATCTGTGATGTCACTGATCTGATGACCTGCTGACCCACCTCAGCGGCGCCCTCTGCTGCCTTCTTCAGGCCCCAGCCGTCGGTGGCCCAACGCTCGGCGGTGTTGCGGTCGTTGGTGATGAAGAAGTTGTCAAAGAAGATGTCGGAGGTCATGGACCAGAGCTCGAGCCCGACGGCGCTGAACGGCGTCATCCTGAACGGGTGCAGGTCCTCGAAGAACGCCGGGTTGGGGATCTTCCTCGGCTTCCAGACGCCCTGAAAACACGAGTGCGAGGTCAGGACGGGAAAGGACCCCGGCATCTCATCTTCATCGCTTTTGAGGCTCCCATCCAAAAGTCGGGACATGGGCGGAGCTTACAGACTCACCTGGTAGTTGGGGTTGTCAATCATGGGGGACTTCCACTTGCCCTTGTAGCTGGGGTTGTCAATCATCGGCCGTTTCCAGGCACCGCAGCCGGGGGCGGTCTCACAGGCGGGGTTGGGGATCTGAGGGGCCTCCCACTCGCCGTCCATGTCCTCGTCCCTGACGGACGGACAGGCGGTTATCAAGAGACTCCAAAACGTCACCCCGAGCACTGTGGTGGACGGGCTGCGTTGCCATGGTAACTCACCAGTCCTCGGGTTTGACGGCGTCGGGGTCCCCGATGTATTCGGGCTCATCGTCCAGCCAGCCGTCTGGTTTCACTGCGTCTTCATCTGGGACCTGAGCCGGAGCGTCTTCATCCCTGAAAACAGATAAACACACTTCATTGATTTTTGTCGATTTCCAGAATTTGTCCCAAAATTTCTCCCTTGGTTTCACTTCCTGGCCTGGTTAGTTTCATCTGTCCCTCGTTGTCCTTCCCTCCCTGCTGTAGTCACTTAATCGCCCCTCCTAAAGTCTGACTGAAACCTTGTGGACTCGGTACTGACCAGTCTTCGGGCTTCACGGCGTTGGGGTCCTGGATCTTGGCCCTCTCGTCCCAATCCTCCGGTTTTTGGTCGTCGGGGTCCTCGATCTCGGCGGCGGGGTTCACGGCCGGGGTCACGTCGGTCAGCAGGCTGCCGCTGTTCACCACTGTCTGATCCACCAGCACCTCGAAGGTGTTGTCGGGGTTCACCACTGGGGGGCAGCACAGATAAGTTTTTAAATCAAAGAGTGCGTGTGTGCTTGCTTACGTGTTTGCTTGTTTACATACGTTTGTTGTTTGTGTGCATTTGTTTACATATATAAATGTTTTTGCTTGTTTGCGTATGTACGTTTGTTTGTGTGAAATTCTTTTGTGCGTTTGCAGGCGTGTGTGTGTGTGCGTGTCTCACCCAGTGTGTACAGGTGGGTCTTCTTGTCGGTGTAGTACGTCCTCAGGTCGGCGTCGGGCTTCTTGGCGTGTTTCTCTTCGTACTCGCCCGTCTTGGGGTTCTTGTGTCTGAAGATGAAGTGCAGCTTGTAGTCCTCTCCACACTTGTCGGGTCCGAACATGATGGTGTACGGAGTTTTATCCACGAACTGGTCCTGCAGACACACGGGGAGAAAAAACAAACAAAACAAAAAAAAACACTGAGCAACGAACACGTTCATTTTAAAGTGGGTTCCCCTCCTCATCCTCTTCACACTAATCATGTTTAAAAAGGTCCTCAGATGAATAAACAGTCTCACTGACCAGGTCCAGTTCAGGAGTCTGAGTCAGCAGCTTCACGTAGGCGCCGCCGCAGTCGATACCGGACTGGAAGTTCACCTCGTACCTGAACACACACACACACACACACACACACACACACACACACACACACACACACACACAGAGAAAGAAAGAAACACACACACACACATGAGAACAGCAGCAGAGACAAACCTCCTGACAGATGAATTCTGTATTAAACGTGTCGGCAACGTTTTCTGGAATAATCTGAATGACTGCTGAGTATCGGCCAATCACAGCAGCCCATGAAGTGATGATTTAGAAACCTGAGACCTGATCTACAGTTTCAGTTTCTTTGGAGAACGAAAGTGAAAATGTTCAGCAGAGTTTTGTGTGTTCTTACTGGACGATGAGCGGTTTGGTGTCGAAGATGAACGGTCGCAGCAGCTGGGCTGAGATGGCGTGATGTTTGGCTCGAGACTTCAGCACCAGACCTTTATCGCCGGGCAGCTTACTGTCCTTCATCTCCTCCACCTGCCACTGACCTGTCAATCAAAAGAAAAGCAGTTTTCTCCTCAGTACGGTGGCCCCTTCAGGACATTCTCAGCTCCAATCGGGTAGAGCACACGTGACATCGTTACCCACCGTCGTACTTGGCGATGTCCTCGTCGGCGTCCTCCTTCTTGGCGATGGACTTCACCCACCTGAAACCAGCACACGGTTCGGTTAGCAACACACCTGACGACAGGAAGTCAGAGCAGCTCCTCCCACACAGGAAACAGCTCAACCACATCCTGAACATCTGAAGACTTCATCTGGAACTTCTGAGGATTTTCAATGCGAGCTCCCGAGAGGAGCGTGTACTCACCCGTCCAGCGTCTCCCGGTCAAACGACTCGGCGAAGAAATGTTCCCCCATCGGCTCTGGAGCTTTGTAGGTCACCTGGAGACCAAGACGGAAAGTTGAACGTTTCATATTCGATTTGTTGTAAATTCTGAATCAGTCTTTTTTATTAATAATGTTACAACCTTGTTTCCAAAAAGTTGTAACAAAATGTGAGGACTGTTGAACCTCTGAAATCCTAAACGGGACAACATTTCACTTTCAAAACACCAGCAAATCTAATTAAAAATTAGCACATATTTTTCATCAAACAATAATGAAACAAAAATATTTGATATGTTGTCTTTGTTCTATTTTAAAACAAATATGAGTTCAAATGATTTAGAAATGATCATATTCTGTTTTCATTTACAACTTTTTTTGGAAACAAGGTTGTAGTTTGGCTTTAAGGCATCATGGGTAAAACAACAACAACCTGCTGCTCTTTCTCTTTTCTGTATTTATTCAGTTATTTAACAGATATTTAGTTTAACCATTACTATCAGGATGAAGATGTTTCCACAACTACAAAAAAAAGAGTACCATAAAGTTTTGGCTGTTGAGGACTTCCTGATGGGATTTTTAAGTTTCAGGAAGTCGTGTTGGACTGAATCATTCTGATAAAGAAAGTTGATTAGTTATCAGACGTTAAAGGAAGCAGGTCAGTTCATCCTGACTCGTTATCACACTGCCTTCCTGGTTAATGAGTAACAAACATTCAAACCCCCTGAAACCAGAAGAACGACAGAATGGAGCAGCGATAAAATATATAATTTATCTCAACATAAAATCACTGGTAAAGATTGACAACACGTTTTCAGTCTACCACTGTTGGCCACAAACCGTCCAATCAGCTGCTGTGGTCTTACCTTGGGTGTGGGAGGAGTTTTAGGAGCAGGTGGAGCTTCGTCCAGCACGTCTCCCTCAAGCTCCTCCTCCTCGTCTTCGGCGCCGGCCAAACCCAGGTCCAGCTCGTCCTCCACGTCCACGTCGTCGCCCAGAATGTCCTCGATCAGGTCATCGGCCCGAGACACCGGCGCCAAGCTGAGGCAGAGGAGGCCCGCCGCCAGAAGAAGGAAAAACCCAACCCTCTGATCCATAGTCTGCACAGAGGAGGAGGAAGAGGAGTGAGCACATGTTGATATGATTATGATGTCACAAATATGCAAATTAGCGTGACATCTGGTGACGTTCCCAGACATTTTAGTTTTTAGTAACTGGTTCATAAAAACTCTTGACCATTAAATGCACACAAGCACAGCCCCATCCATCACCATGGCGACCGACCGGCACCCACAGGACCGTGCAAAACATCAGCCCCTTTTAACCTTAATGAGATTACACCCGCAGGATTTAGTGCAGCACCTCAGAGGAGTTACTGCATGAAGAACAAACACTGAGGAGGCTGCACACGCTCACACTGGCTGACAGGCAACATTTTGATTTTACTAAAGTGCTGCTTTTATTTTGACGTTTTCTGAGTCGCTGCAGGTCTGAATTCAGATCTGTTTCTGAAGTACTCGTGACCCTCAGAAACGACGCAGCTCTTCTGTTCTGCACCTTTTAACACTAAATATATGCTGACGATGCGCTTTTCCAAATTTGAATGAGAAATAATCCAGATGTCTGACAGACAGACAGACAGACGGGCAGCGTTCAGTAACACCTGACGGTGCAGGTTTCAGCAAGTCTCATGCAGCAGACTGAGATTAAGATTAGCCTTTAGCGGGATTAGCATCGGCGGGCTAACAGTCGCGCAACGACAATGTGTGAACACCAGAAACACGCTAAAGACGACTACAGGAAGTTCTAAGGGGAACTCCTTCAAAATAAAAGAAGACATGGTGCAGGTAAAGCTCGCAGATCATCAGTCTGCCACAGCTGCGCACCATCGTGAGGGTGAAGCAACAGTTGATTATCAATTAGGTCAGATCACATTCAGATCGAGTGTTTAATTTTTGTAAATAAATGACAAAAAAAGGTTCATTTCAGATTTTCTTTGGTTTCCTGAACTGTAAACATACCGAACAGTAAAATCCAAGTCACGTCGCTGATGTTTTTAAAGGAGCTGAGGAAACACGCTGCTGCCCGTCGGGGTAATAAGCTTTTAGGAGGCCTCTGATTGGCTGATAAAACAGCAGCTTAATGTTAATCAGTGGAGCGAAACCAGCTGAAGTCACTGTTATCGCCCAGACTGGAGTTCCTGTCGGTCAGTTAATCTGATATTAAGAGTGAGTTCAGCCTGCAGGACATCTGCTGCTGTGATGCAGCACAGAGCTGCTCGCTAACCGGGTTTACGCCCGTCTGTCAGGAAACACCACAGGGGGGCACTCTACTAATACTGAGCATTACTTATCTGATTAAACATCTTCCCTATCAAGTAATACATTTACTAAATATTCATCCAGTCCTTCAAGATGTCTCAAAGATTTAAGTTATGACATATTACAGAAGTTGGGTTGAATTTGCACAAATTATTTGATTTCCTGCCAGGAACTGTTTTATAGATACCTCAATATAAATACAGAATATGTATTTTGAAATCAATAACAAATCATTCAATGTTCAATTCACTTGACTAAATCCACATAAGACTGAAGAGTTTGCAGATTTTTAAGATGACGCAAATACATGAATTAATAGAAAACAAGTTTTGTGTTTAATAAAAAAGGGTTAAAAATGTGCGTCCATGTAAACATCTTTAAAAGTATCATGTTGAATTGGTACTAAACTGAGGGGACATCTCGGCAACAAAAATGAGAACCATGAAATTACATTAGAAATTATTTGCAAACTGTTTTGTCATTTTTTAGATCACGCGAGATAATTTGCTGCTTTTCTGTCGTGTATTAGGTAAAAACTGGAGATATTTGGAGTTTGTTGTTACTCAGAAGTAAAATAATCTAAATAAATGATCTACACGTTACTTAATAATGAAAATATTGGTGAATCTTAACACAGATGAACTCGTTTTGAGTGTTTAAATCTGATCAGAAAGCTGCTTCAGGTCATTGAACAGTTAAATGTTCAGTTAACGTGTCACCAGACAGGACAGACCAGTTACTGTTCACACAGAATAACTCACTTTAAAACTAAACCTGAGCTCTTTCTGTCTTTCCAGACAGTTTCATCCTGTGGTGTAAATAAAAGTCATAAAGCTGCTAAATCAGGACACACTTAGTAGATATTTCACAGATTAATGTGGTAATTTCACTGTTTTACAATGAGTACACATAAATTAAAATGCATGTTCAGTAACCGTGAGAAAGCTGCCGTGTAATCCTGTTCGTACCGACTCAAACAGAAACATGCACGTTTATGCATTCACGTCACAGTCAGACGGATCATTTCTGCTTCAGCTGACGAGCAGCAGATTTACAGAAATATTTGGATCTGTGGTCAAATTCACTTCAGTTTAAATTACAGGTTATTTTCAAATATTTGTTTAAAAAATAAATAAAAGCCCAATATTTTGTGACTCTTCTCATTTTGCATGTTTTCCACTGGCACCTGTTGGTAATGCGTCACTACTACCAGAAGGTGGCGCTAAAGCACCTAAAAGCTGTTTGCCAGCTGCCATTGAATGAACAGAAGAAAGACAAACTTTGGAATAACGGAAAAGTTTCCAGCAAAAATATGAAATCCATATTTTTCATGAAATACCCGTCTGTGTTTTTTTATGAATTCAAATGAATTAATTTATCCTGATTTACTTCTACGGGGGAGAATTTTACCTGCTTTGGTCAGATTTGTTTACCCAATCAAAATTAATGAAAGCCACAAGAACTTCAGTTTTGTACGAATTTTCAGCTCCTCTGGTGGCGGTTGTTGTTTTTGTACTAAGAGCTGCTTTTGTCAAATGTTTCTTTAAATGTGATGAAATAAAAACATGCTAACACCAACATACAGGCTGATTCATGTGCAGTGTAACATCAGCTACAGCTGGTCTCCGATTTATTTACATTTTGTCAAATTAAAAGCAGCAGAATCATTGATTAGCAGCTCCTGTTCATAACATAAACATTATTGAACAGACGACCGTCGCTGATCACTGAAGAAAACCTATAATCATAAAGATTCTCAGGCAGCTTCTGAACCGGGTTTCCTCTCTGGTTTCTAAGTGGATTTATGGGATGCACTTCAGAGATAATAAACATCTCAGGAACTGAAGTCACAGACTGATATCAGGGTTTCACGTTTTTGAACTCCACCTCTCGCAGCGTGTTAATAACAACAGTAATAACCTGCTTCCTTCATCTCCGTCCTGAAGTGATAAATCTGAGCGCTGCGACTCTGACCTCCATCCTGACAGGAACCGGCGGGTTGAACCGGTCGGGCTGCTTCACCTGGAAACTGGATCCCGGCAGTTGGTGACGAAACCACACGCGGACCAATCACAGCCCTTTATTTGTTTTGTTTTTTATTATTAACATGTGATTCTGTTTAAGGTTGGAGTCGCTGCACGATTCCAGACCAGACTTTAGATGTGACTATTTTAGGAACTGATTCAGTCAATTTTAAAACAATAAAACGAATATTTGCATCTAAAAAAAATAAATCAGATTTGCTGCTTTTCTTGTCAAATATCACTAATATCTAAAAGGTTTTGAAATGTTTTAAAAAGTAGTATTTTCTCTTGTGTTTTGACGTCAAGACTGAACGATGAAGCTTCACAACTCTGAAACAATTATCTCTAAATTAATCATTGCAGCATAAAACACTCAGAGCTCAAGTCCCACTACATGGTTTTCAATTATCGGACAGTAAATATACATATATATATATTTTATATAATCCATAATTTTTTTTCGGTTTCTGTAAAACAGACATAATCAAAGTGCTTTTTCTTCTTCTGTTGTTTTAAACAGGCATGTTTGAGTTCTCCGCGCTTGCAGCCGTGATGCTGCCGTTTCCATAGCGACCTGCTGCAGGGATCAATGAGCCGGCAGCAGAGGACCACGGGACACTAACTGACCGTTCACAGGGTTAACCATGTCAATCAGGCAGGATGTCACTCAAACAGAGAAAAACATCTGCAGCTGTAGAAATATTACAAACAGAAGACTTCTGATAGAAAATAAAAAAGATCAGAAATCCTGTAACAGATGATACGAGCTGCTCGTTAAATCATTTAAAAAGGCACATTTCATGTTGCTTTCAGACATTATCTATGTCTTTAAATTAATATTAGTTTAAATCAGAATGAAGCTGTAGAGTTTAAATATTTTATTCTGTTGGTTTCAACACATGAATACTGAGAATAAAACTATTCCTCTCAATGTCTCTGCATTTCACTGGTGAAATAATTTAACAGAAAAATCAATTATAAAACATTTTCGCAATTAATTACCTTTAAAATATTTGAATTGTCTTTCTTTCTCCAGTGTGAGGATTGTGTTCATACCATGAACTGGATATTTTTAATTATTTTACTGAAAACATGTTCTTGTTGTTTTTGACCATTTCCTGTATTTTTAGTCACAGATGAAAACAGAAAACTCTTCTGTTATTAATCCGGATATATTCAGTAAATCTGTTCTGGATGAACTTTATCAGGATTAATGTCGCTTTGTACTGATGGAGGTTCTGCCTGCAGTCATCCAGCACCGTGTCCCCCACCGTGTCCAGCACCGTGTCCCCCACCGTGTCCCCCACCCCCGTGTCCCCCACCGTGTCCAGCACCGTGTCCCGCACCCCGTGTCCCCCACCGTGTCCCCCACCCCGTGTCCAGCACCGTGTCCCCCACCGTGTCCCCCACCCCGTGTCCAGCACCGTGTCCCCCACCGTGTCCCCCACCCCGTGTCCAGCATCGTGTCCCCCACCGTGTCCAGCACCCCGTGTCCAGCACCGTGTCCCCCACCGTGTCCAGCACCGTGTCCCCCACCCCGTGAAGAGCCTCCGAGTCCCGCTGAGACATGCTAACGCGGTTAGCTTAGCTTTAGCTGCTGCTTACGAAACAACGACCGGTGTGAAGGAGTCGACCTGGTCTCGTGAAGGAGTCGACCTGGTCTCGTGCGGGTTCACGGTGATTGTACGAGAAGAAACCCGAGCTGGATGAACTCGGTGCTAGCTGTCTGCTAGCTGTCTGCTAGCTGTCTGCCGTTGAACGTCCATACAGACCGATGCTAACAGACCGATGCTAACAGACCGATGCTAACAGACCGATGCTAACAGGCCGATGCTAACAGGCCGATGCTAACAGGCCGATGCTAACAGGCTAGCTCAGCTCACCTGCGGTTAATTGGCCTCAGTTAGCCACTTAGCCCCGATGCTAGCAGCACGCTGGGAGACGCGGAGCTTCATTGTTATTTGCTAAAAGCGGACATCGTGTCATTAATAACATCGCGGACAGGATCCACAACGCGGTATTTCTCGTAAACAACGTGTGAACGGCCGTTTATCGGTCTCTCTACTCACCTCCGGCTCTGCGATGTGACCGCCTGGGAACGACTGAGGAGGGTCACGTGGGTTTATTGAAGGGCACATGCCGCCTTCGCTCGTTGCTCATTGGTCACCGAGACCGCAACTCCACCGTTTCCTGTCAACTGGCAGGACCTGATTGGTCGAAGGGAAATCTCGATCGACCCGCCCCCCGGAGCTGCACCTCGTGGACAGCGGTGATTGGCCGGACTGTCAGGGGAAGTGTGCGCCGATTGGCTTGTAGTAAAGGCTTATGAAGAAGCCCGATATCCGAGATTGAGATTGATAAGACTTTATTGATCACCACAGGGGAATTCACTGATTACTGCAGCACAGAACTGGTAGACAAAATTAATGAAGTGATACAAAATACATGAATACAATAATTAAAGTGTTTCAATGAGGACGAGTTTCGGATTTCGTTTGTCTATTTTTATTTTTAATATCATTTTATGACGACATCTCTGTTTACAGTATTCAGTATTCATATTACAGTAGTCAAACAGTATTCAGGGAGGAGTTTGGGTAACTATCATTCAATTTAATGGTGAATCAAAGCTTATTAATCCATCAAAACATCAGGTGTGTTTGTTATCATTGTGATTTATTATATTTATTTTCACTCTTATGTAACTACAGTAGATGAAATAATACCACGTTTTTCCAGCAGAACTACAAATAGAAACAGATTGGAAGGAGAGAAGATCAACCGGACTCAGACATTTGTCATCATCTTTTCTCTTTTGAGACAAATAATTATTGTTTGATCAATTAAAAGAAAACATGAACTGATTTTCTCTTCATGCAACACATTCATATAACTATAATCTTAATGTGTTGTGCTCTGCTCCATTATGCTTTAAATAACATTTACTTTGCAGCATGAAAATCTGAAAGCAAAGTCTTAAACATGCTTCCAGGAATTCTGAAACCTTTATTTGTAATTTGTAAATAAAAATAATCATCATGTGTAACTTTTTAAATAGTAAGAAAGCCTAATCAGACATAACTCACTATTTCCTCCTGTCTGCTTGAGAAGCAGCTGTTTTAGAAATTATTTAACTTAAAATAAATGTGTTTGTTTGTGAAGTGGTTTTAACAGCTAAAGAACATCAAGATGAATCCTTCGCCGTGGCATTAAACGCCCTCATGTTGGACTCCATGTCTCCATGAGCTGTGAGCATCATGTGATCTCGCTCCATGTGACGGTCACCTCCTCAGAGCCTCCGAACAAAAGGCTGCTTTTACTCCTTTTATTCTGCGTGATGAACCAGAACGCTGCTTTCAACCTCGATTCACCTTGAAAAAAGACCAGAAAAGAAGCTTTAAAGGCTTCGTTAAACATTTACTCCGTTTCTCTGAAATGTTCACTGTTACTTTAATTTAATTACACTTTTAATTAACGTAAAAACAAAAGCTGGACTTTTATTTTGAAACTGAAAGCTCACAGTAAGGAGACTTTAACTGTTCTAGGGTCACTCTGAGCTTCTTTGCACTTCCTGTCACCTTTTATTTTTTATTTTCAGGTTACTTAACTTAAAAAAGATAAATGACTGTGGGTGATATTCGTGTGTCGTCATGTTCTTTGATGAAACTTGAAGACGTTTTTCAGAAACCTGCACCGGCTCAAACTCTGAAGGTGTCCAGATGAAATGATGAAATATCTCCAACTTTTAATCAAATCTAACCAACAAATCAGGTGTGAGAAGGATGAAACAGCCCTCCATCACATACATGTTGACCCTGAAATGCATAAATAAAGGTATCATTTATTCACATCATTTAACAAACCACATATTGTGGTGCTGAAATGTCAGAAATTATAAAAATGTTTGTATTTCTTCTGTTTTCATTCTAAAACTGAAGGAATACTCGATAAGTCGTCTTTTTCTCCAGATGTTGAATGAAACAGGAAGTTTGATTTGTTTTCTAAGAAATATAAAGTTAAAACTGACCTTTATTAATGCTGAAGTTACAAACAAAACAAACGTTGATCCCGAAACTCATTTAAATTTTCGGTCTTTATTACAATTCACAGGTTGGATAGAAGTCGAAGCTCATTTAAATAGAGTTTATCTAAAGGATACAAAAAGACAAATAGCTACAAGATGAGAGCAATGCATTCCAGTGCATCGTACAAATAAAATAAAACAACGTGAAAAGACTGGAGGTGTTTCCTGAAGCTGCGGTTCGTTCTGTTCATTTCGTCTGATCGTAGACAGGAAGGAGCTGCGACTCAGAGGAGGAGACGCTCGATCAATCGTTCTCTTTGGAGGATTTAAATCCTCAATTTGTTCCCTTATATGAGATGTTTCAGATTATCTGTTGATTTTCAGGTGAAAATGTTTCAGATTTTAAATGATCTTACATGTACGACTAGTTTATTAAGCAGTCACAGTGCAGCCTGTAATACACCCGTCAGTCCACCAGAGGGCAGAAGAACCCCAGGAGACCAGTGATGGAGTCCATGAGAGACATCTTTCTTCAAACAAATACTTTTCTCATGAAGTAGTTATTGTTCCCACCAAAACTGACAGTTTCCTGAAGAGGACTGACAGGGGTTTGATTCAATATCAGGTTGTTTCATCACGTGACCGGCTCAGGTAAAAAAAAAATAATCAATCAAAACTTCTCTGAGACGAGACACGAACATAAAGTACATCAGAAAACTGAAGATTACTTAGAGTACTGTGGCGTACTGAAGAGTACTCAAGAGTACTTTAAAATACTTCAGAATACTCAGAGTACTTCACAGGACTGTATATTACTGTGTAATTGGACATAGTTATCTACAATACTGTGGAATACATCAGATAACTTCAGATTACTTCACAGTATTTCAGATTACTGTATAGTACTGTGTAGTGGTGCACAGTATTATACAGTACTGTGTAGTACTTCATGTTACTGTGTATTACTGTGTATTTGTACACAGAGCGGTCGTCGGTGAAAGGCCTCCGTCAGCTTGGAACAAAACAAAACGTTTTTTGAAACAGGAAACACCGTCCGTCTTCATCATCGTCTTCATCATCGTCTTCATCAGTAGTTTGAAGCCACAGAGAAGTGTGGAGAAGGTCCGAGGCTGCAGCAAAGGATTCTGGGAGTTTGTTGATGCTACATGTGTCGATCGTGGGTCGTTAAGAGTCTTCGTCTTCATCTTCGTTAAGGCAAACTGCTCAGAGAGCAACACACACACACACACACACACACACACACACACACACACACACACTCACACACATTCACACACACACACTCACACTCACACACACACACACACACACACACACACACACACACACACTCACACACATTCACACACTCACACACACACACACACACACACAGGTGTAGTGGGGACTTCTACGGGTGGTTGTGGGTAGAAAGGTCCAGAAGGCCTTTGCGTGTCGGAGCTGCAGCTTCCTCCGTCTACAGTGTTTCAACATGAACAGACTGTATGTACATAAATACACAATCCTCACTACAGCTTCTTCTCTGTGTAAACCAGGAGGCGGGGCTTCACCACCCTCCCCCGGCCCCCCGGCCCCGAGCAGTCTCTGTTCCGCCCTGCGGCGCCGAGGTCCGGCCAGGCGGCGGCGCCGTGGCACCGCGGTGAGGATCCGGGGAGCGGGACCGGAGGCAGGACGGCAGCTGAGGAGCCTCCGGTCAGCTGAACGCTGCTGAGGTATCAGTGAGGAAGAGGAGCGTCACTCGGCCTTCTTTATGAAGATCTGAGGAGGAGGAGGACGAGGAGGAGGAAGATTTAAATTAGCAGAACCAACCTGAACACAGTCTAAATGTGTGTTTAATCTAAAATTTAAAAGTTTGGATCAATTAATGATGAAAAACAGCCGTCATTTCATCAAACTGTGATGAGAGTCATCTTCAGTTAAAACACAGTTAATAAACTCCTGAACACCCCCCGCCCCTCCCCCCGCCCTCCTCACTTCGCTGAGGATCACCCACACCGGCGAGTCCGTCAACACCGAGAGACGCATGGCCTCCAGGGGCCCGAAGTTGGGGTCCACTTCCCCTTCTGCGATCCCGTTCTGGAACGTTGCTGCAAGAGATGAAGATCAATGATCAATAAAACAAACAGAAGACACACGAAGACGAAGATTCATCTTCTATTCTCAAAGTGTCTCCGGTGTTGTTCAGTCTCACATCTGCAGGAGAGTTTCTGACTGAATCAGACAGGAGAGAGTGTTTCTATTGAACGCAGCACAGTCCCTTGTATGATTGTTGGCCCCACCCCCCTGATTAGTTTCATCTGTCACTCGTTGTCCTTCTCTCCCTGCTGTATTTAATCTGTGCTTTTCTTCTTTATTTGTCACTCTTTTTCCTGTCTTGTTGCTGCGTCTTTTAAAAACCCAGAGAACACAAACCATCTGAACTGTGGCGCCATGGCAACGGGCTTCTCCAACACAACAACAACACATTTTCTGTTCCCCAAAAACTTGAGACAAAATCTGATGCAAGGAACAAGGCCGAAAAACCAATATCGGGAAAAAAAACCAGCCATGATTCTGTGGTAGAAATCTCCGCATGGGCTCAGGAACACTAGACAACGCTTAGAACACTTACTTTCAATATACATTTATTTTTGTACAATGCAAATATTTTAGCTGCATAATCAGTTGTTGTTGTTGTTGTTTTTTTTGTTGTTTTTGTTTTTTTTTACCAAAGTGCTGCTTTTTAATTATATTTTAAATTAAGCTTCTTATGATGACTTCCTGTGTGGACCAGTTTAAATAAAATAATCTCACACTTTAAACGGACCAATCACAGCAGCCCTTTCATCATCCCCGCATCATTCCTCCCTCCATTATTCCCTCCTGAAACACGTCACATCTTTAAAGAGCAGAAGTGTTTTAAAGGGATTTGATCCGGATTTATTATTTATTCATTTGTTGACGGAGTAATTAAGGGATTGTTCTGCTTTCTGTGCAGATTTGCCAGGTTATCAAAGGTTATTAAGACCCATTACTTTTATCCACATTCCATTAATTGACCCCTGTGGTTCTGTGCTGGGTTTCTCTTCTTGTGATTAAACTGCCTTTTGCCTCCACCAGGACCGGCCGGACGACCCGCGTCGGTGTTGGGTCTGATCGCGGCCGGTTCTGGTGGGACGTCACCTCGACGGAGCAACGATCCCTTCAGAGGATTTGTTTACGAGGGATTATAGTGTTGGCTGCGATGGTTCCAGGTACGAGTGCGACCCTAATCCCGACAAAGAGCAGCGTCTGCGGTGTGTTATTGTTTATCGCATGGTATTATCTGGTATTATTGTGGGTATTATAGCTTCCACTTTATATCCAGCACGTACACGTCTGTCTGAGAACTTTTCTCAGAAACACGGATTAAGCAGAGACGACAAAAAAGCATCCCGATACGACAGGTTTCTCGACAATAAACGCAGACAGTTACAGGTTGAAATTATTAAATGTACATAAAAGTGGATGTAGTCTGACAAGTGAAGCCAATGCAGAAGTTTCGTGGAGTGTAATACCACTGAGGACCACTAGGGGCTGGCTCCAAAAAAAAACTTTCGTTGAATGTTTTGGAGCAGGAAGTGACCATATTTGGACGAGCTGGGGGAGGAGCCAGCGGTGGATCTGACCGATCTGATTGGAAACCTACATCCCGCCCACCGATAGCTGTAACCTGACTGCACCACAGACCTGTCAATCAAACAGACACGCCCCCAAAAACAGGTCTTCTTGAATCTTCTTTTCTAATGAATGAGGGATTATTTTCAGATGGACCTCCAGAAAACTAATAAGAAGGAGTGACTTTAGCTAACAACACCGAGATAACTGATGGACACATTTTATTCACTTTGGATTTGATGAGAGAAGTTGAATGGGAGTCTATGGAGCCGGAGGCTTTTTGGAGCCGACCTCTAGTGGCACTCGCTGGTATTGCAGCTGAAGACACTTCTGGATCAGAACTATTTTACAGACCTGAAGCTACGAACTCTTTTAGAAACAGTCTTTAAACATGACACTGACACGGTGTCCTCTAGTGGACAGATGGGTGTATTACACGCTTTGGTGTGATACCAGGCTGAAACCACAGATATGAACCTCAAGGTGGCGCCAGAGGGAAAGTCAAAGCACCAAAGTCATTTGAGTTTTTAACCATGAATGACATGTTAAACCAATGAAAAGAGTCATTATAATGACTTTAGCTAGTTTTCCTTCAGGATATTAAACTGCTGAATCCATCAATAATTTGTAAACATGCACAAAAGGCCTCATGAATCAATTTCTGGAGTTTCTGTCAATAAATATCAGCTAAACTTAAAAACTCTGAGACTAACTAAACTAAACGTTTGATTTCCATGAATTTCATGGGAATATTTAAGGAATTAAATTGTGTTTTTGTCTCGTGATGACCGTTAAAATCGAACCCCGTCCGCTCGGCCTCGACTCTCCCAGACGCCCGATTTCCCTCCAACACACAGGCGACTTCTGAAAGCAGCTCCGGCTGAAATTAATAGAGTGAAGGAGCGCCAGCCAGATTGATCGGCCGACTCATCTGAAAAATTGATGAAGGGGATAAAGATCTGCTGATAATTTATGATGTCAGATATCAGACTCACCCTCCTCCCTCCCTCCTTTCTGCCCAGAGTTTCTCCACGTGGATGAAATAAATACTTCTGTGATGTAAATAACCACAATAACACAAAACCAGACTTAATATCCAGATTAAAGTCTGTGACAATAAACTGAATATCATTATTCTTATTTTAACTACTGATTTATAACCACTTTAGTTTTATCTTTTAATCTGATGGCTTCATGTGTTTGGAGTCAGATTGAAAGCCTCCAGTTCAGACTTCAGGAAGTGACCATATTTGGACGAGCTGGGGGAGGAGCCAGCGGTGGATCTGACCGATCTGATTGGAAACCTGACGATACGACGTCCCGCCCACCGATAGCTGTAACCTGACTGCACCACAGGCCTGTCAATCAAACAGACACGCCCCCAAAAACAGGTCTTCTTGAAGCTTATTTCTAATTTTCTATTTAACTCGGTGGTATTGCAGCTTGAAACACTTCTGCATTGGACTCATTTTTCAGACTCAAAGACTAAGAACACTTTTATATCCAGTCTGCGGTTGCAGAAGTAAACGAAGACAGTTTGTCTGCAGCTCAGCTCATTAAAACTCGTCTGAGTTTCTCCTCCAGCTGCTGAGAAAACTTTCAGACGTGTCCGATCATCACTCACCGATCCTGATGAACCCGTCCTCGGTCCGGTGGTACTTCGGCGTCTTCTCCCTCCCTTCTGTCAAGGCCTCTTTGTCCGCCTGGATGTTCTGAAAACACACAAACACACACTTTTATTTCACTTGTATAAAAGTATAAAAACCCTCCTGAAGAGTAATGTCCCCTGTTTTATTGCTCATTTCCCATCAGCGCTCTCCATCCTCCCCTCGCCCCATCCTCTTGTCTCCTGGTCAGCGTTACTGTGGCAACTGCCCCCCTCCCCCGTCCTGCGTTTCCTTAAGTGTCGGTTGATTTTTCGGCTCTTTCTCTTGGCCTGATGAGGCTGCTGTCGGCCGCCGCTCGTCTTCCTCTCCTCCTTCATCTCTCCGCCTCCCGCTGCGACGCTCAGCTTTAATCAGCCTCGAAGCCCGGAGGAGACGCCGGCCGCGATCCGTCACTCCGAGACCACAAACGCAGCCAATCGATGGAGACGTTCGTCTGTTAGTAAAGTCAAAGGGTCCTGAATCCTCAGAACCATTTCAAAAGTTAAAGGATCATTCCACCATCATTATAATGTTTAATTTCAAATTTTAATAAATCCATTTAAATTTTTGCGCACCTCCTCCCCCAAATTAAAAAAAAAAAAAAAAATCACTCAAACAGGAAGTGAAGAGGGTTTCTTATAGTCGGTATCTGAGATGTTTTAAAGGAACAATCCAGATTTAAGTGTCTTTGCTGCAAAAAGAGAGACGTGTTTTTATTCTTGTTAATGAACAAAGACTCTTAATGTGCAGGAGGAGGCTGGTTTGAGTCGAGCCGGTTCCCACGGCTGCACCGATCTAAAACGGTCTCATCCTGTCTTTGAATCTTTGGTCTGATTTGGACTTCATGTTTCTACGAGTCGTTCTGAGAGTTTCTTCGTTTCGCCTCCACACCAGCGATCGTCCCTCTGTCTGTCTGGTTCTCGTGAATGCGATATCTCAATATCGCCTCGAGGGAATTTCTTCAAACTTGGCAAAACCATTCACTTGGTACCGATGATGAACTGATACAATTTTGGTGGTCAAAGGTCAAAGGCCAAGGTCACTGTCTCACTGGTCCATGCTCATGACAGAAATATTTCAGGAACATCTGGAGGGAATTTCTTCAAATTTGTCATAAAATTTCCAATTTAACTCGACAAACTGATGATATTTTGGTGGTCAAAGGTCAAAGGTCAAGGTCACTATGAGTTCACATCCGTTGCCCACAATATCTCAAACATGGCACAAACATAAATGAACTGCATGTAAACAACAACTTCAGAAGTTTGTGGGGGCGGATGATCGCCAGGCGCTGACGATGTTTTTGAAACTTAAGGTGGATTTGAAGCTTTACGATGGGAAACGGTTCAGAAACTGGACCGGTTCTGGATCTGGAGACTCACGTCGAAAGGCAGAACCTCCACCGACGTGTTGAAGAGTTTGTCTCCTGGATGTTCTATGTTTCCGCTCCGAAAGAAGAACCTGACGGAAGAAAACAGAAAACAACATAAATCCCCCCCAAAAAAACCTGATCTCCCCTCGACGGTTCGGTTCCCCTCCGTTGGTACCGACCTCTCGATGCGGACCGGCGTGAAGAAGCGTATCCGTATGAAGTCTCCCGCCACCGGCGTGAAGGCCCAGAAGAAGTCCTCACCCAGGTAGGCCTTCTCCAGGGTGAAGTGCTGGTACGTCTTCAGGCTGGTCGTCACCTCTGCCAGTGGGTTGGCGTGACCTTTGTGCAGCGTCTGTTTCCCGAAGTCCTTATCCTGAAAAAACGAGCCGTGAAGGAGCTTCATCACAAACAGCACAATGACACGGCCGTGCACCGAGCAGGAAGTAACACGCAGCGCTGGTTTCATCGCCGGCTGATGACTCATCCGCTCTGAAACACTCGACCGAGCAACAGACGCATGACTTCATGTTTAGTGGCGCTCTGATGCACTTCACACACACTTCTCTGCTCGGATATCTTCAAACAGTCACTCAGCGCTCAGAGTCCGGCCTCAGTTATCTCTCTTTATGCCAAGCTAAGCTAACAAACTGCAGGCTGTAGCTCGACTCTCTCTAACAAAGCCGGGCTTTAAATCTTTGCTTTTATTGTGAAAGGTTCAAACCATCTGAGATGCTCTTTGTTGACCATTGAGCAGCAATTATAAGGACATTTTAATGTCTTTAACTGACGATGTTATTTTCACTCCTCCCTCCTGACTCTCTTTCTTAATTAAGAGTCTCTACAGATGAATAAATCAAACGTCCACTCTGATTCTTTCAACCTAACTTTTGCTTTTTTTTAAACTTTCAGGCTGATTTTCTCTGAAGTGGCAGCGAGGGCAACGTGCCGGCCGGCCTCTGAGCTTCAATCTGCAGCGGGAGGAGCCGCGCTGGTCCTGGACAGCCCGATCAATATCCAATTGATTAGAGCAGATTGCAGCAGGAGTCAGCGGGGCTAATGTCCATCGCTCTTAACACAGTAATCAGAGGCATTAAGACTGTGAGCTGCTGGCAGCAGCCGGAGCCGCCGCCGACCGCTGAGGCTTTCAATCTTCATCTCTGCAGAGACGAAGTTGGACCGAAGCTCGTTCAAACTCACTAAACTCCACGATTTCACTCTGACGGACAACCGACAAAAAAACCGGGCTGCAGCTCAAGATGTTTTCAAGATCAAAAGCAGAACACGGAGGGACTAAATGTACAAACTATCAAAAGAGGGCGGAGTTAATGTGATTAGTTTCTAAAGATCGGAATTCAGGATGAAGTTTATTTATCGGCTTTGATTTAAATAGGATTATTTTGAGAAATGCAGCTGCTGAAAAGCGAGGCTCCTTCCTGACCTTGAGTTTCTGGATCTTTCCTGCCAGAGAGGAGTGGGTGCCGACGTGCTGGAAGAGCGACGGCTTGAAGCGAATCCTCAGGTTGGCCTTCTGCCGGTCACAGTGTTTCTGATGGAGACAGACACCAAACAATCACTGACACGTAAACAGAAAATAGAAAATGTTGGTCCTCCAGCGGGAGTTCCTCCAGCAGAAGAAGAGCTCGCTCACCGCGTCCTTCTCCGGGTTGCACACTTTGACCCACATGATGTGGTCGAGCAGCCAGTCGATGGGTTTGTCCTTGTAGAACATCAGCATGAACTCCACGATGAGCGACAGGTCCAGAGACTTGAACATCTTCCCTGCAGGGAGAGGAGCGCCGTTACTGCATCTTCCTCAGGTGAGTTCAGGTGAGTTCAGGTGAATTCAGGTGAGTTCAGGTGAGTTCAGGTGAGTTCAGGTGAGTTCAGGTGAGTTCAGGTGAATTCAGGTGAGTTCAGGTGAGTTCAGGTGAATTCAGGTGAATTCAGGTGAAAAAGGACGCGCACTAATTAGTGGCAGGCTGCTGGTTCAAATCCAGAGAGACGGGACAAACATAGGACTACAAACGACTCTGTGATCCTCTGAGCTACAGGCAGCACTGAGGAGGTCAAAGGTCAAAGGTCAGAGAACAAGATTGAACTGAGTTATTTTTTAGTTCTGCTTTCCTGCTGGTTCTGTGTTTAGTTTTTTGACTGCGATATCTCAAGAACCCCTGAAGGGAATTTTTTCAAACTTGGCAAAAACATTCATTTGATACCAAGGACAAACTGATTGGAATTTAAGGGGCAAAGGTCAAAGGTCAAGCCCACTGCGACCTCAACTCTCCAAACTCACGTGAACGTGATGTCTCAGCAACGCCTTGGTGGAATTTCTTCAAATGTGAAATAAACGTTCACTCGGCCTCAAGGACGAACTGATTGGAGTTTGGTGGTAAAAGGTCAAAGTTCAAGGTCAGCATGACCTCAAGTCCCTCTCATCCGTCTGTAGCATTTTCGCGAACGCGATATCTCAAGAATGATTTGATGGAATTTCTTTAAACTTGGCACAACCATTCACGTGGTACCAACGAGGAGCTGATGAGATTTAGGTGGTCAAAGGTCAAAGGTCACTGTCCCATCACATTGGCCTGTGCTCGTGAATGCGATATTTCGGGAACGTCTGGAGGGAATTTCTTCAAATTTGTCAACAAATGTTCGATTTAACTCAACGATGTACTGATGAGATTTTGGTGGTCAAAGGTCAAAGGTCAAGGTCAATAGGAGTTCACATTTATTTCCCACTAAGTAACCCCTTGAGAAAACATGCATCTCTATGAACTGCATGCAAACTACAACTTGAGTGGTTAGGGGAGGTGATTCTAGTATTTCTAATTAATGCTGAGTCATGTTTCACACTCCAAAATCCAAAAGTTACCATATTTGGACAAGCTGGGGAGGAGCGAGGGGCAGATCTGAGAAATTATGCCCCGCCTACTTATACTCCACCCCCAAACATAGCTATGTTTAAAAGGCTTTTTGGAGCCAGCCCCTAGTGGCCCTCAGTGGTATTGCAATTTAAGACACGTTCTGCAACGGCTTTACTTTTCAGACCTGGAGACTGAAAATACATTTTTATAAACAGTCTGTAAAACTACAACATCTGTGAATGAAATGCACCATGGGAGTTTTAGTTTTTATGTTTCTTCAGTCTAATTGTGGGACCTCGAAGTGAACGTTTCCTCCCAGATGCCTGAAATAACTCGTCTAACTTCATCTCTCTGCGTTCGGTCTGCTTGTTTCCAAGCTGAAGGAACCATCTCGGGGAATTAAAGGTCAGAAACTGAACCGTTTCACCGGACTGAAACTATGACGAGGGCGAATTAAAAGGCCAGCAGACAGCTCAGCGCCCTCCTCCTCCTCTTCATCCTCTTCCTCCTCCTACTCCTCCTCCTCCCTGATCTGTTCAGACATGTGAGCCTCCAGAGAGCCGGATGTTCGACGAGGCAACGGAATATAAAAAAACAAAACCCTGCAGACGTGAGCGAGGCCGGAGCTAAACTTAGCAAACAGAAAAACCCAAATCTGAGGATGTGAATTAGAGAGCAGCCCTGCAGCTGATTTAATTCAGTGAGTCAGCTTCACCCTGATGAATCTATTACAGCAGCCGCTGCTCGCAGGTCGGGGAGGATTCGTGAGGTCAGAGCCGAGGACCAGAGGGAGGTCTGGCAGGAGGAGGAGGAGGAGGAGGAGGAGGAGGAGGAGGAGAGAATAAATATCCAGGTGTGAAATGAGCATCAGCTCAGAGAGGAGACTCCTGCTGGGATCCTCCATCTGTATTCACCTCCTTCATCCTCCCTCCTCCTCCTCTCTTCATCATCTCTCTATCAAATCCAATTCCAAACAGAGCGGCCGGCAGAAAGAGTCTCCACGACGAGTCAAACAGATTTGTTCAGAGGCCGAGTGAAAAGTCGTGTCGATCGATTGAAACTCTTCATGAAGGACGAATCAATCAAACTGCTGAAAGTTAAAAAAAAAATCTGGATTCAACTTTGGAATAAAAACAGTAAATTTTAGTTTTTTTACTTAAAAAGTATCTTAAATGTCACTCAGCTGCAGATTATCATCATTATTTCCTGTTATTCATAGATTTTTATCGGTTATTCCTGCAAATTTT
This sequence comes from Embiotoca jacksoni, assembly GCF_022577435.1. NCBI lineage: Eukaryota > Metazoa > Chordata > Actinopteri > Embiotocidae > Embiotoca > Embiotoca jacksoni. The sequence continues at coordinate 400,653 of NW_027185249.1, forward strand.
AATTTTTTTACACAGAAATAAAACAGACTAAATAAAATGATAAAATTGTTTTTTTTCAGAATAAAAAGTGTGTGCGTAATTTCACACATTTTCATCTTAAGAATTTAAAACAGCTTCAGTTTTTTGCCGTTAGCAGCCTGACAGGAGGTCAAAGGTCACGGCAGCCAGAGGACGCTGCAGAATTAAGTTATTTTTACGGCGTCACGCTTCAGTTTTAATTCACAAACGGCAGCTCGTCTTTCCGTTTTATTTGTAGAAAGTTAAATTGATGCCGTTTAAATAAAGTGTCTTTGTAAATCCAGTTGCTATTTATCTGTTTACGCTAAAAATATTTTACGTTGGTATCAGAGCGAGGGACAGCCGTCAGCTCGCTGCAGTTCAGCGTGTCATTGTCACGTTTCACCGGAGAGAACGTGAAGGTTACAGGTGTCGTAGAGCTAATAGATTATTTTCCAAATAAAATGTTTGCAGTTCTTTTTGATCCGCTCCCGTTTGCCCTGTTAAACCCACTGCAGTACAACGTTAGTTAATACAAACGAAACACTTCCTCTATCTGCTTAAAAAATAAAAGCCCTCAGTAGACAGAAACTTTACATTTTTTGACGAGGCTTTTATTGTGAAACATTTGCAGGAATCGGACTGTAACACTTCAGATGATTTACCCAAAGCGGATGGAAATACACATTACTGATTATTGGATGTAAACCTGTTACCATAGAAACAGCTTCACTGTGTGTCTCAGGTGAGCTCAGGGACAAGTTTTGGGTGAAGAGAAGATCAGAATTTGGCTTCAAATAAGTCATTTTATGTTAAGCTCCTCCCCTATTTCATCACATGACCTCCTTCTTCCACTTCGGTCAAACATGCGTCTTGTTCACGCTTAGAAATGAGGCAAAACGTGACACTGACACGGTTTCCTGTCTGGTGATATCGAGAGAGTAGCTGAGGATATTAAATACCTGCATTTTATTTTGGACATCTGAAGAACAAAAACAAATAAATTCTGTGTTCTATTGTTATCATTTTCTGATAGTGCTGCATTAATTTAATTATCCTCCTGATTTCCCTGGTTTTATCTTCTTATTTTCCGTCCTTGTTTTGTTCCTATTTCCTTCATTATGTTCAATCGGTCTGATGTTCATCGTCTCGATGATGTCGGACCACTTCTGGCTGTCCGACACGGTTTCTCTCCTCTCGGAGAACAAAGACTCAGCGATGAAGGCCGAGCGCGACACACTCAGCAACAGTTTCATCATCCTCATCCGACGTCCCGGTACCGGACCGACACGCAGGAACCGGACCGGGTTCTAACAAACGGTTCTTCAGAGAACAACTTTATCAAAAGATCCAATTCAGCCGATGAAAATAAATGTGTTTGGTTTGGTCTGCGTCCCTCCGGCTTTCATAACATACATAATGACATAATTGATTGTTTTCCCCCCTGCAGTTAGCCTAATCAATAATTCACACTTAAAATGTTTAATTTCTTTTGATGGAGGAAGCGACGCCGCGAGCAGAGACGAGGTGGCGAGGGAGAGACGGAGCGCAGACGGCTTCCGATCTCCGGACCGAAACATCAGCGTTTAAAACCGCTGAGTCATTTTCATGAAACGGGAATTAACAGACCGAGTTGCAGAACAGAAACTAAATCTGATGGACTTTCACTGAAACTGAAGCGTTTCCATCTCAGAGCCTCTGTGAACGTTTACTGTTGGAAAAACTCATCAAAAGAACAAAATAAATTCTCAAAGCAACGATGAAAAGACCAAAACTGACTTAAAAAAAAGAGAAGTGGGAATCAAATATAGAGACTTCCAGACACACAAAAGACAAAGAGCGACACGACCAGTCAGATGTCAACTTCATTAAAACAGTTGCAAAGAGGCACAAAATGACGACAAAAAGTTACGTACAAAAAGACCGGATAGGAAACCGATGAAAAATTATGATAGAGATATAATTTATCTTTCAAATTAATCTCAGATTTCAGTTGTGTTTAAAGTGTAATTAATTAAAGATTAATACAGTTTATTTTACGCAGCTGACTTCCTGAACACTTTCCTCACAGAGGATGTCAAATGTCAAAAACACACATAATAAGTTTATCTCTTACACCCTGACACACACACTCACACACACACACACACACACACACACACACACACACACACACTCACACACACACACACACACACACACACACACACACACACACACACACACACACACTCACACACACACACACACACACACACACACACACACACACACACACACACACACACACACTCACTCACTCACTCACTCACTCACACACACACACACACACACACACACACACACACACACACACACACACACTCACTCACTCACTCACATATACACACACACACACACACACACACACACACACACACACATTTCTGCTTCATAAAGGAAGTTTAAGAAACTTTCTGCAGCCATTAAACTACTGAAACATCAAAGAATCACCAATTTATTCACCTTCATTCATTTTACACTTCTGTTTAGAAAATAATATTTTGTTGTTTCATTAAAAACAGCTTTTTTTAAATGTCTCTTTTTTCACATTTATTTTTTGGTTTTCCAGCTGCATGTCGAGCCGCCGTGACCTTTGACCTCTCTGATTTCTGCCGCTCCAGCCTCCATCTGTTGGAGCTGGAAACGGTCCTGAGGAGAGAGCTGACTTTGGATCGGTTCCAGGCGGGTAAACGCCGGCTTTCCACATGTCGGCGGCGGCTGATTGGATCCAGGAGGACACGAGTCGCTGATTAGCCCCGACAGAATAATTAGAAAGCAGATCAGATGTGGGCCGACGCTCCGGTGGGTTTAATTCACCGTCAGACGGAAAGATGGGAAATCAGATTCTAGTTTCAGCTCCTGTCAGAGGCAGCACACCTCAACACCTCCCGACGGCGTTGCCACGACGCTCCGGGTTCATCCTCGACCTCCGGGAACAAACCGTGTTCACCGCTTTTAATCTTCTGATATTAACTGACGTGTTCTGAAACCGTCTGATGATCTTTTAATCGTACTGAGGCTCTGCTCGCGGGACAACTACAGATATCTGGTTATTGATTACAGCCTGCAGACGTTCCTCTGATGAGATGCAAATCAACACGTGTGGTGAAAATCACTGCACGGGCTCAGGAACACTTGGCTGTAAGCGGTCATGTTCTGATGTTTCTCTGCTCCAGCTTCAGGTCCACGGTGAAATCACAACGTTTCTAGTTTCTCTTAACTTCTGTTTTGTTGCAACGGAGGAAATTTTTAAGGCAGAAATGAAGCAAAAATAAAAAAAATAGTATTTCTTAAAGACAAACACAAAAGTGACTTCGCGCGACTGATTCTCAGTGTTCGATCGTGCAGAATCAATCAAAATAGTTCAATAAATCACCCAAACTGCAGAAATAAAAGACCAAACATGAAGACGTTTTCACACCGACTCTGATCGGCCTGACTGAGAAGGTCGCTGAACGAATCAATATCTTCCTTCTCTGAGCACATCGTCCGGAGCCTCAGCTCTCTGCTCGTTATCATAATGATGGTTATTATCGGTGGAGCTGTTGGTGTTGTGGCTGTAAATACCAGCGGCGGAGACTCACCGATGAAGCCGAGCTGAGAGAACTCCAGGATCATCCACTCCTCCGACGGCTGCTGCAGCGCAAAGTTCTTCATGGTGGTGAAGTAGTTCGGACGAGCCACGATGTCGTCCTCCAGCTGGAAGAGACGGAGACACAGAGGGACATTACAGAGGTTTCTTTGTCTTCCTGTAACAGCAGAGCATCTCAAATGTCTGCTATGATCTTCAAACAGTAACTGTTGGAGGAACGGTGCCAGGTTTTCTGGTCAGAGTGAGACCTCCCGAAGACAAACCGAAAAGATGAAAGTTAAACTGAGATCAGAAAACGAAGCTGAAAGCCGTCTTCCCTGTCAGTAAATACGAGCGGCTGCAGACGCTTTAATGAACTCGACAGATTAAGAAGATGATGAAAGTATGAAATAAGCGATGAAATAAAGGAGAGACATGAGGCAAAGATGCAGAGGGAGGTGAAGGAGGCGCGTTGTTCGACAAAAATCAGAACAAACAGACATGAAATGTACTTTTATATCCAGAGTGACTGAAACTGTTGGAGGAAATCTTTCCCTCAGAAATCACTAAAGCAGAAGTTGCCTGAGAATCGTCTCATAAATAAATAAATAATTCAAAAATAATTGTGGAAAATTTATTTTCCAAGTTGTAAACAAATAAAGGCTGAAAAACACAGATCACGCTGCGCTGCAAAGAAGAACTCATGTCGACGTTCGACTTCCTGTTTTTATCTGTTCATATTAAATGTTTCATGTTTAATTACCCAGAAGCCTCTGCAAAAAAACACAGTTTGATTACACTCATAAATCAGCTCATATTCAATTAAATATGATGTAAATGATATTCAAACATTTGGGCAGTTTTTACTGTCTGACTGTTGCTGGTTAGAAAACCAAAACATAAAAATCAGACAATAAAAAGTGATTTTTTTTTTTGATGTGATTATTAATTAATTTGGTGTGTTTTAGATCTGAATGTGAGTTCAGAGACACAACTGTTATTATTGAAGTAAACAAACTAAACAAATGATTAATGTTGTCATTAGTATTTACCATCTGACTGTCAAAACCATCTTAACCAGGTAGTTTAGTGATGTTGACCAGCTGCTGACCAAAACAGGAGGTCAGGATTCCTTCAGCTGTAACCTGACTGCACCACAGGCCTGTCAATCAAACAGACACGCCCCCAAAAACAGGTCTTCTTGAATCTTCTTTTCTAATGAATGAGGGATTATTTTCAGATGGACCTCCAGAAAACTAATAAGAAGGAGTGACTTTAGCTAACAACACCGAGATAACTGATGGACACATTTTATTCACTTTGGATTTGATGAGAGAAGTTGAATGGGAGTCTATGGAGCCGGAGGCTTTTTGGAGCCGACCTCTAGGTTAGGTTAGGTTAGGTTAGGTTAGGTAGTTACTTTATTAATCCCGAGGGGACATTTTTTCGCTACAGCAGCATACAGAAGCAATAGATAATAATAGAACAATAGAAATGCAATAAAATAGCAGTAAAAAATATAAATATAAAATATAAAATGCACAGTATATACAGTACAGTATATACAGTACAGTATGTATCTATATATATTATATACTATATACAATATATATACTCTAGTGGCACTCGCTGGTATTGCAGCTGGAGACACTTCTGGATCAGAACCATTTTACAGACCTGAAGCTACGAACTCTTTTAGAAACAGACTGTGGGAGGAGGAGGAGGTGAGAAGTCCACCGTCTGATTCTTCTTATTTTCATCTATAAAGGGAACAAAGCCTCTGTGATGAAGCCACAGGGAGACGCCTCCATTAACAGCCATGTCAGTCTACCCACAATGCAACAGTTTCATCATGAGCCTCACTCAGCAGCAGTATTACATCACAGAGTGCTCGCCGCTGTTTTACAGTCGCTACGGCGACATCAGCGGCTGTCTGACGGTTCACTCAGGTGATTTATGTGCTGAGAGGTGTGTGTGTGTGTGTGTGTGTGTGTGTGTGTGTGTGTGTGTGTGCGTGTGCGTGTGCGTGTGGGTGTGTGTGTGGGTGTGGGTGTGGGTGTGGGTGTGTGTGTGCGTGTGTGCGTGGGCGTGCGTGTGTGCGTGTTGGACACGCTGTAAACTGAAGGAGGACACCGAGGTCACGTCTGATTTATAATGACATGAGGCGAATTACACACGTCACAGATGTCGTCTTCATTTAACCTGAAGGACCAGTGACGGCCAGCGGAGGAGCAGAAGGACACAAAATATTATTCAAAATTTAACTAATTTATCAAGTTGAATAAATTCAGACATTGAAGCATTAAAACAGATTTTTATATGAAAGAAGAAAAAAAATGGATGAAAAGTGTCCAGCTGACTGTCTCAGCAGCTTTAAATCACAAAAAGTTCAGTTTTTTTATTTAAAACTTGTAAACAACAGAATTTTTTTTCAGCTTTCCCAGCATGCATTGTGTCAAAGTTTGACACATTAAGACTTAACACGTCTACTTAAATCCTGATAAAAAAAACAAAACTACCTGGACGTAGTATGTTCCTTTAGACTGAGCGTACATCATCAGGAAGCAGTAGTCCAAGTTCTGCTTCGTCCTCCACCTGAGGAAGAGGAGGGGGAGAGGAGGAGGAGGAGAGGAGGAGGGGGAGAGGAGGAGGGGAGGAGGAGAGGAGGAGGGGGAGAGAAGGAGGAGGAGAGAAAAAAAGACGTTATCAACAGAAACGAATGATTGATTTCATGATTACTTGATGACGACCATCAGACAAGAAAAAAGGGCAGAATGAGAGAGCTGCTGTGTGTGTGTGTGTGTGTGTGTGTGTGTGTGTGTGTGTGTGTGTGTGTGTGTGTGTGTGTGTGTGTGTGTGTGTGATCAGCTGATAAGCAGCTGCTCGTCTTCATCGTGTTGACAGAGAAAGAGGAAACACGTCTGAACAGGTTTCATCTGAATTGAGGATGGAAAAACCGACATAAATATCAGACCGCTCTCAGAAACAGAACAAGGCAATCAGTGTGTGTACAGACGGGCTTCAGTAAACACACACACACACACACACACACACACACACACACACACACACACACACACACACACACACACACACACACACACACAGAACCAACAGTCAGCTGTCACCGGAGAGTTCAGACTTCCAACTCACTGCAGCAGGTTTTATTTTCATGTCTAAAAACTTCTAAGAACTCAAGGATTCAACTGAAGGAGACACTTTTATCCTTAAATCCATAAACACACATTTTCTTACTTTATTCATCTTCATTAAACTATAAGATAAATTCCATACTTCCATAAATTCCATAAAAACAATAAGACATACCAAAAAATATTTATTATAACAGCAAATCTTCTAAAAATCGTATTATCAATGCCTTCAGGATTTTTTATTTGATTGTTGTCATCAAAAATGTTAATTATTTTAAAAACTGATGTAATTTGTCGAGTTTAGTTTTTTGTAAAATTGCGGAAATTAGAAAAAATTTGCAAAATTCAAGAAGAAAGTGCAAAATGTTTCTTAGAGCTTCTTGGAAAAGAATAAACTAAACTAAAACAAAGTTCTGTCTCTTCTGGCTGGAAGTGGAGAAAATTCATTGAACATGTTCCTCGTTTCAAGACCACATTTATTTCCCACAATCCCTTTCACCTCCTGTTGTTGGGGTTAGTTTGTTTTGATGGTGAGAGGAGAGGGGGCGGAGCCTCGATGGTTGGAAATGAACACTTAGTTTTAGTCAAATCAGTTCTATTTTGAAAGGAGACTTTATGATGTCATACTTTCAAAAGAGTTTCTGTCCACGTTCATTTTGAGGAATTTTCCACTGAAGAAAGTTTGACTCCGGAAGATCGACGTGTCCGAACAAAGAAAATATGAAGCAGCATCTGATAACATCTGATAAACTCCTGATTTCACATATTTGTGTCTTCAAATAACTCTGAGAGTCAAATGTTTGTTTGATTCAGACTTTAGTTTTGGTTCATGAGCAGTTTATTTCACATGGAAACAAACTGCGTCCAGTCAGCAGGGGGCGCTGTAGAGACGAGTTGATTACACAATCTGAACTTCCCTCATTCGTTGCTGCAGACTAAAATAAAATCATCAAGCTGCACCTCCAACTCGTCCTTATTCCCATGAAAGCAAAACACCAGACGTGTTTCCTAAATTATGAAACTTTTTCGTCAAACATTCGGCTGTCGTCATGTTTTTTTTATTTTTCTAACGGCTCCGACTTTCTGTTGGAGGTTTGTGTGAAAAACGCCATCCAAACTAATTCCCAGCCGGAGGCACTCAGCAGTCCAAGAGGACACTTGGACAGATAATCAAGGAGCTCATTAATTGGAACACTAAAATTGCAATTATGATTTTATTTAAATATATTTATATGTATTTATATTTCCACATATTCAGGGAGCTGTAACACCTGAAGACGACAGACTGAGACCCCGAAGGTGTGAAAACTCTCTTTGGCAACCGATCAGAATAAACAGTTCCAACTTTAAAGCAACTAATATTCCAAATGTAGAAATAAATAAAACAAAAACAAAACTGTCTTGATAGAAACAACAGAAAAGATTCTGTTAACAAGTGAAATATGCTTCAAATGTGAGCCTCAATATTCAAATCTAATTATAAAATCCACAATGAGCAGCGGCCTGAAGAGGACACTGTGCTGATATGACCTTTGACCCTGAACTCTTAAATTCATCATAACCTGGGGTACTTCATTCACTCAGCTCCCTGATGTTCCTCCAACTTTCTGTCTTTAACAATGTTCTGGTGTCAAAACGGACTACGTTAATATGGTGGAAATCACTGCATGGGCTCAGGAACACCTCTGAACACCATAAACCTGCTGCTGTAAAACTCTCCGCTAGTTTTCCAGCTGAAGACAAAATGTCCTGAAAAAGCTTCGGCAGCCAAAACGGAAACGGGACGACCAAGTTTCCTCTGATGGTGTTTCTGTATCATGTGATGAACACATCGTCTCCTTCACTTTATTGTGCCATAAATAAAGGACCCCTTCCCCTTCCTCCTCCTCCTCCTCCTCCTACTGCTCCCCTTCTTCCTCTTCCTCCTCCTCCTACTGTTCCCCTTCCTCCTCCTCCTCCTCCTCCTACTGCCCCCCTTCTTCCTCTTCCTCCTCCTCCTCCTCCTATTGTTCCCCTTCCTCCTCCTCCTCCTCCTCCTACTGCCCCCCTTCTTCCTCTTCCTCCTCCTCCTACTGCTCCCCTTCTTCCTCTTCCTCCTCCTCCTACTGCTCCCCTTCTTCCTCTTCCTCCTCCTCCTCCTCCTACTGTTCCCCTTCCTCCTCCTCCTCCTACTGCCCCCCTTCTTCCTCTTCCTCCTCCTCCTACTGTTCCCCTTCTTCCTCCTCCTCCTCCTCCTCCTCCTCCACTCATCTCCTCATACAGCAGTTTAAAGCCTGTTTTTACTATTAGGAGTCAATAGCCTTTTTAAAAGTCTGCTGAGGTCTAAAAACAATCCAGTGGAAAAGAGGTTTTTATAGGAAAACAGTAAAGTTAACAGAGAGACAGCTTTGTTTTAACTCTCTCTCTCTCTGAGCGCTGATGGACGAGAGTTCAGAGAGTCAGCTGCTTCACCCGCAAAACCGAAGCGCAACAAGAAGCCAGTGTTTCCAGACGGAGACGAAGCTTTTCCCTCCGGCTGCTTCACACAAACAGGCAGCGTGACCTCCGAGTCCTCGTCGCCGTCGGCCTTTTAACGTCGTGCTCTTCTTCCACCGTCCGTCATTTAATCACTGAAACATCGTTCAGCTTTAACGAAAACTTCAAGTCACCAAAAGGTCACAAACCCAAAAGAACTGAAAACTCTAAATAAATAAAAAAAACATGAATTTTATAGGAACAAAAGTTGAAATAAGTTCAGAGTCTGTTTGTGTTGTTGAGTTCTCAGACTGAATACAGCAAGGAGGAAAGGACAACGAGGGACAGGTGAAACTAATCAGGGGGCGGGGCCAACAATCATACAGTGGAGTCACAAGAGGGGAGTCATTTGAAAATCAAAACAGGAAGCACAAAACGTCCGAACCAGAACAGAACCTCAGAAGGTCAAACATCAGATTTCTGTAAAA
>NW_027185249.1:417856-422856 GCF_022577435.1 Embiotoca jacksoni
TCTGCAGGACCAGAACGACTCAGGTGTCCTTTTCACGCCCACGTTGTTGAAGTAACAAATGTGCTCGTGCAACATGTTGGTGTTGAAACCAGGTGAGATGTTGGTGCATCAATATCATGAAAAAAAACCCTGGTGTGAAGTCGCTGCTGCAGGATTTTACTGTTACTTTAAAGGCTTCGTGTTATCGACAGAAACATGGAATTATTCAAAAGAATAAAAATAAAGAGATGATCATAATTATTGTGAACATCATTCTGCACAGAGTTTCTTTCCTTCATCTCTGAAAGGGCGATGACACCTGGAGGGTTTATTTCAGGTTGAACCCGGTGGTGTTACCTTCTTTATAAATGTGCACATTAAGAGCTGAACTCCTGCAGAGCGGCAGGACGTCCTGCTGCATGTCGGACCTGCTGGTGTCGAAAAAACTCAACAACAGGATGAGAGAACAGAAACGAGTGAGTCACGACCAGCAAAACATGAACTGAGATGAAATTTGATTTTGATTTTTTATTTGATTTTATTCACTTTACTAATCCCCGAGGGGAAATGTCTTCACTACAGCAGGGGGGCTCTCAGGGGGGAGCTGCTGCAGCAGGCTGCCACTAGTGCGGCGCCAGGTAACCTGACCTGAGGTGCATGTTTTTGGATGATGGGAGGAAGCCGGAGAACCCGGAGAGAACCCACGCAAGCACAGGGAGAACATGCAAACTCCGCACAGAAAGGCCCAGGACCGGATTCAAACCCGGAACCTTTTTTGCTGTGAGGTGACAGTGCTAACCACTGCACCACCGTGCATATTATTATTATTAAATTAAATATTATATTATTAAATGTTAAAGGTGGCAGTTCAGGTTTTTGTTAAATCACAGTGTTGGCAGCTTTAACAGCTAACTCGGCTAACATGCTAAAGCCTGGTTAGCTGTTCTGCTTTTTGTTTTATTTTGTGGTTTTGCTTTGCTGTTTCGTTGTTGTTTTATGTGTTTGTTTGGTTTGTTATTGTCGTTATGATGTTTTGTTTTTTGCTTTTGTTTTGTTTCCTGTTGTTATTTTGAATTATTGTTTTGTTTGTTCTTGTTTTGTTATTATTGTTATATGTTGTTGTTACTTTGTTTTGCTGTTTTATTTTGCTTTGATTGATATTTTGTTTTGTTTTGTTGTTTTCCTGTTTGTTTTATTGTTCTGTTTTGTTTTGTTAAAAATCTGATGATTCATTAAACAAATGTGGAAATGGTTTATTTGTTGAGGACTATTTTCAGCGAAAACAAACTGTGGTGTGTTCACACGACAGCAGGTCTTTAAAAAGTGACGTGTTTTTAAAGATTTACGTCTTCTGGAGGAACAAAGAGAAGAAAAGAAGTTTTTACTGACAAATAAACTTTTTTCGGTTTGAAAATGCAGATAAAATTAAAATCTGATGAAGCGTTGAGAACGTTTAAAAAGAAACAACAAGAACCGCTGCAAGAGAAGCTGCAGCTGAATAAACTCTGAACAGCTGAAAGTGTGACCTTCATCACACACACACACACACACACACACACACACACACACACACACACACACACACACACACACACACACACACACAGAGAGACACACACACACACACACACACACACACACACACACACAGTGATAATGTTATTGACTCTGTGTGCTCAACATCCATACTAATGCTAACCACAGACTGCTGCAGGGAGGTAAATGATGATGACGTGTGTGTGTGTGTGTGTGTGTGTGTGTGTGTGTGTGTGTGTGTGTGTGTGTCTCTGTGTGTGTGTGTCTCTGTGTGTGTGTGTGTGTGTGTGTGTGTGTGTGTGTGTGTGTGTGTGTGTGTGCAGGTTCATTAGCTAAACCACTGGCCTTTAGAAAGTATGCGAAGAAGCACACGCATCAACACACTCACTCTAATGACCAATTACACACACACAAACACAAACACACACACACACACACACGCACGCACACACACACACACACACGGTTTTGTTTCCGGAGGACATCATGTCGACTCTCTTCCTGAACACTGTCCTGAACCATCACTTTTATTTCTTTAAATATTTTCAAAGGTAATTTTTTTGGACCTTTTTTAATTGGATCGCTGCAGAAGCTTCAAACAGGAAGTGCAGGAATATAAGGAGGAGCAACAACAGGTCCGACCCGTCGCGAGTCCAACTGCGGACGTTGCATCGGAGCGGTAAACCCAAACCTCGCCTTAATCCAACCGTGAAACTGAGCAGGCGCTTCTTTGATGGACAAAAATTCAAGCAAACATCCAGCAGATTGTTGTTCAGGTGGTCTGAGAGACGAACAGACTTCCAGGATCGTCCAGGGTTGAAACATAATGCTAAAACCTGCAGTTCCTCGAGTGTCCTCTAGAGGCTCCAGCAACTAAACAGTCCCCACAAACCACCATGTTATTATTAGGGCCTGAAAGCCTTATTGTTATCTGAGGAATTATTTTTCTCTTTCCTTATTCTTCGTACAAATGATTTGCCTTTTTGGAGGCTTTGTTAGATTAAAAAACTCGAATGAAAGTGGATACACACATCTCTCCCGGCGAAAAATGTCATATTCTAGTGGAGTCGCGAGTGGGCGTGGCCAAATGGCTCGCTAGCACCCCCTAAAGAGATGCCCCGGTGGCTACATTTACCTAAGTGCATGAAATCCGGTGGACACGTGTATCACACCTGGACGTACAAAAAAGTTACATTGCACCGTTACGTCAACTCAACAGGAAGTCCGCCATTTTGAATTTAGTCGCCATTTTTGGCGATTCACACGTTGTACTTTAACGAACTCCTACAGATTTTGCCGGACCGACTTGAAATTGAGTCAGTTCACTGTTAACATGTTTGGGATGAAAAGTTATCTGAAGAATTTTTTTTCATCGATTGGTGTGCCCGTGGCGTGGCGACCATTTTGAGCGTTTCGCCATGAAACTACAAGTTGCTGTAACTTTTATGTACATATTCCAATCTTCCTCAAACCCCTGATAACAGCCCTGCCCTGAAGACACCTGCATGGTAATATTCGCTCATAGTCATAGCGCCATCTTCTGGCAACTGGAAATGAAATATTTCATACTTTCACATGCCACGTTGACCTGGTTGATGACATGAACCTAAAGTCGGGTCAGAATAGCCTTCAGATATTGATGATAATATATTGAGAAGTTCATGCAACTTTGTCAGAGGGCATCACCATGGCGATGCGGCAAACTTTGATGTTTCGCCGTGACACAGGAAGTTGATGTTTCAGGTCAAAGGATGCTTGAACCCTCACGAAACGTGTCACATACATCCGGCTTGGTGAGACGATACATCTGATGTGTTTTGCAAATGGGCGTGGCCAAACGGCTCGCTAGCGCCCCCTAAACTGCAGCTCTGGCCCCTGGTTTCACCTACATGCACCAAATTTGTTGGACACGTGTATCACACCGAGATGTACAAAAAAGTCACATTGCACCATTACGTCAACTCAACAGTAAGTCCATCATTTTGAATTTAGTCGTCTGTTTTGGTGAGTCACACATGTACTTTAACAAACTCCTTCAGATTTTGTCGGACCAACTTGAAAGTTAGTCTGTGCCCTCTTAACATGTTTGGAATTAAAAGTTATCATAAGAATTTGTTTTCGGCGATTGGTGTGTCCGTGGTGTGGCGGCTAAAAAGTGACCGAAAAGTCGTGCTATATCATGTCATCCAAAATGGGATACAAAAGTCATACTACAGCATGTCGTCCAAAAACTGACCCAAAAATGACTTTTAGGTCACTTTTTGCTGTATTATGACTTTTGTTTTCAGAATTTGGATGACATTGAAAGTCATAACAAAGGGAGAAATTGAACCCCTAACCTTCTTACTGAGAGGCAACACTGCTAACCACTGCGCCACCAATCTTCCCAGGAGTTAGGCAGCATTGTGACAAATCTTTGTCTCACTGCATCCTATAACTCCACCATCCACAAATATTCATTCAAATGGACCAAACTTGCCGTAGACATTCTTTGGATAGTAGATATACGTGTTTTCAAGGAGGTCTGCAGTGATATTAAATATCTTCCTGTAATGTGTTGTGGATGCAAAACTTTTTCAATTTCTCCAAACGTTTCAACTTCACGAAAAATTTAATCACCATCAACAGGTGGAATCTGAACCATTAATAACAACCTTGGTGAACTAAGTCGCCATTTTTGGCTATTCACACATGTTGTGCTTTAACAAACTTAACCAGACTGTCGGCTGAGTCTCTGGAAGTGCTGAGTGAATTCCGTGAACCACTTTTTCCTGCCACGGTTCATCCCTCGCTGCCGAAGATAGTCCAGCGGTCTACAACACCGACCCCGAGCTGGAAACAACCTCATGAAGACACGGGTTCGAGCCCCGCCGAGGTAACACAACACACGAGGTTCACGGTTTACTGAGGGTGAGTCCCCTTAATAAGCCTCACGGAGAGCGATTCCCTCTAAGGGTAAGCCACACAGGTTCAGGTTCTTACATGCAGTCCTACTAATATCAAACCAAAGGTCAACAACAATACAAACAAAAAAAAAAAGCCTTTTTTTTTCCATTGTGTGCTGGTTAGAGCAGTTGCCTCACAGTGAAAAGTACGTTGAGGCCTTGAGTTCAGCAGAAAGGTCATACTCCAAAAAGGGATTTAAAAAAAAGTTATCCAAAATATGCAAAGTATGTTGTCCAAAATATGCTACAAGCCTCACGAAACTTTGCACATGCATCAGGCACCAACTTTCATGAGTTTTTGAAGATGTTAAAAGATGTTGAAGATGTTAAAGCCGTCAAAAAAAAAAAAGCATTTTTTTTTTTAAGAACAATAAGGAATGAGATTGAGAAAAAAATTTTAAACTGCAAGCGGGAATATGCGGACCCTTGCATGCTGCACGTCGGGGAGCCGGTGGCCCGACCCGCTGGATCCCCGACGTGCAGCTGCGAGGGGCCGCTTATCACTGCTTGCAGTTTTTATTATTATTATTATTATTATTA
>NW_027185249.1:425356-435356 GCF_022577435.1 Embiotoca jacksoni
ATTCTTCGGATCTTCTGGGAGGACAAACAGACACAGCAGATAATTCAGTTCTCATTTTGTATATTTCTGAGGAAGATGAGGAAAAACGCTGCAGACGTGAAGATGAAGGTGTTTAAACGAGGTGCATCACTTCTGTTTAATTTAAACTTTAGAAGATTAAAAAAAGACACTTTTCTTGCTGAAAATTACAGTTTTAAACATGAATGTTGTCGTCGGATAGGAAATAAATAAATATTATTACTGCTGGAGTATCTAACGTGAATAAAAGACATTGATGTCTCTATAACTCGTCTGCCGTGTTTAAAGGAAATATCTGAGTTAAAACTCATTCAAAACTTCCATCTAAAAAACAGCAATTTAAGAAACACGTGGTTTCAGTGTTCATTTTAAAAAACAAACGATAACGAATATTTCTGGATATTTTTTTTCATAATGAAAATGAAAGTAAAACTAAATATAAATTTCAAAATAACAACATTTTGTACATGTTTGTAAGCTGACCTGAGGTCTGCAGTCAGGCTTGTAATCAATGTATCCTGACATGCCGAGATGTGTGATCGATCCAGCAGATTCAACATGTTTTTATATTAACTTATTGAAATGTTAAATCTTAGAACTTTACTATGAAATATTCTTGTACTTTGTCATTTGAAAATTATTAAAGGTGCTTTATAAATAAACCTGCAGTGATGAATTCTTGCCTGCTCCCTCTTTATTTATTTTTTTATTGTTAATTTGTGTTTTTATTTTGAAGGGAGCACATTTCCATTGGTCAAAAAAAATGACCAATGGACAGAAATTAGAGTTTCTTCTGCTCAGACTGTGAAACATGCAGCAGACCCTGTTGGACTTGTTGGTCCTGTTGGACCTGTTGGTCCTGTTGGTCCTGTCGGACTTGTTGGTCCTGTTGGACCTGTTGGACCTGTTGGTCCTGTTGGTCCTGTTGGACCTGGACTGTTATTCATGTTATTCATGGACTGACCCGACAGGCTGCTCCAGGTGCGGTTGATGTCTCGGAGCGCCTGCTTCTCAGCGATGGCCCTCTTGATCTCCTCCAGGACCAGGTTCAGCTCCTTGGAGCGCCGCAGGTTCTCCTGCTCGGCCGAGTGGAGGCGCTCCCTCAGCGCCAGGAACTCCCTCTGGTAGATGTCCACCACATCTCCTGCAGACGGACGAGAGGACCAGTTTAGTAAACGTTCTGCGTTCTCTTCTTACAATCAGTGAGAACAGGATGTGTTTATTGATGACGAAACTCTGATCTCACACATTCAACCATCTGACCGTGTTACAGTTTGATTACAGTTTGATTCGTGGCTGTTTCGTGTGATGGAGACAGATTGATGCCGTGCAGGATTACTGTAAAGGCAGGCGGAGTGCTCGAGGCTCGCCGTCATCAACAGGTACAGAAAAACACATAATCTGAGTAAAAACATGAAAATAAAATGCTAAATCCTTCATCTGCTGCAGCGAACATCCTGCAGCCGTCCATCATCCCTCCATCATCCCTCGCTCAGTTAATGCAATGTGAAGGTAAATCTGCAGTAATCCGCGTCGGGCTCTCACGCAGACGTCTCCGTTCACTTTATTCAGACAGTGAAACGTCACCACGAAGGGTTCGACAACACGAACAGCTCGGCCTGAACCTCCTCTCAGCCGGAGACGACACGCGACGAGCTTCGGGAGGTTTAATTTGACAGGTTTTGTTTGAAAAACCATCACGTTTGTTTGTGAATCTCAGAGCCAGGCTTTTATTTTGAAATAGCTGCATGTAAACTAGTTTGTGTTTTATGAGGGATCATGTTGGAGTTCTGATTTGCTCCTGAAGGCAACACTTCCTTCAAGTTTTTCTGTCATCTCCTAATATTCAGTTCACTTTTATTGTTAATTTTACCCAAACATGTGAAAATAAAGGAAAAGCAAAAGAGGAATAAAACTAAAGTAAAATGATCATAACAGGTACAAACAGGTGGATGGATGGTCGGACTTAAAAACGAGAGACTGACGATTGTTTCCTGTCCAAGACCGAAGAAGGCGTCAGGTCAGGAGACACCAGGTGGGTTTTCTTTGTGTCACCATTAAATTCATCCCCCAGAGTCAGACTGTCAACACCGAGTTCCACTGGTACCAAAACCAAGCTGCTCATTAATATTTAACTGTATGTCACACCAACCTTATTAAACGGGTTTTATGATCCCGGACGAGCCCCCATTTTTAACCCACTGCCTCAAAGAAAGTTACACGGAGGAAATTCACGCAAGAAAGTCACTCACATCAAGTTAAATTTCATAAAAATGAAACTAGTACAAACCAAGAATGTAAATTGGTATCAGCTGTATCATTAATGCAAACGGTGGATGTATGTTTGTCATATGTGGAAGTTGTGTTGGAGATTTTTTTCTGTTCCCCAAAAATCTGGACTAAAAATTTGATGTTTTTTTTTTTTAACAGACTCTGAACTTGTTGATCCACCCTCGTAAAGAAGTGCTTATTTCAGTCTCTGAACCTAAACAAGTTGTTTTATTTCTGTCAGAGTGACGGTGGGTCAGGATGTTCACGGAGCAGGAAGTCGGACCACGAACTGTATTTTGTATATTTTTCTGAGCAGACACTGAACCGAAGCCGCTTTCCGTCCGTCAGCTGAACTTTAAATCTGTAAAGTAAAAACACCCAGAAACTCTCTCATTTAGCTGGAATTACTCCCCCGAGCCCTCATTAATGAAGCACAATAGTCACATCTGTTGAGCCGATAACTGCGGTGAATGTACGAGCGCACACAATCGGAGCTGATGAGTTTTTAATGATGCTCCTGCCCAGTTATTTATCTGCTCTGATGAAATAATCTCCTTCCCGCAGCAGTCAGTCTGTTCCAGCTGACGACACAGTCCGAGCAAATCCTCACCATTATTTATTAATTATCACATTTAAAGGGACAGTTCAGCATTTTGAGAAATATTCTATTCTATAAAAAGTACCGATATTGCAGTGTTAAAGTATTTCAAGTAGAAGATACAACTTCAAAGGACTGAAGAATTTAAAAGTACTTGATTTGCAGAAAACCTGCTTTTGTGACATTATAATAAAATGCAGTATTCATATTAATGCATCTTTGTTTCCGTGGCTTTTTCCTGCTGCTGCTTCTCAAGTCAATTCATTCCAGTGGTGACCAACCTCGGGTTTGGGCCCCTCCGATGAGTCTCCAGATGAACCTGGCGGGACATATTATGATTAACAGGAGAGAAAATTAGCTCCATAAAAAAGACTAAACTCTACCTAAAAACATGGATGTGTCCATATCACAGCGAGCTGAGTGTTTATTCAGACGCAGGATTAACAGAGCGGGAGGCAGGAAGCAGATGCTGGAAATATAAACAGGGTCATCCTATATTCAGGCCAATACGGTACTTAGTTCCAATCCACCATGTTTAACCGCCGGCCACCAACACAGAGCCAGAACAAGTCTCGTGTGCAAAGCTAAATGTGTGAGCTACAGTTCTGAAGCCTCCAGGTCGGACATTTCTACCGTCGCCACCTTGCTTGTTTTGGAGCCAGAAGTGACCACATTTGGACAAGCATAGGGGAGAAGGGAGGACATGATGCCACGCCCACCTTTACTATAATCCTTCCTGCACCACAGGCCTGTTGATCAAACAAGCCACGCCCCCAAACATATCTGCATTTGAGTCCTAATATGTAATGAATGCTGGACCTAGTGGCCCTCAATGGTATTACACTTTAAGGCTTCACCTTTCAGACCTGGAGACATACGAACATTTTTATATCTAGTATGTGTTTAAAAAGTAAACACAAACACTTGCCATCGAGCAGACAGAAACAGGAAGTAAAAAACAGACAGAAAACTACAGAATGAAGACAGAAAAATCAACAACTTCAGGTCTTCACCCTGTCGCTGACTTATCAACCTGATGGGGACTATAATGTAAACAAATATTTGTCCCCACTACGACAGTAAAACAAATACACACACACACACACACACACACACACACACACACACACACACACACACGCGCACACACACACACGCGCACACACACACACACGCACACACACACACACACACACACACACGCATGCACGCACGCTCACACAGACACACAGACACACACAGACACACACACACACACACACACACACACACAGACACACACAGACACAGACACACACACACACACACACACAGACACACACACACACACACACACACACAGACACACAGACACACACGCACACACACACACACGCACGCACGCACACACACACACACACACACACACACACACACACACAGACACACACAGACACAGACACACACACACGCACACACACAGACACACACACACACACACACAGACACACACGCACGCACGCACACACACACACACACACACACAGACACACACATGCAGGATGACTCAGTTTCCAGGAAAATTAAGTGTGAAACAAACTTTCACAAAACTAATAATATAATAATAATACGTCTATAAAAACTAATAAAGTTGTATATATACATATAAAAAGCAGCTTTGTGTGTTTCCAGTGTGACTTTGTTTCATGTTGTCGTTCAGAGAGACAGAAACTGGGCGATCCTGTTCACATGGTTGAGCTTCACGGACACGCTGGTCTGGTACTTTCTAAAGAGGTCCCAACGAGGTCCCTAACGAGGTCCCTAACGAGGTCCCTAACGAGGTCCCTAACGAGGGGTCTCCTGCCCTCTGGTCCCCCCGTCCCTCCGGCAGATGGTGTTAAATCAGAGAGACATAAATGAAGGATCACATGACATCAGTCAGCTGGATCCACATGAACTGTTAGTAGACGGGAGCTCTGACTGTTTCCTCCAAAATAAAATAAAAACAAGCCGACATCCAGCAGAACTCTTGGAAAAACACCCGGACAGAACCGGTGGGAAAAAGAAAATGTCAAACAGGAAGTCGGAGCAGCAGCGGGACTCTATAGGAGGAAGGACAGGAAGGAGGCGCTGCTGAGTCAGAGCGATGTGTTTATCAGGAGAGACGAGGAAGGAAGTCCAGCCGCTGAGTCAGCAGAACACGGCGGGACGGACGAGGTCCCGGAGACGAGCGAAGTCGGGTTCATTATCGACAGAACCGGCTGAAGAACAGCACAGAGACGAAAGCTCGCTCACCGAGAGGAGAGGGCACGGCACAGCGTGGAATAGAAACGCTTCGGCATGTCGAGGCGTGACAGGTACACGTTTTCACCGTAGTGGACGGAAATGAATCTGATTTATTTATTTACGTGATGCTACAAAAAACAACTTCAAGAGTCAACGTCGACCTGTGATGACATCATTTCCTGTTTAATTGTTTTGCCTTCAGTCTCCCACAACACATCAACCTCCTCGTCTTCATCGTCCACCTTCTGCTCTTCATCACAGAGACTGATGAAAGTTTGTCTGGATGTTTACACCTCACCTGTGATCTTTAACATAACTCCCACAACCCTCCTCTGCTGTTCACGCTGATTTATGGAGTGATAAGACGCCCTCGCTGCGTCCTTGGTTCACCTTCTGTGAAACAACAACAACAACAACAACAACAACAACAACAACAACAACAACAACAACAACCTGATGCCAAAGTCCTGCATCTTATCTGAGCAGCAAATATCTGCCAGCGTGATCAAATCCACACGGCGTGATGGAGAGCAGGAGGCGAACACAAACAATTCTTCTTTTTCTTTTCCACTAATTCTCTCAGATCGGAGCGGCCGACCGGCAGGACGATTGGCATTCGAGCCAGACGGACCGGAGCAGCGGGACGGAGCAGCGGGACGGAGCAGCGGGACGGAGCAGCGGGACGGCCGAGAAAAGCTGCTGCAGAATAACAGAACACAAAAAAAACAACAACCTGAAAACATGAGAAACTAAAGAGCCGACAGACACAGAGAGAAGCTGCGAGGAGCGTTAGCAACGTTAGCCAAGGAGCACGAATGGACAGAACACAAAGCAGCTTCGGGTTTTTCTCTGCAGCGATAAAGACGGACAGATGGACGGAAGACACATCTGAGCCAGGTGTGTCTGGAAAATACACAGTTCTGATCAGCAGGCAGGTGTCCGTCCAAGTCTTTCATCAGGACACCTCGAGCAGACGGCGGTGGAAAGTCTGAGAGAAGCGGCGCCAGGAAAATCACCAACTCATGGACACGGACATGTTGGACACAAATCAGTGGACACGGACATGTTGGACATAAATCAGCTCACAGATGAAGTCTCAACATTTTACTGGGACAGTTTCTCACGTCTCAATAAATCAGGTCAAAGTTCAAAGGTCAGTCCTGAATCAGGACCTCCAGTCTGTTAGAAAGTTCAGTCAGAACACATGAACAAGATGAAACTTCAATTTAGACAGAAGACGCTTTTAATATCAATAAAGTTTAATAAGAAGAAGATCAGAGTATCGAGAAGATATCATCGGATAAAAGTCTGGATTTTAATCATAAACATCCCAACAGCTGTCTGCTGAAGACCCACAACTCACAACACAACACAACACAACTCACAACACAACACAACACAACACAACACAACACAACACAACTCACAACACAACACAACACAACTCACAACACAACACAACACAACACAACACAACACAACTCACAACACAACACAACACAACTCACAACACAACACAACTCACAACACAACTCACAACACAACACAACACAACTCACAACACAACACAACTCACAACACAACACAACACAACTCACAACACAACTCACAACACAACTCACAACACAACACAACACAACTCACAACACAACACAACTCACAACACAACACAACTCACAACACAACACAACACAACACAACTCACAACACAACACAACTCACAACACAACTCACAACACAACACAACACAACACAACTCACAACACAACTCACAACACAACACAACACAACTCACAACACAACACAACTCACAACACAACACAACTCACAACACAACACAACACAACTCACAACACAACACAACTCACAACACAACACAACTCACAACACAACACAACTCACAACACAACTCACAACACAACACAACACAACTCACAACACAACACAACTCACAACACAACACAACACAACTCACAACACAACACAACACAACTCACAACACAACACAACACAACACACAACACAACTCACAACACAACACAACTCACAACACAACACAACACAACTCACAACACAACACAACTCACAACACAACACAACACAACTCACAACACAACACAACTCACAACACAACACAACACAACACAACTCACAACACAACACAACTCACAACACAACTCACAACACAACACAACACAACACAACTCACAACACAACACAACTCACAACACAACACAACTCACAACACAACACAACACAACTCACAACACAACACAACTCACAACACAACACAACTCACAACACAACACAACACAACTCACAACACAACACAACACAACACAACACAACTCAAAACACAACACAACACAACACAACTCACAACACAACACAACACAACACAACACAACACAACACAACTCACAACACAACACAACACAACTCACAACACAACACAACTCACAACACAACACAACACAACTCACAACACAACACAACTCACAACACAACACAACACAACTCACAACACAACACAACACAACTCACAACACAACACAACTCACAACACAACACAACTCACAACACAACTCACAACACAACTCAACACAACTCACAACACAACACAACACAACTCACAACACAACACAACTCACAACACAACACAACACAACACACAACACAACACAACACAACACAACTCACAACACAACACAACACAACTCACAACACAACACAACTCACAACACAACACAACACAACTCACAACACAACACAACACAACTCACAACACAACACAACTCACAACACAACACAACACAACTCACAACACAACACAACACAACTCACAACACAACTCACAACACAACTCACAACACAACACAACTCACAACACAACACAACACAACTCACAACACAACACAACACAACTCACAACACAACTCACAACACAACTCAACACAACTCACAACACAACTCACAACACAACACAACACAACTCACAACACAACACAACTCACAACACAACACAACACAACTCACAACACAACACAACACAACTCACAACACAACTCACAACACAACTCACAACACAACTCACAACACAACTCACAACACAACACAACACAACTCACAACACAACTCACAACACAACTCACAACACAACTCACAACACAACACAACACAACTCACAACACAACTCACAACACAACTCACAACACAACACAACACAACACAACACAACTCACAACACAACTCACAACACAACTCACAACACAACTCACAACACAACACAACACAACTCACAACACAACACAACTCACAACACAACACAACACAACACAACTCACAACACAACACAACACAACTCACAACACAACTCACAACACAACACAACACAACTCACAACACAACTCACAACACAACACAACTCACAACACAACACAACACAACTCACAACACAACTCACAACACAACTCACAACACAACACAACACAACTCACAACACAACTCACAACACAACTCACAACACAACTCACAACACAACACAACACAACTCACAACACAACACAACACAACTCACAACACAACTCACAACACAACACAACACAACTCACAACACAACTCACAACACAACACAACTCACAACACAACTCACAACACAACTCACAACACAACACAACACAACTCACAACACAACTCACAACACAACTCACAACACAACACAACACAACTCACAACACAACACAACACAACTCACAACACAACACAACTCACAACACAACACAACACAACTCACAACACAACTCACAACACAACACAACACAACTCACAACACAACTCACAACACAACTCACAACACAACACAACTCACAACACAACACAACTCACAACACAACTCACAACACAACTCACAACACAACACAACACAACTCACAACACAACTCACAACACAACTCACAACACAACACAACTCACAACACAACTCACAACACAACTCACAACACAACACACAACACAACTCACAACACAACACAACACAACTCACAACACAACTCACAACACAACACAACACAACTCACAACACAACTCACAACACAACTCACAACACAACTCACAACACAACTCACAACACAACTCACAACACAACACAACACAACTCACAACACAACACAACACAACTCACAACACAACACAACTCACAACACAACACAACCTGTTTAATTTTCTTTCTATACAATCATTAATGTCGTGTCTTATTTGCGTCCGTTTGTCTTGTTTCTGTCGTGACGTCAGAACGAGTCGAACCAACAGACAGAAATCAGAGCAGCTGCACTGATGGATTCTGCACGGATCATCTTGGAGTATCATCTAACACCATGACTTCATTCATGTGTGTGTGTCTGTGTGTGTGTCTGTGTGTGTGTGTCTGTATGTGTGTGTATGTGTGTGTGTGTGAGATGGATACACAGCGTCTGAGCTCTTGTTTCAGTCGATGTGTCGAGTGGATTTGTGTTTATTTGAGCCTTTAGTCGATACTGCTGTGTGTCTGTCTGTCTGTCTGTGTGTGTCTGTCTGTGTGTGTCTGTCTCTGTGTGTGTGTCTGTGTGTGTGTGTGTGTGTGTGTGTGTGTGTGTGTGTGTGTGTGTGTGTGTGTGTGTGAGAGAGCGATCAGCTCACAGACTCATTATTGCTGTCAGACACGCTCGCCGGTCAGCTTGGCAGCACTCACATATTTTCACATGCCGCTTCCTCTCAATATCAGCTGTCACATCGGATCCGTCCGACCACGAGCTCACCGGCTTCACTCCACTTCCTGTCTCTCAATTATTTCTTCCCTTGTTTGTCAGTAAA
>NW_027185249.1:445356-452856 GCF_022577435.1 Embiotoca jacksoni
TTCAGATGGTTCCAGGAGGTCTTGAGGTTGTTCTCAAAGGCCTCAAGAGCTTGTTTTTTTTGTTTTATTAGTTTGAAACGGGGTTCAGGGATTTCCTAACGGTCCCTGAACTCAGCAGTCCTTCAGGTTTTATATTTTGGAGGGTTTTTGAGGTACTCAAGGAAGTTCAGGAGGATCCAGGTGTCCTATGAAAGGTTCTAGCTGTTATTGAGTCTTTAAGGTCGTGTGTCCACCAAATCTTTTTCCCAGCTCATAAACAACAATCACTTTTCTGAAAACGCCCAGCAGGGAGCGCTTTGGAGATACTTTGGTCGCTACGATACCAAATATCTGTGGAAGTAAAGGTTCATTTATGTGTTACTACCACACACTGGTTATAAAAGTGTTCGTTGCTTCAGGTCTGAAAAATGAGGCCGATACAGAAGCGTCTCAAGCTGCAATACCACCGAGGGAAAAATGTTTTCCATTATGTTGATAAAAAAACGTGATCTGGTTCTTTAAAACATATGTTGGAGCTTTGAATGTATTTTTTTTAAAGTATGTTGAATTAAGCATATTTGTTACCTGAATTGTGTTTTCTTCAAATTAAAGGAAGCACTGTTGTTTGGTATAGTTTAAAAAAAAGTATTTGATTTATGAGGGGAAAAAAAAGGAAGAGTGTACAGATTGTAGAAGATATTTGAGAGAGAGTTGTGATGTATTCATGAAGCTGACTTGAAGTTTATGACCAAGAACACAAACGCCAGAAAATATAACAACTGTGAGGCTCTACGGAAAATAGAAATATAATTCTTTGAAATTAAAACGTTAAAAAAATTATTTCTGTCAGGGAAAGACATTTCTATGAGGTTGGTCTTTTTCTTTTTGAAGCATGTGTCTCTCTGCAAAGAATAACTTTATGATGAACTGCTCCGCTGCAGAAACACCGAACAGGAAGCTTTCACAGCAGCCGTGACCTCTGATCTGATCGGACAAGAAATTACTCCAGTTTTATTTTCCACCTCAGACAGCTGTTTATGTCACTGTGAGGTCATCCAGGTGGAAAATCCAAATGTCTGAGGTCAGTCTGAGGTCAGTCTGAGGTCTCTGTGATGACGAGGAAGTTCAGTCGTAAATAAAAAGAGAACAGAATGATGGAGGATGTCTTGTTATGGCGGTGAGAGCTGTGGACCTGAATCAGTGTGGATACAGGATACCGAGGCCCAGATTCCCCCCCCTCCACACACACACACACACACACACACACACACACACACACACACACACACACACACACACACACACACACACTCTCCACCCGTCTGGGAGGTGGAGGTGAACGGAGTCAGGTAGCAGCTCGTGAATGAGAGGGTTTGTGGAAAAAGACTCGAGCAGCTTTTGGACACAAAGAGGGCATTTAGAGAGCGAGGGGCCACATCTGGAGGGAAACTGGAATACCAACCAATTAACCACAACACTTATATCCTCTCTGTGTGTGTGTGTGAGGTAGCAGGGCAAAGTCAGTTTTCAGCTTTTAACTACCATCAAGATATTATTAAGGTTTAAAGCTGACGTCTTCTGTCCAAAACCCAAAGATAAGTCATTTATTATGACATAAAACTGCAAAACATTTATTGTGTTAATGTTAATGTGTTAATGTTAGTGTGTTAATGCTATTGTGTTAATGTTATTGTGTTAATGTTAGTGTTAATGTTATTGTTATTGTGTAAATGTTAGTGTGTTGATGTCATTATGTTAATGTTATTGTGTTAATGTTAGTGTGTTAATGTTATTGTGTTGATATTATTGTGTTAATGTAACTGTGTTAATGTTATTGTGTTAATGTTATTGTGTTAATGTTAGTGTGTTAATGTTATTGTTAATGTTATTGTGTTACTGTTATTGTGTTAATGTTAATGTGTTAATGTAATTGTGTTAATGTAATTGTGTTAATGTTATTGTGTTAATGTTATTATGTTAATGTTAGTGTGTTAATGTTATTGTGTTAATGTTAATGTGTTAATGTTATTGTGTTAATGTTATTATGTTAATGTTAGTGTGTTAATGTTATTGTGTTAATGTTATTGTGTTAATGTTATTATGTTAATGTTAGTGTGTTAATGTTATTGTGTTAATGTTATTATGTTAATGTTAGTGTGTTAATGTTAGTGTGTTAATGTTATTGTGTTAATGTTATTGTGTTATTGTGTTAATGTAATTGTGTTAATGTTATTGTGGTAATGTTAGTGTGTTAATGTTATTGTGTTAATGTTATTGTGGTAATGTTATTGTGTTATTGTGTTAATGTAATTGTGTTAATGTTATTGTGGTAATGTTAGTGTGTTAATGTTATTGTGTTAATGTTAATGTAATTGTGTTAATGTTAGTGTGTTAATGTTAGTGTATTAATGTTATTGTGTTAATGTTATTGTGTTAATGTTATTGTGGTAATGTTATTGTGTTAATGTTAGTGTGTTAATGTTATTGTGTTAATATTAATGTGTTAATGTAATTGTGTTAATGTTATTGTGGTAATGTTATTGTGTTATTGTGTTAATGTTAATGTGTTAATGTTATTGTGGTAATGTAATTGTGTTAATGTTAATGTGTTAATGTTAATGTGTTAATGTTAGTGTGTTAATGTTAATGTGTTAATGTTATTGTGTTAATGTTAATGTGTTAATGTTATTGTGTTGATGTTATTGTGTTAATGTTAATGTGTTAATGTTATTGTGTTGATGTTATTGTGTTAATGTTAGTGTGTTAATGTTAATGTGTTAATGTTAGTGTGTTAATGTTATTGTGTTAATGTTAGTGTGTTAATGTTAATGTGTTAATGTTAGTGTGTTGATGTTATTGTGTTAATGTTAATGTGTTAATGTTATTGTGGTAATGTTATTGTGTTAATGTTATTGTGGTAATGTTATTGTGTTAATGTAATTGTGTTAATGTTATTGTGTTGATGTTATTGTGTTAATGTTATTGTGTTAATGTTAGTGTGGTAATGTTATTATGTTAATGTTAATGTGTTAATGTAATTGTGTTAATGTTAATGTGTTAATGTTATTGTGTTAATGTTATTGTGTTAATGTTATTGTGGTAATGTTAATGTGTTAATGTTAGTGTGTTGATGTTATTGTGTTAATGTTAATGTGTTAATGTTATTGTGGTAATGTTATTGTGGTAATGTTATTGTGTTAATGTTAATGTGTTAATGTAATTGTGTTAATGTTATTGTGTTGATGTTATTGTGTTAATGTTATTGTGTTAATGTTAGTGTGTTAATGTTAATGTGTTAATGTTAGTGTGTTAATGTTATTGTGTTAATGTTATTGTGGTAATGTTAATGTGTTAATGTTAATGTGTTAATGTTATTGTGGTAATGTTATTGTGTTAATGTTAATGTGTTAATGTAATTGTGTTAATGTTAATGTGTTAATGTTATTGTGGTAATGTTATTGTGTTAATGTTATTGTGGTAATGTTAATGTGTTAATGTTAGTGTGTTGATGTTATTGTGTTAATGTTATTGTGTTAATGTTATTGTGGTAATGTTATTGTGTTAATGTTATTGTGGTAATGTTATTGTGTTAATGTTAATGTGTTAATGTTATTGTGGTAATGTTATTGTGTTAATGTTATTGTGGTAATGTTAATGTGTTAATGTTAGTGTGTTGATGTTATTGTGTTAATGTTATTGTGTTAATGTTATTGTGTTAATGTTATTGTGTTGATGTTATTGTGTTAATGTTATTGTGGTAATGTTATTGTGTTAATGTTAATGTGTTAATGTAATTGTGTTAATGTTATTGTGTTGATGTTATTGTGTTAATGTTATTGTGTTAATGTTAGTGTGTTAATGTTAATGTGTTAATGTTAGTGTGTTAATGTTAATGTGTTAATGTTAATGTGTTAATGTTAATGTGTTAATGTGTTCATGCTGTGCAGTGTTATATGCATCATCACTGAAGTCATTTGAACTGAAGTGAATTGACTGAGATTTAAAACAACTAATGTAATGCTGCCTTCAGCCTGAACGCTCACATTACTCACTTACAGTAAACCAGTGTGCAGGGACACACACACACACACACACACACACACACACACACACATACTGGGTTTCTGGTAGACAGATGGTTCTCTCTGTGTGAGGAAGCCGATCTGATTCAGTACAGAGACTCCCTGTCACCTCCTCCTCTTCTTCCTCCTCCTCTTCATCATCCTCCTCCTCCTACTCCTCCTCTTCATCTTCCTCCTCCTCCTCCTCCTCTTGATTCTGTTTCCTCCTCTTACATTTAAACACGCGTTCTTTCTGCTCATCTGTCTCTGCTTACCCTCCACGTCTCTTTGAATGCATCCTGTTTACTATTATGTGCAGATTGCATTTGTATGAGGTTATTAGACATTTTAATATGTTGCAGAAATCATAGTTGAGGTTTTGAGCAGCAGAGATTTCAGCCGAAAGGTTTTTTCTGCAGATCTTCTGGAGGCGCGTGTCGATTGTTTCTCCTCCGTGTGTTTCTCAGAGTAAAGTCACTTCATAACAGACAGAGTTCAAGATTCATCCAGAGTTCTGCAGCCGGCAGCATAAAAGTTTCATGGTCACGCTGTCTAAACTGCCCGTGTGTTTCTGAGGCAGGTTTTCAGAGCTGATCGAACGCCTTCATCTTCGTCTGTTAAAGAAGTCCGGAGTCACGAGTCAGAGACCAGCTGCAGGTTTGGTTTTCCTGAGATCAGCTGTTTAAGTGTTTGGAAGTTCTCGGTGCTGAGATAGATTTCTTTTTCCCAGCAGGTGCACCGACTTCAACAGCTCTCTCCGTCCTGGACACGTTCTGTTCTGCAGCTTTGTTCGGGTTCTAGAACGTCTGACTTCAAAGTGGAGTCACGGCCATCTGTGTTTAAATCTCAGATTAAAGATGGTTTTATTGGTTCTTTGTAGACTTTATTCCTCCAATTGATTTTCCCTTCTTCCGGTTTCCTTCTATTCTTCTTTGGTTTAATTGTGTTTCTTTTGGTTTCCTGGAGGTTCAATTTAAACGATTTTTATTTTACCGTCCATGTTTAACCATCAACTGAATCGCTCTGCTTATAAAACGAGACACGAGGGCGCTCTGATGTTCATTCAATTCCACCAACGATCAAAAAATAATATGAGCTTCTGATAAAATTTTCAGCTTCTGAAATGTCACACAGCGATCGTTGCGGCTCGTATGTCGTTCTTCATAAAACTGTACAAGAAATCTACGTTTATAAAGAAAAGATTTGTACAACAAAGTGAGATAGACACGCTTTGGGCTGTCGAGGCGTAAAAGTTACACGTTTTGTAAGCGTGAAAGTTACACACGTGAATGTGGCATGACTGCAAAAGAGTACAAAGGACATTTCTCCACAGTATGAGGAGGCAGGAGGCGGGGCTTGTTGGCATTAACCACAGACTGCCATGTGGGACAAAGACGTTTCGAATCGTGTGTTGTTGTTTGTTTCCGAACCCGAACAATGTTTTTTAGCATTAGCGTGTCAATTTCACGCTTTGTCATGATTCTGGGTTGCAATAATCAGGATTACACAAATCACACAAAGATGACTTTTTCTCCACATTTTCAGACTAAAATTTGTCGTGCATCAGCGTTTTGCAGGTTTACAGGTTGACGCTTCACTTAAAGGCTTTAAAAGTATCTTACAAACTCAAACTGACCTCAGTTTGACCCCTATTTGACCCCTGTAACCCCCCCGACATAATCCACATGATGATAAAGTGATGGAGAAACAACAACAAACCATCGTTTCTAAGCAGCTGCATCCTGCACACGTTGAAGATTTCAACCCGATAAACGACAGACGAACGAGAGTTCGAGCTGCAAAACAAAGAGTGAGTGTCCTCGAAGAGAGACGGCAGAACAAGAGGTCAAAGGTCACGTCCAAAAACATGAAATCTCACACATACACACTCCGTCACATGCTGGAGGCAGTCGGTCACATGTTGTCCTCCTGATACCTCTGACACACACACACACACACACACACACACACACACACACACACACACACACACACACACACACACTCATTGCCTCATCACTTGTTACGACAGACAAAGAAAGTGTTTCTCAGATCTTTTTGTTCCATCATTCAGTTTTAATTCAGACTTTATTAAAGACAAGTTTTAATGTTAAAAATATCCTTAAACTGAATGTTATTTGACACAAAAAGTCAATATTATTACAATATGTTTTCTATTTTTCAAAGATTTCAAAAAATTGTCAATGACTCATACACTTCAATAACTTATCCATCATTTAACATTTATTTCAACTGTTTTATCCACAACTTCCAGCTAAATCAACCATTTATCCACAAATTTGAATTACTTTATATTTAATCAAGACATCTATATCGACCAGTTGCAACTGTTCTGTGCATGAAAAATATCTCAAAAACTTCTAAAATAAAAAAAAAAGTAAATCTCACAAAAACCTTTTCACGCCTGTCTGACATGGAAAAGTTCGTAATAAAAGTAGATCGCAAGAAAACAGATTTAGTGGATAAATCCAGGAGCGTCGTGACTTAAACTGCATCGGAAACGTACGAACCGATTCAGAAGCTTGATTAAACCTCTGTGTGCAGCAGCGCCCCCTGCTGTGTGGAGGCCGGCAGGTTTTTGTTTTTTTTGTGAAACAAAGTTGTTCACGAAACAAAACTAAACGTATCAGACAGCTGCAGCTCTCAGTTATTAACAATGGATCAGCTACAAACATGTGAAGTTAGAGGTTCAGAGGTTTATCTGATGCTCTTTCATTCTGTCGTCTCGCTGCCGTGGAAACAAGAATCAGCACCAACAACAGTTTATTTATTTTCTTCACATCACAGCAGGAAACATGAAACAGTTTCTGAAAATGTGGTTTAAATTGACGCTACATTTGGATGGAAACCTGACGTGTGTGTTTCTGTGTTTGAGGGGTAATCTGTAGTTCAGGGTCACACACACACACACACATTGGTGGTGGAGGTACTTACATCTTTTAGATTGGAGTAAAAGTACAAACAGTGTTATTAAAACGTTATCTTCATGTTATTTTTGAAAAAAATAAAAATAAAATCCTCCTCTTTTTTTGTTTATACGTAAATGTCTGTCTCTTCTAACTTCACATAAATGTAGTTAAAAAGTTATGAATAATTCTGAGAGCTGCAACGTTTTCGTTCATGAGAAACTTTTTTCACATGAAACCAATTGGAGGAAGAGGTCATCCAGTGAACGTGTCAACAGACTCCTGATTCCTGGTCGTATCGGAGACACCAGCTGTTTTACAAACATTCTCGTGTTTCCTTCACAGATAACGATCTGAAATATTCATAAAACGTGTCAGAGTCTCTTCAGGGACTCGACAATAAAGCTCAGGACTCCGGTCATCGTCCGCTGCAGGAAGTATTCACATCCTTCACTTCAGTGAAAGTACAAATATCACACTGTAAAATTACTCTAAATGTATGTTTATTCAGAATAATGTTCTTGAAGTCATAA
>NW_027185249.1:457856-462856 GCF_022577435.1 Embiotoca jacksoni
TGCAAAAGCATCATTTTCCTTTTCTGCAACGGAGCGTGGCTACAACCAACTCAAATCAAACCAACCCCTCCTCTTCTCCTTTTCTGTCCACCTCCTCTGACCACATCACAAACCAAGCGCTTCCCTCAGAACCTGGAGGTTCCCTTCACACCAACTGTTTATCTGTTTTATAAAGTGCAAAGTGAGGCTGTAACAAAATCAAACAACCCCTCAGCCTATCATCCAGACTCCTCAGAAGGGCAGCTCTGGCACAACAGAACAAGCGCTCCCTCCATTACCTTAACAGGAACACTTATTAAACTCAGGGAGGAGCTGCAATACAATCAAACACCTGCAGCTTTAACTGTGGTGCACCACAAATCAAGCGCTCCCTTCATTACCTCCCAGACCCCCCCCACCCCCCAGACCACCTTCATCCTGACCATCTCCCCTCAGTGGACATGTGATGCACCACAAACCAAGCGCTCCCCTGATGCCCTCACATCGGCAGCAGCAGCAGCATCATGAGTCTCTGCAACACCAATCAAACCCCGCCCTCCTCCTTCTCTCCTTCCTGTGGAACCTCTCCTCTACCAGCCGGCATGTGAGGTGTAACAAACCGAGCGCTCCCTCTACCTCTGAAGCCTGCAGCCGCACATCAACACCATCATGCGTTTTTTTTTTTCCCTGCAACATTCAAAACACAAAGCAGAGCAGCAACCAAACCTTACGACCCCCCTTGCCTCCCCTCATCCCCCTCCCACTCCCCCCTCCCCTCCACCAGGACCCAGCATGACAAAACGAGCACACACACAGACACACACAGACAGAGCGGGACGGGTCGTACCTCTGGAGCTGCTGAAGGCGGTGTACCAGGACAGAGAGACCAGCCCGCACAGCCCGAACAACAAGACCGTCAGGAAGGAGACATTTCGGAGCCTCATCTCCGGAGCATGTCCGCACCGAGAGGGGGGAGGAGGAGAAGGGCGGCGGGGGGAGGGAGGGGGGACGGATGGATGCGGGGGGGAAGAAGTGGGGGGAGGCAGGTGGACCACCGAGAGACAGGTGAGACCGAGAGAGACACCGGGACAGACGGAGAGGCGGGCGGAGCTGGTACCGTTAGAGCAGCAGCAGCGAGACTGAAGGGAGAGCCGCGATGTGAGAGAGGAGGAGGAGGGGGGGGGGGGGGGGGGCGGAGACAAACAGGTAGAGAGACATGAGGAGGAAGGGGAGAGAGAGAGGAGGACTGGTTTCAACAGTTTCAATCATCACACAGAAAACATTCAAAAGAGGAGAAACCGGAGGATAAATCAAACGCTGCTGCTCAGGTGCTCATCCACCTGCTGGAAAAACCGGAAGTCATTCACGTGTTCACGCTGAGGTTTTCACCTTTATCAGATAAAAGTATGAAAATATTTTCAATTCTGATATAAAACAAAAAAATTGAATTTGTCAGCAGTGGAAAGTAATGAAGTACATTTACTCAGTCATAAAGTAGTTTTGAGGTATTTGTACTTTCAGTATTTCCATCGTTGACTTTCTATTTATTTTTCTATTTAATCAATTTTTTTTGTTCTATTTATTTATTTTCTATTTTCTATTTATATTCTTTACATTTCAAAAGGGAAATATTCTACTTTGTCCTCTACAACATTTATTTGACAGCATAGGTGGAGGTGGAGCACCTGAACAAAGCCCCGCCTCTTTTTCTCCAAATAAGGAAATAAAATATTAATAATATATTTCGATTTTTTTTTTTTTTTTTTTTTTTTTTGGTTTGGAGATACGATCTTCTCTAAATCGTCAGTCAGGGTGATATTTAAGGTGTGTTAAATGAGTCATGAACCCTCGTTTTGATCCGCTCCCATTTGCCCTGTTGAAGGTATTACACACTTCCTGTATGTTTCAAATTAAAAGCCGTATACTGTTTCAGCAGACTTAACAAGGCCTTTATTGTGAAATGAGCAGGAAACTGTTGCGATTGATTTGTGTGCAGCGCCACCTAGTGGTCAACATGAGCAGCTCTTCACCCACACAGTTTTGGACTCCGCTATATGTTGCTGTTGAATTATGTTTTTTGAATCGAAAAGATAAACTTTGTGACCAAAATCCAAATTAATCCTAATTAATTGTTAAGTAACATTTCACATAGGAACTTTTTGAAAAGTGTAGAAGATCAGGTGGAAGTGGTTCTCTTAAATTTTTCTTTAAATCTTTCTTATAGAGGCTACAGTCTATGAAGTAATGAAACGAATCCTTTAAAGCTCCACAGGGGTTAACTGGATGACCAAAAAGGAACATTTAAGGTTAATTTCTTTCTTCTGCAGGTTTGTGACGTCTGCGTCAGTTTTACTGTGTCACACTGACACCTGGTGGTCAAACACAGCAGGTACAGTTCAGTGCTCTGATAGAGACACAAAACATAAACAAAACATCACACGAGGGAATGAAAATAACTGAGCTGCATTAATATCAGTTACTGTGAAATAAAATAATGATACTTCATCAAAGTTTCAGCTTTAAACTGAGCGCGTTTACATCTGTGTGGGAGAAACAGTCCTTTTAACACACAGCGGCCAAAGTTAAAAAAAAAAATCAAGGAGTCAAACAGAATCATCATATTTAATATTTAATGTAAAATCCTCTATTGTCCTGAAGTGTTGGACCTTCACAGCCACCGTACTCTGACCCACATACAGACGCTTCTGCTCACCTCGTCGGTTTCAAGGTGATTTTATTTCACGCCGTCTCGTCGAGGTCCGCCTGCAAATAAATGTAATTATAAAAAGCAATCAATTAAAACACATCTTTATTCACTTCTAATGTTTGACTTAAAATATGCGTTTAACTGATTAAACATTTTAAATCAAATGGCATCAGGTTTATGTAACATTTTTACAATAATTTATTATTTTGCACCTCCCACTTCTGAAAGTTGAAGGAGCACCTGAGTGTTTCGTCATTTATGAGAATTACTGTTGGATCCGTGTAGTTTCCCTTTGAGGATCAAATAATATAATAAATAATAATAATAACAATAATAAAGCGATCGAACTAAGCCTCCAGTTCAGATTCTGTCCGTCACCATCTTTGTTAGTTCGGAGCGGTTTGGAGCAGGAAGTGACCATATTTGGACGAGCTGGGGGAGGAGCCAGCGGTGGATCTGACCGATCTGATCGGAAACCTGACGATACTACGTCCCGCCCACCGATAGCTGTAACCTGACTGCACCACAGGCCTGTCAATCAAACAGACACGCCCCCAAAAACAGGTCTTCTTGAATCTTCTTTTCTAATGAATGAGGGATTATTTTCAGATGGACCTCCAGAAAACTAATAAGAAGGAGTGACTTTAGCTAACAACACCGAGATAACTGATGGACACATTTTATTCACTTTGGATTTGATGAGAGAAGTTGAATGGGAGTCTATGGAGCCGGAGGCTTTTTGGAGCCGACCTCTAGTGGCACTCGCTGGTATTGCAGCTGAAGACACTTCTGGATCAGAACCATTTTACAGACCTGAAGCTACGAACTCTTTTATAAACCATCTGTGGTTGAAACGTAGAAACACTTGACATGAACAACTCTATAATTTTATGTTGTAATCATCATTCCTCCTTAACAGCAACAATAAAAAAATAAACTAGGTGTGAGTTCAGTTAAGAGTTACATAACATAATGTACAAAATTTAGCATTTTCCAATGGCATTTAGAACTGGAAATGCAGTGCTCAGTGTGGGCGGAGTCCATGTTAGACCCCGCCCACATTGAGCACCGCCCTGGTCTGCAGCCAGGGGGCTTCTCTATATCTGACTGTGGTTAAAAGTCCTAAACGCTTGGTGAAGCTGATGTTGGGTAAATTAACCTGGTGCCCTGCCGCCATCTCTCCCACAGCTTTCAGCCCTCTCCACTGTCCGTCCTCCTGAAATCAGTTCATCCATCAATTTCATAAAATAAGTTGTCTACAAGATCTAAAGGATGATTTTATTCCATCATACTTCCTGTTTTTTAAATTAAAGCACTTTGAATAAAGTTGTTGCTGAACAAATAATCTCTCCTTTTATTTCAGTAAATCCTGTTTCAACAGACAGTAAAGAAGTTTCTGCAGGTTTAATGACAATATCTCATAATAAAATTCAACCTTAGTTCTCCAGTAAAATACTGTTCAACATCAGAAGGAAGATCAAAGGAAGGGAAGGAGCAACAGGAGGAGGAAATAATGAGCTGGTTAGAAAGCTGCTGAAGTTCAGAGGAGCCTCTGATGAGGAGGAAGGGAGGAAGGGAAGGAGACGAGGAGAGGAGGAGGAGGGAGGAGGAGTAAATCAGTGTTGGAGACTCGACGCGGAAGAAGAATCAGCCTCGGAAAAGGAAGAAGAAAGCCGAAATGAACGCAGCCCCCCCCTCCGGCGGACTGCACACTTGTTGATCCGCGTTGATCTCCGGCTCCTGCGGGCGGCTGCCGGCTTCTACCCGCCCGGGTTCGCGTGTGTTTGGACCGGCTTGGTTGCAGGCTACCTGGCGGATACAAAAAAAAACAACATCCTTCGTCTCTCAGACTTCATCCCGCCACAGACACGCCGCTTTCAGCTTCACGGATCAATATGTCATCATTTATTCATCCGGCTTCCTGAGCGGGGAGCTGCCGGGAACCCTCTGCTCGGTGCCGCGCCGCTGGGTGGCACCGCTGTCTGCGGGCGGAGGGACTCTGATCTCGGCGTGGAGAGACCGCGAGGAGGTGTCGAAAAGGCTCGAAGACCCAGAAATCGCGGCCTCCGGGAGCTCCAGAAGATGGATATAGTCCATTAATCTTTCAGGGGTTTGATACTTGGCTGCTCTGTGAAAGCGGGATTCTGCAGCAGGCTCACCGACCTCGGCGCCTTCTCCGCCGGGCAGCACCGCTGGCTGCGGCCGGTGAAATGTGTCTCCACCGGGGAGCAGCGACGGCACATTTACCGTAAAACTAATCTCGTTTGGATCACAAAAAGCATTAACCGGTGACCTACACGGTATTTCTGTATCT
>NW_027185249.1:465356-472856 GCF_022577435.1 Embiotoca jacksoni
GCAAAGAATTGACAGATTCTAAAAAGGTGGATGTTTCACACACAACCCGACACACACAGAAGATCTATACGAGTCCAGAACCGAGTCCAGAACCGAGTCCAGAACCAGTTTAAAACTAGTCCAAAGTCTGTGTAAAAGTAGTCTACAACCGAGTCCTAAACTAAGTCCTAAATCTCTCCTGAACTTGTCCAAAAACGGGTCCTAAACTAAAACCAGGACTGAGACCAGTTTAAATTCAGTCACAAACATGGTTCAGATATTTACGGATTCTAGACGATCTACAATTATAAAAAGATATCTGTCAATATTTAATGGTGAGAAACATGTAAAAACTATTTCACACAGGGATTTCATCAGCCCCCCCCGCCCTCCGAGGGCCTCGACCGTCGGCCCCCCCGCCCTCGGTCGTGCCCCCACCCCGACCCCCGACGGCCCATCACCTGCTGATGGCTGAGAACATTATATAACCTGTCATGCTGATAAGAGGACGCTCGTGTTGTCGTCATATTTGAAACACTAAAAGCAAACGAGAATCATGTTCAGCCGAGACACGATGAATAAATCAAAACTAGAGAAGCAGAACGGAGCTGGAATTAAATCTGCAGCTTTTTCCTGCTCCTTTAAATCATTCATGCAGATAAAGCCCCGCCCACCTACACCACAGGCCTGTCAATCAAATAGCCCCACTCCCAAACATACAATGACACCATGATGACTTGTGGAAAACATTTACTGACTTTGTACTTCAGGAGAGAACTTGATGCTTTTGAATGGGATTCTATAGGAGACAGCCCCTAGTGGCCCTCGATGGTACGACAGATGGGATTCTATAGGAGACAGCCCCTAGTGGCCCTCGATGGTACGACAGATGGGATTCTATAGGAGACAGCCCCTAGTGGCCCTCGATGGTACTACAGATGGGATTCTATAGGAGACAGCCCCTTGTGTCCCTCGATGGTACTACAGATGGGATTCTATAGGAGACAGCCCCTAGTGGCCCTCGATGGTACTACAGATGGGATTTTATAGGAGACAGCCCCTTGTGTCCCTCGATGGTACTACAGATGGGATTCTATAGGAGACAGCTCCTAGTGGCCCTCGATGGTACGACAGATGGGATTCTATAGGAGACAGCCCCTTGTGTCCCTCGATGGTACTACAGATGGGATTCTATAGGAGACAGCTCCTAGTGGCCCTCGATGGTACTACAGATGGGATTCTATAGGAGACAGCCCCTTGTGTCCCTCGATGGTACTACAGATGGGATTTTATAGGAGACAGCCCCTTGTGTCCCTCGATGGTACTACAGATGGGATTCTATAGGAGACAGCTCCTAGTGGCCCTCGATGGTACGACAGATGGGATTCTATAGGAGACAGCCCCTTGTGTCCCTCGATGGTACGACAGATGGGATTCTATAGGAGACAGCTCCTAGTGGCCCTCGATGGTACTACAGATGGGATTCTATAGGAGACAGCCCCTAGCGGCCCTCGATGGTACTACAGATGGGATTCTATAGGAGACAGCCCCTAGCGGCCCTCGATGGTACTACAGATGGGATTCTATAGGAGACAGCCCCTAGTGGCCCTCGATGGTACTACATTTTCAGACTTCAGTTTTAAGACTTGAAGATTATGAAAACAAATTCTGAATCAAACAAACACAGCTCTCAGAATTATTAACAAGTTTAAATCATCTTTGGTTCTTTATCAGCAGGATGAACCACGTGTTGTGTTTTTCTTCTGCCGTAGGCTTTCTGTTGGTTTTATTGTGTTTACTCTTGTTTTTCCTGTTAATTTGCATCACCGTTTGTCTCTGCTGCCCCCTGCAGGTGCCGGTGGCTCACTGCTTTGGTCCGGCTGCTCACAAGAAACGTTTCTGCTGCGTCTGCCGAAAACAAACAGACGGAAACTCTGCGCTGCGCTGCGAAGGTCAGACCACAACCATCACTAGTCAGACCACAACCATCACCAGTCAGACCACAACCATCACCAGTCAGACCACAACCATCACCAGTCAGACCACAACCATCGCTAGTCAGACCACAACCATCGCTAGTCAGACCACAACCATCACTAGTCAGACCACAACCATCACCAGTCAGACCACAACCATCGCTAGTCAGACCACAGCCATCACCAGTCAGACCACAACCATCACCAGTCAGACCACAACCATCACCAGTCAGACCACAACCATCACCAGTCAGACCACAACCATCACCAGTCAGACCACAACCATCACCAGTCAGACCACAACCATCACCAGTCAGACCACAACCATCGCTAGTCAGACCACAACCATCACTAGTCAGACCACAACCATCACTAGTCAGACCACAACCATCACCAGTCAGACCACAACCATCGCTAGTCAGACCACAACCATCGCTAGTCAGACCACAACCATCGCTAGTCAGACCACAACCATCGCTAGTCAGACCACAACCATCACTAGTCAGACCACAACCATCACCAGTCAGACCACAACCATCACTAGTCAGACCACAACCATCACTAGTCAGACCACAACCATCACCAGTCAGACCACAACCATCGCTAGTCAGACCACAGCCATCACCAGTCAGACCACAACCATCGCTAGTCAGACCACAACCATCACTAGTCAGACCACAACCATCACTAGTCAGACCACAACCATCACCAGTCAGACCACAACCATCACCAGTCAGACCACAACCATCACCAGTCAGACCATTTCAACCATCGCACATTAAAAATAAAAAAAGCATTGAACTGAGGTTTTACCACTTATTTACTTGTAACACCAAATAAGCTTCGAGCTCTCAGACTTTGAACCTTTTTAATCTGAGCTGTAGTTACAGAGCTGCTGAGACCTGTGATTCAGATTACATGTCAGTGAAATGATGTGTGTGTGTGTGTGTGTGTGTGTGTGTGTGTGTGTGTGTTTCAGTGTGTGAGCTGCATGTCCACGCTGACTGCGCCGTCTTCAGTTGTGCCGACTGTCGCAGTTGTCACGTGGATACGACTCTGGAGCAGGTGCGTAAAAATAAGGATAAAATGTCTAATATCTGCAGTCATGTAATTCACTGTCTGACCTAATGGTGGCAGTGTTGTCTCTCTGTTCCAAGGTTTAAACCACAGACTGAATATATGAGTTTGTAGCTTCAGGTCTGTAAAATGGTTCTGATCCAGAAGTGTCTTCAGCTGCAATACCAGCGAGTGCCACTAGAGGTCGGCTCCAAAAAGCCTCCGGCTCCATAGACTCCCATTCAACTTCTCTCATCAAATCCAAAGTGAATAAAATGTGTCCATCAGTTATCTCGGTGTTGTTAGCTAAAGTCACTCCTTCTTATTAGTTACCTGGAGGTCCATCTGAAAATAATCCCTCATTCATTAGAAAAGAAGATTCAAGAAGACCTGTTTTTGGGGGCGTGTCTGTTTGATTGACAGGCCTGTGGTGCAGTCAGGTTACAGCTATCGGTGGGCGGGACGTAGTATCGTCAGGTTTCCAATCAGATCGGTCAGATCCAGCGCTGGCTCCTCCCCCAGCTCATCCAAATATGGTCACTTCCTGCTGCAAACCGCTATGGACTAAACTGAACTGCTGTCTTCACTGGTGACATGTAGTGGTGGTTCTTTTATTTTGAAATACTACAGTAGAAACTGATCTGTGTGTCTTTGCTGTCAGTTTAATGTGAAGCCGTGTTATTGATCAGAGTTCAGAGTGACGGATCACCTCTTTAATCAAAGACTTCCTGTGAACAGTAAATGAAGACGAGCTGATCTATCGCTCACAATGATTGATTAGAATCAATAAGATGAAGCTGATGATGACATCGTCCTACTCCTCTGCCTCCAGGATATGTTCCACCACCACTGGAGGGAGGGGAACCTGCCGGCGGCGGCGAGATGCGAGGTGTGTCGGCGGTCCTGCGGGTCGTCCGACGTCCTGGCGGGGTCGAGGTGCGAGTGGTGCGGCATCACGGTGAGTATCGAAGTTATCTACCACTCCTACCTCAGTAGTAGTAGAAGAAGAAGAGGCGGGCTACTTTCACCAAGTAAACAACAGAAGAAGAAAAAGAACCACAAGTGAAGTAAAAATGAAGAACAAAATACTCAACTCTTACTTGGTGGACAGGATGTAGGACGTTTTCATAAAAACAAAAAGGTTTTAAAAACTAAAGGCGAGCAGGGAGTCCAAAAACAAGGTGAGCCCACTGGGACCGGATCCAAAAAGAACCAAGAACTAAAATAGTGGAAATAACTAAAACTCAAGGAGAAAATAAAGAAACTAGGAACAAAGAACGAACATCTTCAGAAATAAACGCAAGGGGAGGGAAGGACAACGAGGGACAGACAAAAATCAGAGAAGGGAGGACAGTGAGGGACAGGTGTAACCGAATAGAGAAGACAGCGAGGGACAGTTTTTTTTTTTATTTTGGCTGTTTCTCAGTTTAACCCAGTAAAAAGGACAAACCTCAACAGTGTGTCCTCCATGTGTGTTGTTCAACGTGTGCAGAGCCACGCAGCGTGTTACCTCGGCGTGCCACCAGAGTGCGCTGTGGGGCGTCTGCGCTGCATGCTGCTGCATCCGGCCTGCGTCCGCCTCGACTCCAGGAACTTCAGCAAGATGCACTGCTACCGCATCACGGAGAGCTGCAGCCCCGAGCTGGGTACACACACACACACACACACACACACACACACACACACACACACACACACACACACACACACACACACACACAGACCACATCCTGTGATGCTGCTGACACGAACACTCGCCTGGTTTCCCGACAGCTTCACCGCTGAACTGAACGTGATGTTTTTCAGACGTCAGGATGTCAATAAATATAAACTGATGTACTTTTAATAAACCTTCAACATGTTCAGAGTTAAATTAAGTTTCAGCAGCTTCTCTCTTTATTTAAACGGTCAGTTCACCCACACGATTCACAGAAAACCTCTTTTATTATAGTTCAAACTTTAAACTCTGTTTCCCTCCATGTTTCCATCAGATAACTGCGATGACGTCGACTCGTCTGCGGCGCCGTGGAGAGACGGTCAGCCGGCCGCTCCAGAGGGTCAGTTCACCTTTAGATATGATGTCATGATTTCGAATCTTTCCCCTTTATTTCATCACAATTGGTTTTGATTGTTTATTCTAATTATTATTATATCTAATGACAGGACTCCCCCTGAAAAACCAAAACATCAAACTTTTAGAATTGATTCATGAAAACTTTATTTCAATAAAAAAATTATAAAACAACTTCAATTCAAAGACGAAAACACAAAGGACAAAACTTGAAGCTTTAAAATATGATCTTAATATTTCAGACTGATGGAGAATCCAGATTCACGTGTGTGTGTGTGTGTGTGTGTGTGTGTGTGTGTTTATTTATTTATTTATTCTCACCAACAGGTAAACAGTTCCTGAAGGTGTTTGACGGCGATGATGCGGTGAAGCGCGGCTTCTTCCGGTTGGTCTCCATCTGTCGAGCCACGAGGAACGAGGAAGTCGTGGTAAAGAGCTCTGTCTCTTTCTCGAAAACACGACACACACACACACACACACACACACACACACACACACACACACACACACACACACTGATACTGTGACTGCAGAGTAGAGCAGCAGGTGTGTGAACGATCACGTCTACGTCACCTCAGAAACCTCCTTTAAAGAGTTAATATGAACATTAATCTAAACGACGACCTTCTCCGACCTTCGACCTGCAGGAGGCGACGCTGAGGTCCTTCTACCTCCCCGACGACCCGCAGGACTTCGAGCTGCACGAGGTCGGCGGCCTGCAGCGTCTCCACGGCGACAACGTCCCGAACCGGAACGGCGGTCCGGACAACAGGAGCTCCCCGAAGGACGCCTGGCTG
Organism: Embiotoca jacksoni; assembly: GCF_022577435.1. NCBI lineage: Eukaryota > Metazoa > Chordata > Actinopteri > Embiotocidae > Embiotoca > Embiotoca jacksoni. Next base: position 471,236 of record NW_027185249.1, read on the forward strand.
CTGAGGGCCAAACCACGAGACGGGGACGTCGTCACGGTGCACGCCGGCTGGCCCAGGTGAGGGCGCTGTGGTTAGAAAAAAACAAAGTCAACAAAGAGTTGTTAAATTTACAGCAGTTTTATTTGAATTCTTTAAAAACACAATAAACCGGCTGCATGTTCCGACTTCCCTTCATGAACTGTTCGTGTTTCAGGTCGGCTGCAGCTTTCGTTTCCGTTTCCGTCTCAGAGAGAAGCACAGCAGCTTCAGTCCTCACGGAGGTCCTCAGGCAGCTGGACAGACAGGTGAGACAGACAGGTGGACAGACAGGTGGACAGACACGTGAGACAGACAGGTGGATAGACAGGTGGACGGACAGCTGAGACAGACAGGTGAGACGGACAGGTGGACGGACAGGTGGACGGACAGGTGAGACAGACAGGTGGACAGACAGGTGAGACAGACAGGTGGACGGACAGGTGACGTGCTGGAGACGACATCGGACGTTTAATGTGACACTACAAACAATTTAAAGTAATGATTCCAGGATAAACAGAAAGAAATTATATTTTGTGTTTTAAAACTGTTTTAAGGTTTTATTTTATTTTCAAAGTACGAAATTACTTGTTTAAAAAACAAAACAACCTTCATTAAAATCATTAAAATTCAACACGTTGAGCTCCTGTGATGATGACGATGTTTGTTGTTTCAGGACGAAGATGTGTCAAACTTCAGCCTCTTGGAGGTCTGCATGAGCAGCAAGCAAGGTAACAACAACAACAACAACAACAACAACAACAACAGTAACAATGTGAACTAAAGGGTTACATAAATAAAAAATCCCAGCAAAGTTTTAAGACATCTAAACCTGCTGCAGGAGCACCAGGGGGTGGAGACTTGGTGTTGATACCACGCCTCCTGCCCCACCCAGATGTTAGGCCACACCCCTTGCACTTTCCCCCAGATAAATAAACTCTCCATTTTGAACATCAGCGACCGTCTCGACATAAAATCTGAGTCATTAAAACCATAAAGTTTAACATCAGAGCGGACTGACGGTTTAATATTGAAGCTCTCTGTAGGTCAAAAGGTCGTGACCTCTGTGTTTGTGTCCTTCAGTGCAGAGACAGACGCTGAGTCCTCAGGAGAAGATGTTGGACAAACTGCAGGAGATCAGGAAGGTGAGTTCATGAACTCGAGTCTGAGTGAATTATAAATGGTTTTCTGACATTTTTGTGACAAAATAAATTAATTAATAGAGAAAACAATCAGAAGATGAATGAAAAAAGATCCTGTAAAACCTGCTGTGCTGAATAAAAGGAGGATAAAGTGTGTGCGTGGTTTCCCAGCTGTCCCTGCGGCAGATGAACCAGACGCGGTTCTACGTGGTGGAGAACAGGAAGTGGTCGGTGCAGGTCGGCCTGCTGATTGGAGGACTGCCCCCCCTGCTGACCAGAGAGGAGTACGTCCAGCTGGTCGAGGAGCACCTGACCATCAAGAGTGAGTCGGCACAAACAAACGCCATCACCTTCATCTGCAGTGTTACCGTCCCGCTGCAGCGCCCCCTGCTGGGTGGAGAACCACAGTCGTCTGCAAGTAAACTACAAATATTGTTGTCTTTGGTCTCTGCAGCTCACCTGGT
>NW_027185249.1:477856-500463 GCF_022577435.1 Embiotoca jacksoni
GGCGAGTTACGTTAGAAATGATCGAAGTCGTACGTTGTCGTGTCGGGATGCTAAAACGTCCCGCTAACAGCCGTCGTTTCCTTTACAAGCTGGTTCGCTAGTTTTCTGGAAAGCTGGTAAAACAAAACGTAATCACTAAAACTGAGTTACGTACAGCTCCAGAAATGATCTAGAAAACCAGCTGTTATTAGATTAGTGTTGCTCAACTTTACCAAAACAAAAGGTTTTCAGAAAATGTAGGAAAATGTTAAGTCACTAATGAGGCTAACCACTTACTAGCTAAACTAAACTAGTCAGCTAGTTAAAAAACAGCTGCATCAGCGCTTCTGTAAACGGAAGGATTCGATCATTAAATGTTGAAATTATCACGTTTAATCTTTGATTAGTTCACAACAACAACAGGAAGTAGAAAACCAGCCGGCTCGTTGGCTCAAACTAAAATAATGTGAATTAAAAAAAGTTCAATAATTGACGTGTATTTCACGACTAATGAGAATATGAAGGAACAAATGAAATATTGATCAGATTATTGGTTATTTGACAGAATGTTTTTACAATTTGAAGGTAAAACTGATCGATTTTAGGGAATAAAAGGAGACGTGAGTTTAAAAACATCTGCGGTGAGTTGTTGTCCTGAAGGAGAGAACGAAGACAAGCTGGTTTAAAGGATGCAGCTCTTCCTCACGAGGCCTCGACTCCATACAACTGATCAACTGATGGAATATTTCAAACTCGGCATTAACTTGATGTTTTTCGGTGCTAGAAGATAAAACGGTGCGTTTTAGTTCTGTGATTCAGAGATCGTGTTTCTTATTTTCAAAGCCTCAAACTGAAGTTCAGAAGAAGTTTTATTGAAGAAACTTTACTGCTGCTGAATGAATTCATTGAACTCCTCGGTGCTGTCGCTGGTTTGGACTCGTTTCTACCTGATTTGAACTTCCTGCTGGATCTTTGATCCTGTAAACATCACAGAGCTGAAGAAGACTCTTCACTGGATTTAGAAACTTACATTATGTTGGTTTATCTTTATTAAAATGGAGCACATTGAACGCACCATTTTCTTTAAAAATAATTAAATTGCACTCAGTTTTTTGGTTTTACAGCAAGTCTACTAAAACCTGAAATATAAAACTCCTTTAACTTTATATTTGCTGGTTTTCCACACTTGTTCAATTTCACCAGATTTTAATGTCCGTATTTATATTAATTACAAAACCGCTTTCAAACTTTTAGTTTCACATATTCGTAGCTGATAAGTTGTAAGTAACTTATCTGATCCAGACTAGTTTGGTTTCGTGAGCATCTTGTTTCCATGGAAACAAACTTGTCACGCGCCCAGCAGGGGGCGCTGCAGCAGAGAGGAGGTGAATGAACTCCACATCAGGAGGGTTTCGTGGCTTCGATCTGAGCTCCATCGCCGACCTACCGGTGGCATTAACCGTTAACGTGGCGGTGCTGCGTTCACTGACCGTCCGACGTAGCTGTGAGTCGTCTTTAACTGTGCACACGTGACGTACGTTCATGCATGAAGTTCTGTAGTTCTGCCTCCACGTCCAGCTGAGTGTCGTGTTTCTACAGCAACTGGTTTTAATGTCCTTCGTATTCCTGCTGTTCAGTCGTCGTTCTTCAGATTTAAAAACCGTCGTTGGCTTCAGTTCATTTTGTTCTTGAAAACTGCTGCAGAGACTAAAATCCATCACGGTCGACGTTTTCAGGGCGTTTAAATCTCTTAGTGCAGCTTTCAAAATCTTTATTTTGTGGAAACGTTTTCAGAAGATGAAGCACAGGAGACCAATGAAACTCCTTAAAGTTTTCTACAAACTCCCACTTTCTAGATTGTATTTGTATTCTCAGATGAAAACATCTTTCAGGACGTTCGAGGCTCCAGTTTGATAGCAGAGATGTGATGAGTTCTGCAGAAATGAACTGAAATCATCCTAAAAAAGTGACGTCAGGATCCAGAAGATGCAAAAACCAGCAGACACGTTCGTTCTAGTCGCGTCAATCAAAGCACAAAAGATCGTCCACCGGAGAAACGGAGATCTGAGGGATCGTCTCCGAGGATCCTCCGGTAAAACAACCGGAAAACTCAAATAACCTAAAAATGCTCAAATTTCTGTCCTGCAACAAATTTTTGACAAAAATGAACCAATGATTTCCCGAAAGAATCAGAAAAAGAGAAGAAACTTTCAGACTGAAATCGTGCACAAAGTCTGATTCTTATTTAAACTCTCTGTATTCATTCATTATTTCTGCTGCTTCATTTTAGAAACATTTTTCCCCCAAAAAAATCTGAAAATGTTTTGATCTTTGGACACTTTTAAAAGAATTTAAGAAATTTAAAACAAAGTTCTGTTTGAACAAAGTTTATAAATAACATCCGATTCAGGTAGAATTTCAAAATAAAAGCCTCTTTGTGCACCGTTTGAGCAGCTGAATGTTTCTGATCACTGAAAAATACCACATCAGGAGACAAAACAGACACAAACAAATAAAAGAACCATTTTGCCTCTTTGGGTTTGAATGTGTGGCTCCTCTGTCGGGGGGGCGGGGCCTCTTCCTCGTGCCTCCCGACCCGCCCGTGCAGTAACGTAGTTTTTCGGAAAGCCTCGCTGTCCGTGCCGTCCGTCTCGCTGAATGTCGCTTCGACGTGCTTCTCTCGTCATAGCGTCCGGCTGTCGATGTTAGGCCCCGCCCCCTCCGCGGGCTGCATCATCGACACGCCTCGACCCCCCTCAGTGCGCTCATGTCTAAGGTGTGTGTGTGTGTGTGTGTGTGTGTGTGTGTGTGTGTGTGTGTGTGTGTGTGTGTGTGTGTGCTGAGCTCTTGTGCCTCTTCAGATTTTCTTTGCTTCAGTTTTTGAACTCGAGTTTTTCCGAACAGATGATTTTTTATATTTTTGCAGACAGAAGCTGTTTTTTGTTTTGTTCCAACTGTAAATTGCACTAATTGTTTTACAGACGCTCTTTAGATGTGACGTTCAGGTTCTTATGAATGTTGTCATAACTAAAGCTGAATATATAGTACACATATATATATATATATATATATATATATATATATATATATATGTTTAAATAACTGGTTCTTAATGTGTTTAATCTTAATAAACTAAAGAACATGTGAGAACTGAAGGGTCGTGTTTGTGTTCAGTTTTTGGGGTGTGAAATTTTGAAAATATTCTCGTCATTCAAACACACAACAACTGATCTGATTCATTAGAGATTTGTTAGAAGTTTGAACCACAGAAATAAAATACTGTTTCTGTAGAAACTCTCGGGAATTCAGTCCTGAATAGTTTCACTTTGTACTGAATTTGTTAACTTGTTCATTTAAAGCCTGTAATACACCTTCAGTCCAGTAGAGGACACCGTGTCAGTGTGACGCTTTGCATCGCCTCAGCGTGAGAAGAACACGCACTTGCAAGGGTCACAGAAGGAGGTCATGTGACACAGGACTTCCCCCCAGAAAAGTGAGTCCGGGAGCTGTGGTGCTGCTGGACCGGAACCAGCAGGAGGTGACCGACTCTACCTGCAACAGAGGTGGTCTCTGAATGACAGGATGGTTCACTCTGTGACTAAAAGGTGCTGCTGTTCACACCAAGACGGTAAAACCAGACAGTCTGCAGCTTTGAGGTCTCCTACATGGGAGTTTTAGTGTGATTTTTATTGATGATAATAATAATAATAATAATAATATAATAAAACGTACATTATTCTGAAGTGACCCGTCTGCGTAACTAGCACAGATACTTTTCGCACTTCAAGTATACTAATGTACTTGTGTACTTTTACATTCGTAAAAGTTAGACTGCATAATTTCTACGCTGTGGTATTTTGATAATTGTGTAGTTGTATGTACTTTTATTCTGGTAAAACTTCAAATGCAGGTTTTCTACTTGTAACAGAGTATTTCTACTTCACAGTGTGGTGAATTCTTGTATAGTTCGTGTACTTTCAGTTGTATTTCTACACTAAGGTGCTACTAAATTTGAGGCCACATCTGTTCAGCTCTTCAATTAAAAACAAAATCGTGTTCTAAAATGCAGGCTAAGCGTTATTTTGAAAGATTCCGTTTTTGCCGTCGGAGTGAGACCTCGTCGTGTTAGACTCCTCTCTGGTCACCACGACGTCACAGGGAATTTCCAGTGGAGAAGGACGTCAAGTGAACTTGATGAAAAGTCGGTTTCACCTGCAGCTCTGCGGACTAAATCCAGTGATATCCGCTCGGATTAAAATCTACCTTTTCTCGCCGTTAACCGGAGCGACGCGCTCGCGCGGCGTCATGACGCACCGAGAGCGGCTGTGACCGGTCGGGACGTCCCGGTGAGGTGAAGCGGACTGACCGTCACTCACCGTCCGAGCTGAGAGGAGCAGACTTCACCTGACCCAGCTCACAGGTAACCTGATAACCTCTCGTACTGTTTGTGGAGGAGAACCAGGAGAACCAGGAGAAGGAGGAGAAGGAGGAGAACCAGGAGAAGGAGGAGAAGGAGGAGAAGGAGGAGAAGGAGCTGCTTTCAGCGCGCAGCGCGCTTTGTTGTGCTCCTTCACTTCCTGATTCACCTGGCAGCTCTCGGAACATCACACCAAACTCCGTCTAAAAAAGGGGAACTTGAAGTTTGCTTTATTGTCAAGCAACCACAAGAATATTTTACATCAGCAATAAAGGTGAATTGTTTTCTTATGACATCCACCAGTAAATACGGCGAGCATATATCAAACATAAAGTCCGTATCTCGGTCACAGCTTCAACTTAAAGTCGACTGGTCCCGTTTGCAGGAGGCAGCGTGGATAAACGGAATAAACACAGGAAGATGAAAATGAAGTAAAATGAGATGATATGTGGATTCACACTTGCCCGAAATCAGTGTTTTATTCATCTGACACCGATATTTATCCATTTATACCCTTTAAATAACGTCCTGCTGTGAGGACTGAAGGACGGTTTAACGGGCACATTTTCAAACGGAGCTTCGTGCTCCACACAACGTGCACGGCTAGCTTCGGGGCAGCTCGGACAGGTCGCGGTTAGCACCGACGGACACCGTGCGGCGCGAGGCCTGCTGTCGGTGCTGCTGTCACGGCTGGAGGACAGCTACTGACAGTAACGTTGTTGTTGTTTAACGACCGCTTTGACGACACAACCGACAACAACAGTCCGGTAGTGCTAATTAGCTGTTAGCCAGAGAGCTAACATAGTTCAACAGAGGCACGTTCACGAGCAGGCGGAGCGGGGACGCGCAAAGTCGAGCCGGCGGAGCGGGGACGCGCAAAGTCGAGCCGGCGGAGCGGGGACGCGCAAAGTCGAGCAGCAACAAGTGTCGGAGGTATTAATAATAGTTCGTAATGATAATACAGATATTATCGATGAGGCATTCTGTTTGTCTTTAAATGAAGGAACCCTCTTCACTGTCTGAACCGTCCATGTAGTTTCTGTCTCTAGCTCGTGTTTATTATTAATCACTATAAGGATTCACTGGCGTTAGTGCTGCTGCTCATTTATGTTTTCATGATCAATAATGTCAACAAATAGTGAAAAAAAACCCAATTACAATCAATGCAGACGTTTTGTTTTGTCTCAACAAGAGTCAGAAGAAGTTTCCCGGCAGCTGATGATAATTGAAGCATCACAGTCCAGGAAAATCCCAAAGTTTCACTGTACTGTCATGTGAGATTAAAAAAACCTTCTCACCTTTGAGAATCATTAAACATTTGACATGTTTATCTGATCAATGAAGAATTGATTATTAAAATAGACAGAAGATCAATTGTCACTAAATCAAACGTCAATAAATTCTTCTTTGGATTATTCGTCATGTTTTTTACTTTTGGTCTTTAATGAAACAGGTTCTACATTTTATTCCCTGTGGTATTAGAAATATTTTATTATATGTAAATGTCACCTGGTGAAGCTGCAGAAATCTGAGTGTTCTGTTGATCGACTAATCGTCCACCTGTTGCATCTCTGCAGTTTATCATTAATCACCGATGTAAAGTTTCTCAGCTCTGCAGCAGTGAAACGGTGAATGAACCACATATTAAAGAGGCTGTTTCACGCTGTGGTTTCCTGCTCCTGCAGCGCACTGAATGTGTTGTGTGATCTCTGCAGACATTATGGCGGGAGACGACCACTACCTGCACACGTCCAACCAGGTAAACTCACTACGACTCAGCACACCTGGTTTACACCTGAGATTTAATCTGGAAAAAAGATTGACACTGATCTGAGCTCAGTAACACGCAGTAAACACAGTAAACATGCAGTAAACAGGCAGTAAACATGTAGTAAACATGTAGTAAATGCAGTAAACACAGTAAACATGCAGTAAACAGGCAGTAAACATGTAGTAAACATGTAGTAAACGCAGTAAACACAGTAAACATGCAGTAAACAGGCAGTAAACATGCAGTAAACACGTAGTAAACACGTAGTAAATGCAGTAAACACACTAAACATGTAGTAAACGCAGTAAACACACAGTAAACATGCAGTAAACAGGCAGTAAACATGCAGTGAATGCAGTAAACACACCGTAAGCACAGTAAATGCGGTAAACACGCAGTAAACATGTAGTAAATGCAGTAAACACGCAGTAAACATGCAGTAAACGCAGTAAACATGCAGTAAACGCAGTAAACACGCAGTAAACATGTAGTAAACGCAGTAAACACGCAGTAAACACGCAGTAAACATGTAGTAAACGCAGTAAACACGCAGTAAACATGTAGTAAACGCAGTAAACATGCAGTAAATGCAGTAAACATGCAATAAAGGCAGTAAACACGCAGTAAGCACAGAATGCAGTAAACACACAGTAAACACTTGGTAAACACAGTAAACACGCAGTAAACACGCAGTAAACAGTAAATACGCAGTAACACGCAGTAAACACATTAAATACGCAGTAAACACAGTAAACACGCAGTAACATGCAGTAAACACGCAGTGAACTCAGTAAACACGCAGTGAACTCAGTAAACACACAGTGAACACAGTAAATGCAGTAAACACGCAGTAAAAACGCAGTAAACACGCGGTAAACACAGTAAAAACGCATTAACACAGTAAACATGCAGTAACACGCAGTAAACACGCAGTAAACGCATTAAACATGCAGTAAGCATGCAGTAAACACGCAGTAAACGCAGTAAATTCAGTAAACACGCAATAAACACAGTAAACACGCTGTAAACACAGTAAACGCAGTAAACACAGTAAACACGCAGTAAACTCAGTGAACACAGTAAACACGCAGTAAATGCAGTAACACACAGTAAACTCAGTAAACACGCAGTAAACTTGGTAAACATGCAGTAAACACAGTAAACACGCAGTAACATGCAGTAAATGCAGTAAACACGCAGTAAACACGCAGTAAACACAGTAAACACGCAGTAAACATGCAGTAACACGCAGTAAACTCAGTAAACATGCAGTAAACATGCAGTAACACGCAGTAAACTCAGTAAACATGCAGTAAACACAGTAAACACGCAGTAAACACAGTAAACTCAGTAAACACGCAGTAAAATGCAGTTAACACGCTACACACGCAGTAAACATGTTTGTTTCTCCTGCAGATCTTCGACAACATCATGATCGACCCGTCATGGGAGTTTTCACATTTCTCTGCGATGTCTCAGACGGCGTCCCTGCGGACAGGTGAGAGCTGCTCAGGTGTCGCAGGTCGGCGGTGACATCACTGACGTTCAGGTCTCAGAACAGACGACTGAACACTTCCTCATGAAGGTTGTTGATCCTCCGGCTCCGTGTGCAGTACCGTGCTGCGTTCAGGAACACTCTCTGAACGTATTGATCAACCCTCGTGTTGTCTTTGTTCAGAGTTTATTGATTAGTGGCAGAAAAGTTTGAGGATTCTGTGTTTCTGGATTTCTTTGGGCTTCGATTTGTCGTTGGATTTTTTTGTTCTGCTTTTATTTGCTGATTGTAGAGCTGAGTTGTTCCTCGTCTGAAAACGCTCCCATATCTCATCTTAAATCAACGCCAGCTGCTCCTGTGTCGTCTCCAAACCTGTTAGCCCGCCAGTAGCAGCTTTATTCAGCCTCTCTGGCCCCTCCCTCCTCAGGTATGATGCTACCTGAACACGTGCAGGGGGCGTGAAGCTGTAGCTGTAGCTCCGTCCCTGACATGACAGGCCTTCACTTCCACTTCCTGTTGCTCTATGGGACCGAGATGGCATAAAGTTAATGAGATGTCATGATGGAGCAGTGCATGATGGGAGGTCTCCCAGCAGCCTCTGCAGCAGCAGACCTGCAGGATGGATGGTTCAGGGTAAACAAACTTGATCAAACAGGAAGAGTGGATGTTCAAAGTAGAGACGGACTGATGAAAGCAGAAGAATCCGCAGGTTTATAAGTTTCCTTTGGTGTCTCAGGGATGCAGTGATGTTTGTCTGAACACCCATGATGCACTGCAAACAGGAAGTGCTCACAGATAATTAGGCATGCTTTTATTGGAACCGGTTTGACAAAATGTAAACGGATGAGAAAAAACGGTTTGAGGTTATAGCGCTGACTTCCTGCTCACAGCTGTCTCCATCAGAGGATTGCTGTAGTACGCCGACTATATTTAATACTATAATAATGTAGTATTAAAGGTACCACATCTAACACGTTCCCAGTAAACTTTCCTACGTTTCGTGTAATTTTTTTCTGAATGTTTGAGCTTTTATTTTGTGGTTAAGATGCAGCAGGAAGTGTTTTGACATTTAAAAAAGAAATACAAATCGAACACTCCCCCACCTTTTGAATGAGGTGTCAATCATGTGTCAGTTATCCAGTCGTAGGTGAGAGAAGGAGGCTCTGTTTAAACTTAGTTATTGTTTTTATTAGTTAATATGTTGGAGTTTATTCTCGTTACTCTCAGAGTTACATAATAAAAGTATTCAGTCAGCTGTGACGTCTGGGTGTGAGAACTAGAAAACAAGTGAACTGTGAAGCAGAGAGAAGAAGAACGCCCGAAAAATGGAGCTGAACTCTTCGGATTAATGTGATAATAATCCAACAGGTTCTCAGGTTTAAATCTGAGAATGTTTGTTAGTATTTGTTTATTTTTGATTGAAACGTGTATTAAAATGCAGATGAATCGATGCCACAGAAATCTGCTGCTGGTGTGAAGTCGTGCAAACAGCAGAGCTTTTATTTAGATGAATGAAGACTCTGTTCAGACTGAATCTGAATCTGATGGATTATTTAATCCTTCATTTATCATCTCCAGCTCTCAGATCAGATCTTTATGCCTCACAAACATGTGAAACTTTCCTTTTTTGAAAAGTGAATTTTGTGTGGAGGTAAAGTGAAAGAGGAGTTTCGTGATGTGTCTGAGGGACGCAGCGTCTCTGCTCTCACTTCCCTCTCACGAGGTAAAGATAGAAGAGACGAGAAACCGAGGACGAGGAGGAGGAACGTGTCTCCTCTTCACATTTACAAGTGAGTCACCGGCGGCTTCACTTCCTCTGTGACAGCGCAGGAGGTCAGAGGTTACAGAGAGACGGTGACACCTCCCAGTGTCTCTGAACACAAACACCCTGTATAAATAATGTCAATTAAATCAGGAGGTCACCCAGAGAGGTGGGGGGGCACCCAGAGAGGTGGGGGGTCACCCAGAGAGGTGGGGGGGCACCCAGAGAGGTGGGGGGGCACCCAGTCCCTCCAGGAGTTTGCACTGGGTTTTTTGTGATTGTTATGATCAAAAATGTTTGATTTTCTGAAAGAATTTGATGTAATTTGAATTTTTGCAGAACAATTTCCCGTCACTACTTGTTTTATTTGACGATGAGAGGGGAGGAGGCGGAGCTTCGCTAATTATAAACGATGAGTTACTGTTGTTAATCAATACTGTAATACTTTTTATTAATCAATGATCAGATTGAATCATTTCCCGACACTGTGATCAATAAAGTGTGAAAATGTTGATGCTGAGTTTGTGTGTGTTTCAGTGGACGGACCGTTCCTGCAGATCGTGGAGCAGCCCAAACAGGTACCCCCACCAGGTGTTGACCACCAGTTGGCCTGTTGTCATCAGTGTTGTTGACGGTGTACTGAATGTGTACTGACGGTGTACTGACGGTGTACTGATGGTGGGTGTACTGACGGTGTACTGACAGTGTACTGACGGTGTACTGAATGTGTACTGACGGTGTACTGACGGTGTACTGATGGTGTACTGACGGTGTACTGATGGTGTACTGACGGTGTACTGACGGTGTACTGAATGTGTACTGACGGTGTACTGAATGTGTACTGAATGTGTACTGACGGTGTACTGACAGTGTACTGACGGTGTACTGATGGTGTACTGACAGTGTACTGACGGTGTACTGACAGTGTACTGATGGTGTACTGACGGTGTACTGATGCGTCAGCGTCTTGTGTGTTGCAGCGCGGCTTCAGGTTCAGGTACGGCTGTGAAGGTCCGTCTCACGGAGGTCTGCCTGGAGCCTCCAGCGAGAAGAACAGGAAGACCTACCCTGCTGTCAAGGTAGCACTTCCTGTCTGTCATCACTCACTCTCCTCTCCGTGTGTGTGTGTGTGTGTGTGTGTGTGTGTGTGTGTGTGTGTGTGTGTGTGTGTGTGTGTGTGTGTGTGTATCTCTCTCACTCTCCTCTCCGTGTGTGTGTGTGCGTGTGCGCGTGTGTGTGTGTGTGTGTGTGTGTGTGTGTGTGTGTGTGTGTGTGCGCGTGTGTGTGTGTGTGTTCTCTGGTTTGTGGTCTGACAGACTCTCTGCTGAATGTTAAGACTTTTCATTTCATTTGTGTGAAGTCATAAATGTCCACCTTCAGAGGTCAGAGGTCACTACATTCACCTGACAACAACATGCAGCAGGTGGAGTTTAAACTTTATTTTGAAGTGAAGCGTTAAAGTTAAAGTCCAGGAAGTGACAGAAGGAATCGGTGACCACAGAGAGATGTTGTCGACTTTCTGCAGCATAAGCAGGAAACAAAACAAGCTGAGTTTAATACAGCTGTAGTAGGAGTGTCTGGCTGTGATTGACAGCACCTGTTTGGTTGACAGCAGCTGTAAGGGTGTGTCGCTGTGTCTGTATTTGATTGACAGCAATTGGAAGGGCGAGTCTTTCTGTGTTTGATCGACAGCATTAAGAGAGGCATGTCTTTCTTTGATTGACAGGAGTCAGAGGGGTGTGTCCCCCCTTAATTGTGAGTTAAAGACCAATCAGCAGGCAGCGTGCCACAGATAGAAGCTGCAGTAATTAAAGGTCCATCAGCATGCTCACCGGCTGTTTGAGACTGGACTCATGGACCTGAACGGACCCACCTGGATCTGGAACCAGATCAGAACCCTCCACAGGACCAGGTCTCTGCTACAGACTGGTTCTATCTGCAGGGTGGTTCTGTGTCACTGCGGTTCTGGTCGGGGAGGCTGGCGCTGCCTTCAGGAGCCCTCACTTCCTGTAGTGTTGCTGCTGTTGATGTTTGTGAGTCTGAAGCTCCAAACCAAACCAGGAAATCCCCAGATTCCTGCCGCCGTCTCTGTTTCCCAGACTACACTGCAGTTTTATATAACAGATATGATTAATGTGAGACGTATTTTTAGACTCTCGGCCCAACAAAAGTTCACAAAGTGCAGCGTTATTATCTGACGGTGATGTCCGTTAATCATCTTCACTGTGGAGGCGCTTATTTCAGGACATTTACAGAAAAATGGGCCTCAAAATGAGTCTGACTTAGAAAACTTTCTCTTTATTTTTTTTTATATTTTTGGGAACAAACAGGATATGAACTGAAAAGATCTGGGAACTGCAGAAGAATTCGTTTTTTCTGGGCATATTTGATGTTTATTTATTTCCTGGAAGATGTTTAAATACTGTGTTTTTTAATACAGACACATGAATCTGAATTAAAATGTTAAATGAACATGCTGGAGCTTCTTTAGTGGGACTGAAATGATGAAATGTTCAGGTGTGTTTTCTGTCCTGAGATGAAGTCTTCATCTGAGTCGTGTGCATGTTGTTGACGGTGTGTTCGCATGTTGAGGCGGGAAAACCCCTCCAGTTCTGACAGTGAGATCACGAAGAGTCTGACTCACCAAACTTTATTTGTTTCTTTAATTGATAAGTCATCTCTCAGGTTCTTTTTTTCCCCTTTTAAAACAGGAACTAAATTTAAAACTCTGTGATCTTGTCTTCATGAAGTCTGAAACCGATGACTTTTTTCTTGCCTGTAATTTCTTGATCATTTCTGAGGAGTTTCCTGGAAATAGCTTTGATCTCTACTGTGTTTCTGTCCTCTGATCTCTGTGTATCTCACTGTGGGCGGAGCTCCACCTCTGCTGCACTGACATGGTGCGGAGGGAGCGAGGGGACATCGTCCACTTGTTAGTCCATCGTGTTCATATATATATATATAAAATATAATGATGATAATATATAATCAGCTTTTATTTTTCCAGGTTCAGTGAATTTAGTTCTTCCAAGTTATCGCGCTCCTTTTTAATTTGGTTTAAAATGTTCCCACAGCGAGGATGTGATGTAAAACCATGACTTTAATGTCAACAGATGCTCATTGAAATGTCGTTGGTAGAATATTAGAAGTTAAGCACCTGCAGATAATTTTTCCACTAATGGGCATTTAAACTACAGAAGAAGAAGGAGGAGGAGGAGGAGGAGGAGGAGCATCAATCAGCAGCCATCAGTGATGTCATCAACCATCAGTGATGTCATCAACCATCAGTGATGTCATCGTTGGTTTGTGAACGTTATGAATCCTCCAGTTCAGATTCTGTCCGTCGCCATCTTTGTTAGTTCGGAGCGGTTTGGAGCAGGAAGTGACCATATTTGGACGAGCTGGGGGAGGAGCCAGCGGTGGATCTGATCGATCTGATTAGAAACCTGACGATACTACGTCCCGCCCACCGATAGCTGTAACCTGACTGTACCACAGGCCTGTCAATCAAACAGACACGCCCCCAAAAACAGGTCTTCTTGAATCTTCTTTTCTAATGAATGAGGGATTATTTTCAGATGGACCTCCAGAAAACTAATAAGAAGGAGTGACTTTAGCTAACAACACCGAGATAACTGATGGACACATTTTATTCACTTTGGATTTGATGAGAGAAGTTGAATGGGAGTCTATGGAGCCGGAGGCTTTTTGGAGCCGACCTCTAGTGGCACTCGCTGGTATTGCAGCTGAAGACACTTCTGGATCAGAACCATTTTTCAGACCTGAAGCTGCGAACTCTTTTATAAACAGTCTGTGGGCGCAATAAGATGGCGTCATTAAAAGACTCAAACCTCAAACGGGGGGAAAAAAGGTTGGAAATAATGATGAAAATATGAAAAACTGTTCAAAATGAAATCAGCTCATTGATCAACATGTTCTAATCCGATCTGAGTGTTTGTTAGTTTTCTCCGTGACATCCGAGGAAGTTTCTGCAGCCTCTGAAGAATCCTCTGCTGGCCTGGAGCTGTCCCCACACACACACACACACACACACACACACACACACACACACACACACATCTGCTGTGTTTCATGTCTGTTGGGAATTTCCTGCCCATCACACCCACATGTAATTAGAAGGAAGCAGCGTTGCGTCACAGACAGGAAAGGTGTTGAGTTTCGTCTGAGAGATGAAAGCTGTCGGTCCAGAGATGTAATATGTGCAAGAGCGCCCACTCCGACCCACAAACACTGACATATTTAACTCATCTCTGATCTCGGCTTTAATGGAAAAACAACCTGTCAGCTGAAAATGGAGCAAAATCAAGACAAACTGATGTAGATTCACTTCTGCAGTTTTGAATTTAAAGTCACTGATTTTAGTCTTTTATTTTGAAAAATTTAAAACAATAAGTTCAATTTTTATTTACGAATTCCACATGAGGACGTTCACCTGCAGATGAAACCTGCCCGGTGCTGCAGAGACTCGGCATGAAGGTGTTTGAACCAGGAAATGGTCTGACAGCGCCGCTCGCTGTGTTTCTAGGAACGACAGAACCAGGAAGAGGAAGTGGGCTGATGTTTGTTTACTGCAGAACTCTGCAGCAGAGATCTGCGCGCTGACAGGATTCACACTCGCACGGTCGAAACAGGAACAAACATTTTCTGATTTCCTTCATGTAAAGCAGGCGGATGGAGAGATAACATGAATATCCGAGCACAGACAGGTTTAATGGTGACATCTGTTTCAAACTGAGTGTTTTATGAATATTAAAGAATATTCAGGTTTGGTTTAAAGACCTTTTTAAACCATTTTATAAGATTGATGAGGTGGAAGAATCCTCTAGACAACTCACTGCATTTCCTGTTGCGGTTCTGTGTTCCAGATCTCTAACTATCAGGGTCAGGCCCGGGTGGTGGTCCAGCTGGTGACGGCGCTGACTCCTCTTCCTCAGCTGCACGCCCACAGTCTGGTGGGGAAACAGTGCGACAAAGGAATCTGCATCGCTGACCTACAGTCCAAAGACTGCAGCATCAGGTCGGGAACACACACACACACACACACACACACACACACACACACACACACACACACACACACACACAGAACATAGATCCTCCCCGTGTGACCCCCAGGTGTTCTCCTCCCTCAGTTTTCCCAACCTGGGGATTCTCCACGTGACAAAGAAGAACGTGGCAAAGACTCTGGAGGAGCGCATGGTGGAGGCCTTCAGGATGGGATACAACTGTGGAGTCTCCATCCACCCCGAGATCGACACCCAGCAGGGGGAGGTCCGAGTCCCCCGCGACCTCAGCGGTCAGTGAGGGGGGTGGTGGGGGGGGGGGGGGGCTATGAGAGAGAGTTTTCTTCTTCTGTGACTTTGACAAACGGTACGGAAAGTTTTTATGAACGTTGGGACTCCTCCTGTTTCCTCCTGTCCCTCCCTGTCTCCTCCTGTCCCTCCCTGTCCCTTCCTGTCTGCTCCCATCTCCTCCCGTCTCCTCCTCCTGTCCCTCCCTGTCCTCAGACCACCAACGCGGTGTGATCAGCAGTGCTGCGTGTCTCCAGGCCAAAGATATGGACCTCAGCGTGGTGCGTCTGATGTTCACGGCGTTCCTCCCCGACAGTGACGGAGGTTTCTCCAGGCGGTTGGAGCCGGTGGTGTCAGAGCCCATCTACGACAGCAGTGAGTCCATGTTTAGTGACACTTAGTTCTTCAGTGTTCGTAGCTTCAGGTCTGTAAAATGGTTCTGATCCAGAAGTGTCTTCAGCTGCAATACCAGCGAGTGCCACTAGAGGTCGGCTCCAAAAAGCCTCCGGCTCCATAGACTCCCATTCAACTTCTCTCATCAAATCCAAAGTGAATAAAATGTGTCCATCAGTTATCTCGGTGTTGTTAGCTAAAGTCACTCCTTCTTATTAGTTTTCTGGAGGTCCATCTGAAAATAATCCCTCATTCATTAGAAAAGAAGATTCAAGAAGACCTGTTTTTGGGGGCGTGTCTGTTTGATTGACAGGCCTGTGGTGCAGTCAGGTTACAGCTATCGGTGGGCGGGACGTAGTATCGTCAGGTTTCCAATCAGATCAGTCTGTCTGTTTTCTCCTCTGACGTACAGTTTTCTGTGTTTGTTCCCTCAGAGGCTCCGAACGCCTCCAACCTGAAGATCGTGAGGATGGATCGGACCGCCGGCTGCGTGACCGGAGGAGAGGAGGTCTACCTGCTCTGTGACAAGGTCCAGAAAGGTGAGGAGGGACATCTCCGAGTAGGTTTTTAAAGGACTGTTCATGAAGCAGGACGTTCTGCTGCTGTCGGCTTGAGACTGAAGGTTCTGGAATGTGTTTGTGTGTGCAGATGATATCCAGGTCCGGTTCTACGAGGAGGACGACTCGGGGATCACCTGGGAGGCTCTGGGAGACTTCTCCCCCACAGACGTCCACAGACAGGTGACAACTATCACTGAGGAGTGAAGCAGTATTGATACTTTGGTGGTGATGTCATCATTAGTAATTCCTATCATTAGAAATCTAATTAACAATGTTTTTGATGACATTAACATGTTACCATGGCAACAAGTTCTCTGATTACCATGATGAAATTTTTGCTATTGTTAAAATGTTACCACCACGACATGTTTGCTGTCATTGCCATGGCAACATGGTCGCTATTGTCAACATGTTACCATGGCGACATGTTCGCTTTTGTTAAAATGTTACCATAGCGATGCATAGCGGATTTTTCTTCATGATGATACATTCTCTGCTGTTAACCTGTTACCATAGGGATGTGTTGTCAGCCATTAACGTGTTGCCATGCCAACAGTTCGCCATCGTCTTCAAGACTCCGAAGTATCGAGATCAGAACCTGCAAAAACCGACGTCTGTGTTTGTCCAGCTGAAGAGGAAGTCTGACAACGAAACGAGCGAGCCCAAACCCTTCACCTACCACCCTCAGATCATAGGTAGGTCACTGACCCCGCCCTCAGGTCATAGGTAGGTCACTGACCCCGCCCTCAGGTCATAGGTAGGTCACTGACCCCGCCCTCAGATCATAGGTAGGTCACTGACCCCGCCCTCAGATCATAGGTAGGTCACTGACCCCGCCCTCAGGTCATAGGTAGGTCACTGACCCCGCCCTCAGGTCATAGGTAGGTCACTGACCCCGCCCTCAGATCATAGGTAGGTCACTGACCCCGCCCTCAGGTCATAGGTAGGTCACTGACCCCGCCCTCAGATCATAGGTAGGTCACTGACCCCGCCCTCAGGTCATAGGTAGGTCACTGACCCCGCCCTCAGATCATAGGTAGGTCACTGACCCCGCCCTCAGGTCATAGGTAGGTCACTGACCCCGCCCTCAGGTCATAGGTAGGTCACTGACCCCGCCCTCAGGTCATAGGTAGGTCACTGACCCCGCCCTCAGGTCATAGGTAGGTCACTGACCCCGCCCTCAGATCATAGGTAGGTCACTGACCCCGCCCTCAGATCATAGGTAGGTCACTGACCCCGCCCTCAGATCATAGGTAGGTCACTGACCCCGCCCTCAGGTCATAGGTAGGTCACTGACCCCGCCCTCAGGTCATAGGTAGGTCACCTCTCAGAGGTTAAAGGTCAGTCTCCTCCTACCTGTTCAGACAAGGAGGAGGTGCAGAGGAAGAGACAGAAGACGCTGCCGACCTTCCAAGACTTCAGCGGTCATGGAGGAGGAGGAGGAGGTCTGTACCGAGGAGGAGGAGGAGGTCTGTACCGAGGAGGAGGAGGAGGAGGTCCAGCTGCAGGAGGAGGACCTGGATCTGCAGGAGGAGGTAAAGCAGCAGGTTCACACAGAAACATCACCGGGTGTCAGTCGGTCAGCTGATGTTTGACATGTCATCCAGGATACTTCCAGGGTTTCACCACCTACAACTATGGAGGAGGGGGAGCAGGAGGAGGAGCAGGAGGGGGAGCAGGAGGGGGAGCAGGAGGAGGAGCAGGAGGAGGAGGAGGTTTCTCTACAGGATACTCAGCTGGTCTGGGAGGAGGAGGAGCAGGAAGAGGCATCAAACATGGTGAGGAAGAAACCAGTTCATTTTATGAAACTAATGCACTCAGTAATTAAATTTGTTTTGAGGTGAGATGAAATCTTCAGTTTATTTTCTTGACAGAATGAAAACAGAAGTTTACATGTTGCAGTTCAGTGTTAACAGCAACAAACAGTAAATACAGTAAATGTTGAATGAAAAGACAGAGTGTCGTTTTGTTAAAGCCTCGGAGGGCGAGGACTCAGCAGACGACAGCGATCCGGGCGATGACCCGGCGTCGGCCCGGTCAGGAGGCCTGGAGGTGGGGGAGATTACGGAGGAGGGAGGGGTCGCTGTGGAGCCCGACGCAGACAGAGGTACACGTCGTCAATAATATCGATCGCTGCAGAACGACAGAAACAGATCAGGATGTTTCCTGGAACTCTCTGAAAACTCTGATCTGACTTTAACTAACCAGTTTTTCTTCTTCTCCTGCAGAGGAGCGCTTGGTTCACCTGATCAACCGACACCTGGAGGCTCTCTTCCAGTACTCAGTGACAGGTGACTCAGCGTACCTGCTGGCTCCACAGCGCCCCCTGATGGCCACTCAGGATGAAGATGGAGACACGTCAGTACACACACACACACACACACACACACACACACACAGACTGTAGTGCAGCTACTGTTTGTTCACGGTGCCGTTAACATCCTCCCGTCTCCTCAGTGGGCTCCACCTGGCTGTCCTCCACAGCCAGCAGGAGGCGCTGAAGAGTCTGACTCAGGTGGTGTCTGCTCTTCCTGGAGAGGAGGTGCTCAACATGAGGAACCACCTGTACCAGGTACTGAACTCTGTCAGGTGACCACGACCTTCTGATGGAGGTCGATCACAGGCGGGTCCACGAGTCCAGGAGTTCATCACCCTGCTGGTTGACTTGTCGACTAATGGATGTTGACTTGTTGACTTTATTGTAACTCCAGTCCCTTCCTGTGTTTCCCAGACTCCTTTGCACCTGGCGGTGATCACTCAGCAGAAAGAGGCGGTGGAAGTGCTGCTATTGGCCGGCGCTGACCCATCTCTGACTGATCGTCATGGCAACACGGCGCTCCACCTGGCAGCCCAGCAGGAAGGAGGAGGGCTGGTCCAGTTTTTACTACAACACAGAGAGATGAGAGAACTGCTGGACCACAGCAACACAGCAGGTACACACACACACACACACACACACACACACGCGCGCACACACACACACACACAGATAAAAGAGAGTGCTTGTTGTGTGTAACGTTGTGTCGCTGTGTTTCCATGGTTACAGGTTTGTGTGCGATCCACCTGGCAGTTCTGGCCAATCAGCTGTCGTCTCTCCGGGAGCTGCTGGAAGGCGGAGCTGATGTGGAGGCGGCGGAGCGCAGCTGTGGACGGACCGCCCTCCACCTCGCCACCGAGATTGACAATGTATCTCTGGCCGGCTGCCTGCTGCTGGAGGTAAAACTGCTGTGGGCGGAGTCACGAGAGTTCAGTGACCAATCAGAGCAGAGGTGGAGATACCTCACTGTACTCACCTGTCCAGGGGTCCCAATGAATTCATTGCTTATTTTGATTGTATTGATAAATACCTGAAATCTGATGTGTGTGGTTCGGTTGCCAGGGAAACGCCAAGGTGGACTGCTGCACCTTCAATGGTTCCACCCCCCTCCACACCGCTGCAGGGCGGGGCTCCGTCAAGCTCACTGCTCTCCTGATGGCTGCAGGTAGTTTACATCATCACTTCTCCTCTTCATCACTCCTTTTCTTCATCTTTAACTCCTCCTCTTCCTATTTAACACTGAACCTTCATCACTCCCCCTCTTCCTCTGTGTTTTCAGGTGCGGACCCTCAGAAGGAGAACTTTGAGCCGCTGTTCTTCAGGGAGGACGAGTGCTGTGATGAAGAGGAGGAGGATGAAGGCTACGTCCCAGGAACCTCTCCTCTCAGCATGGCCGCCACCTCTCAGGTACACCTGCTGCAGGACCCGTCATCATCCTGTCAGAGAACACACACTCACAGGGCTGGTGTGTGTGTGTGTGTGTGTGTGTGTGTGTGTGTGTGTGTGTGTGTGTGTGTTTTCAGGTCCTGGATCTTCTGAACGGTAAAGAGTACGAACCTAAAACTCCTCACAGAGCCGTCATCCTTCCTCAAGGTGAACACACACATCACAAGTTACACACTGTACAACACACACACATCACAAGTTACACACTGTACAACACACACATCACAAGTTACACACTGTACAACACACACACATCACAAGTTACACACTGTACAACACACACACATCACAAGTTACACACTGTACAACACACACACATCACAAGTTACACACTGTACAACACACACACATCACAAGTTACACACTGTACAACACACACACATCACAAGTTACACACTGTACAACACACACATCACAAGTTACACACTGTACAACACACACATCACAAGTTACACACTGTACAACACACACACATCACAAGTTACACACTGTACAACACACACACATCACAAGTTACACACTGTACAACACACACATCACAAGTTACACACTGTACAACACACACACATCACAAGTTACACACTGTACAACACACACATCACAAGTTACACACTGTACAACACACACATCACAAGTTACACACTGTACAACACACACACATCACAAGTTACACACTGTACAACACACACACATCACAAGTTACACACTGTACAACACACACATCACAAGTTACACACTGTACAACACACACACATCACAAGTTACACACTGTACAACACACGTGGAAACTTCATGTGTGTGTGTGTGTTTCTTTGTGTGTGTATATATATATGTGTGTGTGTGTGTGTATATATGTGTGTGTGTGTGTGTGTGTGTGTGTGTGTGTGTGTGTGTGTGTGTGTGTGTGTGCAGGCGACCTGGCGAGCCTGGACGTGGAGGTGAAGCAGGCGGTGTGTCGTGCTCTGGAGAGTGAAGGATTCTGGGAGAACCTGGCTCACAGTCTGGGACTGGGGATCCTCAACACGGCCTTCAGACTGAGCCCTTCCCCCGCCAAGACCCTGCTGGACAGCTACGAGGTCACACACACACACACACACACACACACACACACACAGTGCTATGACGTGGTGTGTGTTCTGAGCGGTCCGGTCCTCTGCAGGTCTCGGGGGGGACGGTCCGGGACCTGCTGGCTGGTCTGAGGTCGGTCGGGGAGTGCAGAACGCTGAGTGTCCTGGAGGAGGCGCTGCGTCACCACCAGAAGACTCCAGCAGCCAATCAGACGACAGGTGAGCAGAGCACCGACATCACCGTCATTGCCAGCGTCGCCATGACGACGGGTCACTCAGCTGTGCTCTGTGTCTGCAGGCGAGCCTCTAAGCGCTCCGATTCAGGACCTGAAGGCGGACGTTCGGATCGACAGCGGGGTCTGTGACAGCGGGGTGGAGCTCTCCACGGCGTAACCACCTGATTGGTCCATACTCAGGAAGTGAACTCCGGGACGGTTTTTAAAACCTTCGAAACAAACTGTGGAGCTTCGAGTTTGAGATGTTTAAATGATCCAAAGATCAAAAAAGAAAAACTAAACATGAGCTGATGTGAATTTAAAGGAATAATTCACCTGAGCCGGAGACACCCCCACAGACACCATGTGATGGAACGGTCCTGATCCGAGGCCTCTGATTGGTGCTCTGCTGGATTTCAGGGAGCTTCTGCCCATGGTCAGAAGGTTGTTTGAGGAGTCTGTCGGGTCGGTGCTACTAAACCTGCAGTGATTGTAACGAGGCCGTAAAGCAGTTTGCATGTTTTTATCGTCTGAACACAGAATCTGAGAGAAAAGAAGAGAAAGAAGGTCAGAGTTTTAGATGTGAACACAGAAAGCTCTGTGAAAATCATATTTGTGAAATTAAAGTGCTGAATAGGTTTTTAAATTTTGTATAATTAGGCTGTAAAGTGTTTGTAAAAGTTTTACATTGTTAAAATGTAAGCACTGATATTCAGATTTTTTTATTTCATTTTGAGTGAAATTTCTCCTGATAAAATGTTCAGACGTGAAAACATGTGAAACTGTCCTTTAACCGTCTTTAAAAAATAATTTTTTATCTTTAGTTTTTTAAATTTGATCTCCATTTTATCTCCGGTCTGTTCTGTCTCCTGAGGACGTTGATGTGCTACAGGTCAGAGAAACGTAACAAGGGCATTGTGGGAAATGTAGTCCAGAGCTGTGAGGAGCTGCTGCTCCTCCTCGGTGTGAAACCAAAGCTTGTTTGTGTCCAGCAGATATTTATGTGTTCAGCCTGCATTGTACAGTTCAACACGAGCTCCTCTTGGATTTATTCTAATTTTTTAAATAAAAATATTGTTTTTTTAATAAATATATGCAGTGTGTTGCCTATTCTGGGCTGATTTAATCATGCTTTTAATTTGAAGGCCTGATGTGTAGGTTGTTTGTAATGTCAGAGGTGGAAACATCAGCAGGAAACAGTTTGTGTTTGACCCCAACGTCCTGGTTTCCTGGTTTCTGATTGGTCGACACGTCGCTCAGGTTCATCCAGAGAAGCAGAAGCTGCATCTCGAAGACGATTCGTACAGACGAGCTGAAATAACCGAGATAAATGTTGAGATTCAGCTCAAACACTTTAACATTTAAAATAATTATGCTGGTCTTGTTTTGCTCTGGAAACTCAGGAGAAGGACCAGAAGACAGAAGACCTGTGGACCTCCAAGAGGCTCTGGACGGTCTAAAACCAGGTTGAATTCAGCATCCTGATCTCAGCACTTGTTCTGGATCACATGAAGACAGAGACGCATTAAAACGTCAGTTCCTTTCAGCCGGACACACAAACATTAAAACAAAACCAGGAAGATTGAAACTGCAATTTGTTCAACTTTATTGAGAAAACCGTCACAGAGCAATTAGTTGATCGATCAGCCGCTGAGAGCTTCGTTTCTTTTTCAGTGCAAAAACAGAGAACAGTGTTGGATGATGGATGAACTAACGGCTCTCGTCTGAAACAAACTCCAAAACAAAACAAAACAAGAACAGAAATAAGCTGTCGCCTTTCTTTTTTTTCTTTTTCTAAAGTGGACACATCTGTTGTGAGCAGCACACAAACCGATCGATCACCGACATGCATTAAATGATCAATAGCGTTCTC
>NW_027185250.1:0-242500 GCF_022577435.1 Embiotoca jacksoni
TCACTATAGCATGTCGTCTATAATATGATATAAAGTCATACTATAGCATGTCGTCTATAATATGATATAAAGTCATACTATAGCATGTCTATAATATGATATAAAGTCACACTATAGCATGTCGCCTATAACATGATATAAAGTCATACTATAGTATGTCGTCTATAATATGATATAAAGTCGCACTATAGCATGTCGTCTATTACATGATATAAAGTCATACCATAGCATGTCGTCTATAATATGATATAAAGTCAGACTATAGCATGTCGTCTATAATATGATATAAAGTCATACTATAGCATGTCGCCTAAAATATGATATAAAGTCATACTATATCATGTCGTCTATGACATGATATAAAGTCATACTATAGCATGTCGTCTATAATATGATATAGTCACAATATAGCATGTCGTCTATAATATGATATAAAGTCACTATAGCATGTCGTCTATAATATGATATAAAGTCATAATATAGCATGTCGTCTATAATATGATATAGTCACACTATAGCATGTCGTCTATAATATGATATAAAGTCACACTATAGCATGTCGTCTATAATATGATATAGTCATACTATAGCATGTCGTCTGTAATATGATATAAAGTCATACTATAGCATGTCGTCTATAATATGATATAAAGTGACACTATAGCATGTCGTCTATAATATGATATAGTCATGCTATAGCATGTCGTCTGCAATATGATATAAAGTCACACTATAGCATGTCGTCTAAAATATGATATAAAGTCATACTATAGCATGTCGTCTGTAATATGATATAAAGTCATACTATAGCATGTCGTCTAAAATATGATATAAAGTCATACTATATCATGTCGTCTATGACATGATATAAAGTCATACTATAGCATGTCGTCTATAATATGATATAGTCACAATATAGCATGTCGTCTATAATATGATATAAAGTCACTATAGCATGTCGTCTATAATATGATATAGTCATACTATAGCATGTCGTCTATAATATGACATAGTCATGCTATAGCATGTCGTCTGCAATATGATATAAAGTCACACTATAGCATGTCGTCTAAAATATGATATAAAGTCATACTATATCATGTCGTCTATAATATGATATAAAGTCACTATAGCATGTCGTCTATAATATGATATAAAGTCATACTATAGCATGTCGTCTATAATATGATATAGTCACAATATAGCATGTCGTCTATAATATGATATAAAGTCACTATAGCATGTCGTCTATAATATGATATAGTCATACTATAGCATGTCGTCTATAATATGACATAGTCATGCTATAGCATGTCGTCTGCAATATGATATAAAGTCACACTATAGCATGTCGTCTAAAATGTGATATAAAGTCATACTATATCATGTCGTCTATAACATGATATAAAGTCATACTATAGCATGTCGTCTATAATATGATATAGTCACAATATAGCATGTCGTCTATAATATGATATAAAGTCACTATAGCATGTCGTCTATAATATGATATAAAGTCATACTATAGCATGTCGTCTATAATATGATATAAAGTCATACAATAGCATGTCTATAATATGATATAAAGTCACACTATAGCATGTCGCCTATAACATGATATAAAGTCATACTATAGCATGTCGTCTATAATATGATATAAAGTCACACTATAGCATGTCGTCTATAACATGATATAAAGTCATGCCATAGCATGCCGTCTATAATATGATATAAAGTCACACTATAGCATGTCGTCTAAAATATGATATAAAGTCATACTATAGCATCTCGTCTATAATATGATATAGTCACACTATAGCATGTCGTCGATAACATGATATAAAGTCACACTATAGCATGTCGTCTATATTATGATATAGTCATACTATAGCATGTCGTCTATAATATGAAATAAAGTCATACTATAGCATGTCGTCTATAATATGATATAGTCATGCTATAGCATGTCGTCTATATTATGATATAGTCATACTATAGCATGTCGTCTATAATATGATATAGTCATGCTATAGCATGTCGTCTGCAATATGATATGAAGTCATACTATAGGATGTCGTCTAAAATATGATATAAAGTCATACTATAGCATCTCGTCTATAATATGATATAGTCACACTATAGCATGTCGTCTATAACATGATATAAAGTCACACTATAGCATGTCGTCTATAATATGATATAGTCATACTATAGCATGTCGTCTATAATATGAAATGAAGTCATACTATAGCATGTCGTCTATAATATGATATAGTCATGCTATAGCATGTCGTCTGCAATATGATATAAAGTCATACTATAGCATGTCGTCTAAAATATGATATAAAGTCATACTATAGCATGTCGTCTGTAATATGATATAAAGTCATACTATAGCATGTCGTCTAAAATATGATATAAAGTCATACTATATCATGTCGTCTATAACATGATATAAAGTCATAATATAGCATGTCGTCTATAATATGATATAGTCACACTATAGCATGTCGTCTATAATATGATATAAAGTCACACTATAGCATGTCGTCTATAATATGATATAGTCATACTATAGCATGTCGTCTATAATATGATATAAAGTCATACTATAGCATGTCGTCTATAATATGATATAAAGTGACACTATAGCATGTCGTCTATAACATGATATAGTCATACTATAGCATGTCGTCTATAATATGATTTAAAGTCACACTATAGCATGTCTTCTATAACATGATATAAAGTCACACTATAGCATGTCGTCTATAATATGATATAGTCATACTATAGCATGTCGTCTATAATATGATATAGTCATGCTATAGCATGTCGTCTGCAATATGATATAAAGTCACACTATAGCATGTCGTCTAAAATATGATATAAAGTCATACTATAGCATGTCGTCTGTAATATGATATAAAGTCATACTATAGCATGTCGTCTAAAATATGATATAAAATCATACTATATCATGTCGTCTATGACATGATATAAAGTCATACTATAGCATGTCGTCTATAATATGATATAGTCACAATATAGCATGTCGTCTATAATATGATATAAAGTCACTATAGCATGTCGTCTATAATATGATATAAAGTCATACTATAGCATGTCGTCTATAATATGATATAAAGTCATACTATAGCATGTCTATAATATGATATAAAGTCACACTATAGCATGTCGTCTATAATATGATATAAAGTCGCACTATAGCATGTCGTCTATTACATGATATAAAGTCATACCATAGCATGTCGTCTATAATATGATATAAAGTCAGACTATAGCATGTCGTCTATAATATGATATAAAGTCATACTATAGCATGTCGCCTAAAATATGATATAAAGTCATACTATATCATGTCGTCTAAAATATGATATAAAGTCATACTATATCATGTCGTCTATAACATGATATAAAGTCATACTATAGCATGTCGTCTATAATATGATATAGTCACACTATAGCATGTCGTCGATAACATGATATAAAGTCACACTATAGCATGTCGTCTATATTATGATATAGTCATACTATAGCATGTCGTCTATAATATGAAATAAAGTCATACTATAGCATGTCGTCTATAATATGATATAGTCATGCTATAGCATGTCGTCTGCAATATGATATAAAGTCATACTATAGCATGTCGTCTATAATATGATATAAAGTCATACTATAGCATGTCGCCTAAAATATGATATAAAGTCATACTATATCATGTCGTCTATAACATGATATAAAGTCATACTATAGCATCTCGTCTATAATATGATATAGTCACACTATAGCATGTCGTCTATAACATGATATAAAGTCACACTATAGCATGTCGTCTATAATATGATATAGTCATACTATAGCATGTCGTCTATAATATGAAATGAAGTCATACTATAGCATGTCGTCTATAATATGATATAGTCATGCTATAGCATGTCGTCTGCAATATGATATAAAGTCACACTATAGCATGTCGTCTAAAATATGATATAAAGTCATACTATAGCATGTCGTCTGTAATATGATATAAAGTCATACTATATCATGTCGTCTATGACATGATATAAAGTCATACTATAGCATGTCGTCTATAATATGATATAGTCACAATATAGCATGTCGTCTATAATATGATATAAAGTCACTATAGCATGTCGTCTATAATATGATATAAAGTCATACTATAGCATGTCGTCTATAATATGATATAAAGTCATACTATAGCATGTCTATAATATGATATAAAGTCACACTATAGCATGTCGCCTATAACATGATATAAAGTCATACTATAGTATGTCGTCTATAATATGATATAAAGTCGCACTATAGCATGTCGTCTATAATATGATATAAAGTCATACCATAGCATGTCGTCTATAATATGATATAAAGTCAGACTATAGCATGTCGTCTATAATATGATATAAAGTCATACTATAGCATGTCGCCTAAAATATGATATAAAGTCATACTATATCATGTCGTCTATGACATGATATAAAGTCATACTATAGCATGTCGTCTATAATATGATATAGTCACAATATAGCATGTCGTCTATAATATGATATAAAGTCACTATAGCATGTCGTCTATAATATGATATAAAGTCATAATATAGCATGTCGTCTATAATATGATATAGTCACACTATAGCATGTCGTCTATAATATGATATAAAGTCACACTATAGCATGTCGTCTATAATATGATATAGTCATACTATAGCATGTCGTCTGTAATATGATATAAAGTCATACTATAGCATGTCGTCTATAATATGATATAAAGTGACACTATAGCATGTCGTCTATAATATGATATAGTCATGCTATAGCATGTCGTCTGCAATATGATATAAAGTCACACTATAGCATGTCGTCTAAAATATGATATAAAGTCATACTATAGCATGTCGTCTGTAATATGATATAAAGTCATACTATAGCATGTCGTCTAAAATATGATATAAAGTCATACTATATCATGTCGTCTATGACATGATATAAAGTCATACTATAGCATGTCGTCTATAATATGATATAGTCACAATATAGCATGTCGTCTATAATATGATATAAAGTCACTATAGCATGTCGTCTATAATATGATATAGTCATACTATAGCATGTCGTCTATAATATGACATAGTCATGCTATAGCATGTCGTCTGCAATATGATATAAAGTCACACTATAGCATGTCGTCTAAAATATGATATAAAGTCATACTATATCATGTCGTCTATAATATGATATAAAGTCACTATAGCATGTCGTCTATAATATGATATAAAGTCATACTATAGCATGTCGTCTATAATATGATATAGTCACAATATAGCATGTCGTCTATAATATGATATAAAGTCACTATAGCATGTCGTCTATAATATGATATAGTCATACTATAGCATGTCGTCTATAATATGACATAGTCATGCTATAGCATGTCGTCTGCAATATGATATAAAGTCACACTATAGCATGTCGTCTAAAATGTGATATAAAGTCATACTATATCATGTCGTCTATAACATGATATAAAGTCATACTATAGCATGTCGTCTATAATATGATATAGTCACAATATAGCATGTCGTCTATAATATGATATAAAGTCACTATAGCATGTCGTCTATAATATGATATAAAGTCATACTATAGCATGTCGTCTATAATATGATATAAAGTCATACAATAGCATGTCTATAATATGATATAAAGTCACACTATAGCATGTCGCCTATAACATGATATAAAGTCATACTATAGCATGTCGTCTATAATATGATATAAAGTCACACTATAGCATGTCGTCTATAACATGATATAAAGTCATGCCATAGCATGCCGTCTATAATATGATATAAAGTCACACTATAGCATGTCGTCTAAAATATGATATAAAGTCATACTATAGCATCTCGTCTATAATATGATATAGTCACACTATAGCATGTCGTCGATAACATGATATAAAGTCACACTATAGCATGTCGTCTATATTATGATATAGTCATACTATAGCATGTCGTCTATAATATGAAATAAAGTCATACTATAGCATGTCGTCTATAATATGATATAGTCATGCTATAGCATGTCGTCTATATTATGATATAGTCATACTATAGCATGTCGTCTATAATATGATATAGTCATGCTATAGCATGTCGTCTGCAATATGATATGAAGTCATACTATAGGATGTCGTCTAAAATATGATATAAAGTCATACTATAGCATCTCGTCTATAATATGATATAGTCACACTATAGCATGTCGTCTATAACATGATATAAAGTCACACTATAGCATGTCGTCTATAATATGATATAGTCATACTATAGCATGTCGTCTATAATATGAAATGAAGTCATACTATAGCATGTCGTCTATAATATGATATAGTCATGCTATAGCATGTCGTCTGCAATATGATATAAAGTCATACTATAGCATGTCGTCTAAAATATGATATAAAGTCATACTATAGCATGTCGTCTGTAATATGATATAAAGTCATACTATAGCATGTCGTCTAAAATATGATATAAAGTCATACTATATCATGTCGTCTATAACATGATATAAAGTCATAATATAGCATGTCGTCTATAATATGATATAGTCACACTATAGCATGTCGTCTATAATATGATATAAAGTCACACTATAGCATGTCGTCTATAATATGATATAGTCATACTATAGCATGTCGTCTATAATATGATATAAAGTCATACTATAGCATGTCGTCTATAATATGATATAAAGTGACACTATAGCATGTCGTCTATAACATGATATAGTCATACTATAGCATGTCGTCTATAATATGATTTAAAGTCACACTATAGCATGTCTTCTATAACATGATATAAAGTCACACTATAGCATGTCGTCTATAATATGATATAGTCATACTATAGCATGTCGTCTATAATATGATATAGTCATGCTATAGCATGTCGTCTGCAATATGATATAAAGTCACACTATAGCATGTCGTCTAAAATATGATATAAAGTCATACTATAGCATGTCGTCTGTAATATGATATAAAGTCATACTATAGCATGTCGTCTAAAATATGATATAAAATCATACTATATCATGTCGTCTATGACATGATATAAAGTCATACTATAGCATGTCGTCTATAATATGATATAGTCACAATATAGCATGTCGTCTATAATATGATATAAAGTCACTATAGCATGTCGTCTATAATATGATATAAAGTCATACTATAGCATGTCGTCTATAATATGATATAAAGTCATACTATAGCATGTCTATAATATGATATAAAGTCACACTATAGCATGTCGTCTATAATATGATATAAAGTCGCACTATAGCATGTCGTCTATTACATGATATAAAGTCATACCATAGCATGTCGTCTATAATATGATATAAAGTCAGACTATAGCATGTCGTCTATAATATGATATAAAGTCATACTATAGCATGTCGCCTAAAATATGATATAAAGTCATACTATATCATGTCGTCTAAAATATGATATAAAGTCATACTATATCATGTCGTCTATAACATGATATAAAGTCATACTATAGCATGTCGTCTATAATATGATATAGTCACACTATAGCATGTCGTCGATAACATGATATAAAGTCACACTATAGCATGTCGTCTATATTATGATATAGTCATACTATAGCATGTCGTCTATAATATGAAATAAAGTCATACTATAGCATGTCGTCTATAATATGATATAGTCATGCTATAGCATGTCGTCTGCAATATGATATAAAGTCATACTATAGCATGTCGTCTATAATATGATATAAAGTCATACTATAGCATGTCGCCTAAAATATGATATAAAGTCATACTATATCATGTCGTCTATAACATGATATAAAGTCATACTATAGCATCTCGTCTATAATATGATATAGTCACACTATAGCATGTCGTCTATAACATGATATAAAGTCACACTATAGCATGTCGTCTATAATATGATATAGTCATACTATAGCATGTCGTCTATAATATGAAATGAAGTCATACTATAGCATGTCGTCTATAATATGATATAGTCATGCTATAGCATGTCGTCTGCAATATGATATAAAGTCATACTATAGCATGTCGTCTAAAATATGATATAAAGTCATACTATAGCATGTCGTCTGTAATATGATATAAAGTCATACTATAGCATGTCGTCTAAAATATGATATAAAGTCATACTATATCATGTCGTCTATAACATGATATAAAGTCATAATATAGCATGTCGTCTTTAATATGATATAGTCACACTATAGCATGTCGTCTATAACATGATATAAAGTCACACTATAGCATGTCGTCTATAATATGATATAGTCATACTATAGCATGTCGTCTATAATATGATATAAAGTCATACTATAGCATGTCGTCTATAATATGATATAAAGTGACACTATAGCATGTCGTCTAAAATATGATATAAAGTCATACTATAGCATGTCGTCTGTAATATGATATAAAGTCATACTATAGCATGTCGTCTAAAATATGATATAAAGTCATACTATATCATGTCGTCTATAACATGATATAAAGTCATAATATAGCATGTCGTCTATAATATGATATAGTCACACTATAGCATGTCGTCTATAACATGATATAAAGTCACACTATAGCATGTCGTCTATAATATGATATAGTCATACTATAGCATGTCGTCTATAATATGATATAAAGTCATACTATAGCATGTCGTCTATAATATGATATAAAGTGACACTATAGCATGTCGTCTATAACATGATATAGTCATACTATAGCATGTCGTCTATAATATGATTTAAAGTCACACTATAGCATGTCTTCTTATAACATGATATAAAGTCACACTATAGCATGTCGTCTATAATATGATATAGTCATACTATAGCATGTCGTCTATAATATGATATAGTCATGCTATAGCATGTCGTCTGCAATATGATATAAAGTCACACTATAGCATGTCGTCTAAAATATGATATAAAGTCATACTATAGCATGTCGTCTGTAATATGATATAAAGTCATACTATATCATGTCGTCTATGACATGATATAAAGTCATACTATAGCATGTCGTCTATAATATGATATAGTCACAATATAGCATGTCGTCTATAATATGATATAAAGTCACTATAGCATGTCGTCTATAATATGATATAAAGTCATACTATAGCATGTCGTCTATAATATGATATAAAGTCATACTATAGCATGTCTATAATATGATATAAAGTCACACTATAGCATGTCGCCTATAACATGATATAAAGTCATACTATAGCATGTCGTCTATAATATGATATAAAGTCGCACTATAGCATGTCGTCTATTACATGATATAAAGTCATACCATAGCATGTCGTCTATATGATATAAAGTCAGACTATAGCATGTCGTCTATAATATGATATAAAGTCATACTATAGCATGTCGCCTAAAATATGATATAAAGTCATACTATATCATGTCGTCTATGACATGATATAAAGTCATACTATAGCATGTCGTCTATAATATGATATAGTCACAATATAGCATGTCGTCTATAATATGATATAAAGTCACTATAGCATGTCGTCTATAATATGATATAAAGTCATAATATAGCATGTCGTCTATAATATGATATAGTCACACTATAGCATGTCGTCTATAATATGATATAAAGTCACACTATAGCATGTCGTCTATAATATGATATAGTCATACTATAGCATGTCGTCTGTAATATGATATAAAGTCATACTATAGCATGTCGTCTATAATATGATATAAAGTGACACTATAGCATGTCGTCTATAATATGATATAGTCATGCTATAGCATGTCGTCTGCAATATGATATAAAGTCACACTATAGCATGTCGTCTAAAATATGATATAAAGTCATACTATAGCATGTCGTCTGTAATATGATATAAAGTCATACTATAGCATGTCGTCTAAAATATGATATAAAGTCATACTATATCATGTCGTCTATGACATGATATAAAGTCATACTATAGCATGTCGTCTATAATATGATATAGTCACAATATAGCATGTCGTCTATAATATGATATAAAGTCACTATAGCATGTCGTCTATAATATGATATAGTCATACTATAGCATGTCGTCTATAATATGACATAGTCATGCTATAGCATGTCGTCTGCAATATGATATAAAGTCACACTATAGCATGTCGTCTAAAATATGATATAAAGTCATACTATATCATGTCGTCTATAATATGATATAAAGTCACTATAGCATGTCGTCTATAATATGATATAAAGTCATACTATAGCATGTCGTCTATAATATGATATAGTCACAATATAGCATGTCGTCTATAATATGATATAAAGTCACTATAGCATGTCGTCTATAATATGATATAGTCATACTATAGCATGTCGTCTATAATATGACATAGTCATGCTATAGCATGTCGTCTGCAATATGATATAAAGTCACACTATAGCATGTCGTCTAAAATGTGATATAAAGTCATACTATATCATGTCGTCTATAACATGATATAAAGTCATACTATAGCATGTCGTCTATAATATGATATAGTCACAATATAGCATGTCGTCTATAATATGATATAAAGTCACTATAGCATGTCGTCTATAATATGATATAAAGTCAAACTATAGCATGTCGTCTATAATATGATATAAAGTCATACTATAGCATGTCTATAATATGATATAAAGTCACACTATAGCATGTCGCCTATAACATGATATAAAGTCATACTATAGCATGTCGTCTATAATATGATATAAAGTCACACTATAGCATGTCGTCTATAACATGATATAAAGTCATGCCATAGCATGTCGTCTATAATATGATATAAAGTCACACTATAGCATGTCGTCTAAAATATGATATAAAGTCATACTATAGCATCTCGTCTATAATATGATATAGTCACACTATAGCATGTCGTCGATAACATGATATAAAGTCACACTATAGCATGTCGTCTATATTATGATGTAGTCATACTATAGCATGTCGTCTATAATATGAAATAAAGTCATACTATAGCATGTCGTCTATAATATGATATAGTCATGCTATAGCATGTCGTCTGCAATATGATATGAAGTCATACTATAGGATGTCGTCTAAAATATGATATAAAGTCATACTATAGCATGTCGTCTATAATATGATATAAAGTCATACTATAGCATGTCGCCTAAAACATGATATAAAGTCACACTATAGCATGTCGTCTATATTATGATATAGTCATACTATAGCATGTCGTCTATAATATGAAATAAAGTCATACTATAGCATGTCGTCTATAATATGATATAGTCATGCTATAGCATGTCGTCTGCAATATGATATGAAGTCATACTATAGGATGTCGTCTAAAATATGATATAAAGTCATACTATAGCATCTCGTCTATAATATGATATAGTCACACTATAGCATGTCGTCTATAACATGATATAAAGTCACACTATAGCATGTCGTCTATAATATGATATAGTCATACTATAGCATGTCGTCTATAATATGAAATGAAGTCATACTATAGCATGTCGTCTATAATATGATATAGTCATGCTATAGCATGTCGTCTGCAATATGATATAAAGTCATACTATAGCATGTCGTCTAAAATATGATATAAAGTCATACTATAGCATGTCGTCTGTAATATGATATAAAGTCATACTATAGCATGTCGTCTATAACATGATATAAAGTCATAATATAGCATGTCGTCTATAATATGATATAGTCACACTATAGCATGTCGTCTATAATATGATATAAAGTCACACTATAGCATGTCGTCTATAATATGATATAGTCATACTATAGCATGTCGTCTATAATATGATATAAAGTGACACTATAGCATGTCGTCTATAACATGATATAGTCATACTATAGCATGTCGTCTATAATATGATTTAAAGTCACACTATAGCATGTCTTCTATAACATGATATAAAGTCACACTATAGCATGTCGTCTATAATATGATATAGTCATACTATAGCATGTCGTCTATAATATGATATAGTCATGCTATAGCATGTCGTCTGCAATATGATATAAAGTCACACTATAGCATGTCGTCTAAAATATGATATAAAGTCATACTATAGCATGTCGTCTGTAATATGATATAAAGTCATACTATAGCATGTCGTCTAAAATATGATATAAAATCATACTATATCATGTCGTCTATGACATGATATAAAGTCATACTATAGCATGTCGTCTATAATATGATATAGTCACAATATAGCATGTCGTCTATAATATGATATAAAGTCACTATAGCATGTCGTCTATAATATGATATAAAGTCATACTATAGCATGTCGTCTATAATATGATATAAAGTCATACTATAGCATGTCTATAATATGATATAAAGTCACACTATAGCATGTCGTCTATAATATGATATAAAGTCGCACTATAGCATGTCGTCTATTACATGATATAAAGTCATACCATAGCATGTCGTCTATAATATGATATAAAGTCAGACTATAGCATGTCGTCTATAATATGATATAAAGTCATACTATAGCATGTCGCCTAAAATATGATATAAAGTCATACTATATCATGTCGTCTATAACATGATATAAAGTCATACTATAGCATCTCGTCTATAATATGATATAGTCACACTATAGCATGTCGTCTATAACATGATATAAAGTCACACTATAGCATGTCGTCTATAATATGATACAGTCATACTATAGCATGTCGTCTATAATATGAAATAAAGTCATACTATAGCATGTCGTCTATAATATGATATAGTCATGCTATAGCATGTCGTCTGCAATATGATATAAAGTCATACTATAGCATGTCGTCTAAAATATGATATAAAGTCATACTATAGCATGTCGTCTGTAATATGATATAAAGTCATACTATAGCATGTCGTCTAAAATATGATATAAAGTCATACTATATCATGTCGTCTATAACATGATATAAAGTCATACTATAGCATGTCGTCTATAATATGATATAGTCACACTATAGCATGTCGTCTATAATATGATATAGTCATACTATAGCATGTCGTCTATAATATGATATAAAGTCATACTATAGCATGTCGTCTATAATATGATATAAAGTGACACCATAGCATGTCGTCTATAACATGATATAGTCATACTATAGCATGACGTCTATAATATGATTTAAAGTCACACTATAGCATGTCGTCTATAACATGATATAAAGTCACACTATAGCATGTCGTCTATAATATGATATAGTCATACTATAGCATGTCGTCTATAATATGATATAGTCATGCTATAGCATGTCGTCTGCAATATGATATAAAGTCACACTATAGCATGTCGTCTAAAATATGATATAAAGTCATGCTATAGCATGTCGTCTGTAAAATGATATAAAGTCATACTATAGCATGTCGTCTAAAATATGATATAAAGTCATACTATATC
Source organism: Embiotoca jacksoni (assembly GCF_022577435.1). NCBI lineage: Eukaryota > Metazoa > Chordata > Actinopteri > Embiotocidae > Embiotoca > Embiotoca jacksoni. The sequence continues at coordinate 13,572 of NW_027185250.1, forward strand.
ATGTCGTCTATAACATGATATAAAGTCATACTATAGCATGTCGTCTATAATATGATATAAAGTCACTATAGCATGTCGTCTATAATATGATATAGTCATACTATAGCATGTCGTCTATAATATGATATAAAGTCATACTATAGCATGTCGTCTATAATATGATAATAAAGTCATACTATAGCATGTCGTCTATAATATGAAATAAAGTCATACAATAGCATGTCGTCTATAATACGATATAAAGTCACACTATAGCATGTCGTCTGTAATATGATATAAAGTGATACTATAGAATGTCGTCTAAAAGATGATATAAAGTCATACTATAGCATGTCGTCTATAGTATGATATAAAGTCACACTATAGCATGTCGTCTATAACATGATATAAAGTCATACTATAGCATGTCGTCTATAACATGGTATAAAGTCACACTATAGCATGTCGTCTATAACATGATATAAAGTCATACTATAGCATGTCTATAATATGATATAAATTCACACTATAGCATGTCGCCTATAACATGATGTAAAGTCATACTATAGCATGTCGTCTATAATATGATATAAAGTCACACTATAGCATGTCGTCTATAACATGATATAAAGTCATACCATAGCATGTCGTCTAAAATATGATATAAAGTCACACTATAGCATGTCGTCTGTAATATGATATAAAGTCACACTATAGCATGTTGCCTAAAATATGATATAAAGTCATACTATATCATGTCGTCTATAACATGATATAAAGTCATACTATAGCATCTCGTCTATAATATGATATAGTCACACTATAGCATGTCGTCTATAACATGATATAAAGTCACACTATAGCATGTCGTCTATAATATGATATAGTCATACTATAGCATGTCGTCTATAATATGAAATGAAGTCAAACTATAGCATGTCGTCTATAATATGATATAAAGTCATACTATAGCATGTCGTCTAAAATATGATATAAAGTCACACTATAGCATGTCGTCTCAAATATGATATAAAGTCACACTATAACATGTCGTCTGTAATATGATATAAAGTCATACTATAGCATGTCGTCTAAAATATGATATAAAGTCATTCTATAGCATGTCGTCTATAACATGATATAAAGTCATACTATAGCATCTCGTCTATAATATGATATAGTCACACTATAGCATGTCGTCTATAACATGATATAAAGTCACACTATGGCATGTCGTCTATAATATGATATAGTCATACTATAGCATGTCGTCTATAATATGAAATGAAGTCATACTATAGCATGTCGTCTATAATATGATATAGTCATGCTATAGCATGTCGTCTGCAATATGATATAAAGTCATACTATAGCATGTCGTCTAAAATATGATATAAAGTCATACTATAGCATGTCGTCTGTAATATGATATAAAGTCATACTATAGCATGTCGTCTATAACATGATATAAAGTCATAATATAGCATGTCGTCTATAATATGATATAGTCACACTATAGCATGTCGTCTATAATATGATATAAAGTCACACTATAGCATGTCGTCTATAATATGATATAGTCATACTGTAGCATGTCGTCTATAATATGATATAAAGTCATACTATAGCATGTCGTCTATAATATGATATAAAGTGACACTATAGCATGTCGTCTATTACATGATATAGTCATACTATAGCATGTCGTCTATAATATGATTTAAAGTCACACTATAGCATGTCTTCTATAACATGATATAAAGTCACACTATAGCATGTCGTCTATAATATGATATAGTCATACTATAGCATGTCGTCTATAATATGATATAGTCATGCTATAGCATGTCGTCTATAATATGATATAAAGTCATACTATAGCATGTCGTCTATAATATGATATAAAGTCATACTATAGCATGTCTATAATATGATATAAAGTCACACTATAGCATGTCGTCTATAATATGATATAAAGTCGCACTATAGCATGTCGTCTATTACATGATATAAAGTCATACCATAGCATGTCGTCTATAATATGATATAAAGTCAGACTATAGCATGTCGTCTATAATATGATATAAAGTCATACTATAGCATGTCGCCTAAAATATGATATAAAGTCATACTATATCATGTCGTCTATAACATGATATAAAGTCATACTATAGCATCTCGTCTATAATATGATATAGTCACACTATAGCATGTCGTCTATAACATGATATAAAGTCACACTATAGCATGTCGTCTATAACATGATACAGTCATACTATAGCATGTCGTCTATAATATGAAATAAAGTCATACTATAGCATGTCGTCTATAATATGATATAGTCATGCTATAGCATGTCGTCTGCAATATGATATAAAGTCATACTATAGCATGTCGTCTAAAATATGATATAAAGTCATACTATAGCATGTCGTCTGTAATATGATATAAAGTCATACTATAGCATGTCGTCTAAAATATGATATAAAGTCATACTATATCATGTCGTCTATAACATGATATAAAGTCATACTATAGCATGTCGTCTATAATATGATATAGTCACACTATAGCATGTCGTCTATAATATGATATAGTCATACTATAGCATGTCGTCTATAATATGATATAAAGTCATACTATAGCATGTCGTCTATAATATGATATAAAGTGACACCATAGCATGTCGTCTATAACATGATATAGTCATACTATAGCATGACGTCTATAATATGATTTAAAGTCACACTATAGCATGTCGTCTATAACATGATATAAAGTCACACTATAGCATGTCGTCTATAATATGATATAGTCATACTATAGCATGTCGTCTATAATATGATATAGTCATGCTATAGCATGTCGTCTGCAATATGATATAAAGTCACACTATAGCATGTCGTCTAAAATATGATATAAAGTCATGCTATAGCATGTCGTCTGTAAAATGATATAAAGTCATACTATAGCATGTCGTCTAAAATATGATATAAAGTCATACTATATCATGTCGTCTATAACATGATATAAAGTCATACTATAGCATGTCGTCTATAATATGATATAAAGTCACTATAGCATGTCGTCTATAATATGATATAGTCATACTATAGCATGTCGTCTATAATATGATATAAAGTCATACTATAGCATGTCGTCTATAATATGATAATAAAGTCATACTATAGCATGTCGTCTATAATATGAAATAAAGTCATACAATAGCATGTCGTCTATAATACGATATAAAGTCACACTATAGCATGTCGTCTGTAATATGATATAAAGTGATACTATAGAATGTCGTCTAAAAGATGATATAAAGTCATACTATAGCATGTCGTCTATAATATGATATAAAGTCACACTATAGCATGTCGTCTATAACATGATATAAAGTCATACTATAGCATGTCGTCTATAACATGATATAAAGTCACACTATAGCATGTCGTCTATAACATGATATAAAGTCATACTATAGCATGTCTATAATATGATATAAATTCACACTATAGCATGTCGCCTATAACATGATGTAAAGTCATACTATAGCATGTCGTCTATAATATGATATAAAGTCACACTATAGCATGTCGTCTATAACATGATATAAAGTCATACCATAGCATGTCGTCTAAAATATGATGTAAAGTCACACTATAGCATGTCGTCTGTAATATGATATAAAGTCACACTATAGCATGTCGTCTATTATATGATATAAAGTCATACTATAGCATGTCGTCTATAATATGATATAAAGTCACACTATAGCATGTCGTCTATAACATGATATAAAGTCATACTATAGCATGTCGTCTATAACATGATATAAAGTCACACTATAGCATGTCGTCTATAACATGATATAAAGTCATACTATAGCATGTCTATAATATGATATAAATTCACACTATAGCATGTCGCCTATAACATGATGTAAAGTCATACTATAGCATGTCGTCTATAATATGATATAAAGTCACACTATAGCATGTCGTCTATAACATGATATAAAGTCATACCATAGCATGTCGTCTAAAATATGATATAAAGTCACACTATAGCATGTCGTCTGTAATATGATATAAAGTCACACTATAGCATGTTGCCTAAAATATGATATAAAGTCATACTATATCATGTCGTCTATAACATGATATAAAGTCATACTATAGCATCTCGTCTATAATATGATATAGTCACACTATAGCATGTCGTCTATAACATGATATAAAGTCACACTATAGCATGTCGTCTATAATATGATATAGTCATACTATAGCATGTCGTCTATAATATGAAATGAAGTCAAACTATAGCATGTCGTCTATAATATGATATAAAGTCATACTATAGCATGTCGTCTAAAATATGATATAAAGTCACACTATAGCATGTCGTCTCAAATATGATATAAAGTCACACTATAACATGTCGTCTGTAATATGATATAAAGTCATACTATAGCATGTCGTCTAAAATATGATATAAAGTCATTCTATAGCATGTCGTCTATAACATGATATAAAGTCATACTATAGCATCTCGTCTATAATATGATATAGTCACACTATAGCATGTCGTCTATAACATGATATAAAGTCACACTATGGCATGTCGTCTATAATATGATATAGTCATACTATAGCATGTCGTCTATAATATGAAATGAAGTCATACTATAGCATGTCGTCTATAATATGATATAGTCATGCTATAGCATGTCGTCTGCAATATGAAATAAAGTCATACTATAGCATGTCGTCTAAAATATGATATAAAGTCATACTATAGCATGTCGTCTGTAATATGATATAAAGTCATACTATAGCATGTCGTCTAAAATATGATATAAAGTCATACTATATCATGTCGTCTATAACATGATATAAAGTCATAATATAGCATGTCGTCTATAATATGATATAGTCACACTATAGCATGTTGTCTATAATATGATATAAAGTCACAATATAGCATGTCGTCTATAATATGATATAGTCATACTATAGCATGTCGTCTGTAATATGATATAAAGTCATACTATAGCATGTCGTCTATAATATGATATAAAGTGACACTATAGCATGTCGTCTATAATATGATATAGTCATACTATAGCATGTCGTCTATAATATGATATAGTCATGCTATAGCATGTCGTCTGCAATATGATATAAAGTCACACTATAGCATGTCGTCTAAAATATGATATAAAGTCATACTATAGCATGTCGTCTGTAATATGATATAAAGTCATGCTATAGCATGTCGTCTAAAATATGATATAAAGTCATACTATATCATGTCGTCTATGACATGATATAAAGTCATACTATAGCATGTCGTCTATAATATGATATAGTCACAATATAGCATGTCGTCTATAATATGATATAAAGTCACTATAGCATGTCGTCTATAATATGATATAAAGTCATACTATAGCATGTCGTCTATAATATGATATAAAGTCATACTATAGCATGTCTATAATATGATGTAAAGTCACACTATAGCATGTCGCCTATTACATGATATAAAGTCATACTATAGTATGTCGTCTATAATATGATATAAAGTCGCACTATAGCATGTCGTCTATAACATGATATAAAGTCATACTATAGCATGTCGTCTATAATATGATATAAAGTCACACTATAGCATGTCGTCTAAAATATGATATAAAGTCAGACTATAGCATGTCGTCTATAATATGATATAAAGTCATACTATAGCATGTCGCCTAAAATATGATATAAAGTCATACTATATCATGTCGTCTATAACATGATATAAAGTCACACTATAGCATGTCGTCTATAACATGATATAAAGTCACACTATAGCATGTCGTCTATAATATGATATAGTCATACTATAGCATGTCGTCTATAATATGAAATAAAGTCATACTATAGCATGTCGTCTATAATATGATATAGTCATGCTATAGCATGTCGTCTGCAATATGATATAAAGTCATACTATAGCATGTCGTCTAAAATATGATATAAAGTCATACTATAGCATGTCGTCTGTAATATGATATAAAGTCATACTATAGCATGTCGTCTAAAATATGATATAAAGTCATACTATATCATGTCGTCTATAACATGATATAAAGTCATACTATAGCATGTCGTCTATAATATGATATAGTCACACTATAGCATGTCGTCTATAATATGATATAGTCATACTATAGCATGTCGTCTATAATATGATATAAAGTCATACTATAGCATGTCGTCTATAATATGATATAAAGTGACACTATAGCATGTCGTCTATAACATGATATAGTCATACTATAGCATGTCGTCTATAATATGATTTAAAGTCACACTATAGCATGTCGTCTATAACATGATATAAAGTCACACTATAGCATGTCGTCTATAATATGATATAGTCATACTATAGCATGTCGTCTATAATATGATATAGTCATGCTATAGCATGTCGTCTGCAATATGATATAAAGTCACACTATAGCATGTCGTCTAAAATATGATATAAAGTCATACTATATCATGTCGTCTATGACATGATATAAAGTCATACTATAGCATGTCGTCTATAATATGATATAGTCACAATATAGCATGTCGTCTATAATATGATATAAAGTCACTATAGCATGTCGTCTATAATATGATATAAAGTCATACTATAGCATGTCGTCTATAATATGATATAAAGTCATACTATAACATGTCTATAATATGATGTAAAGTCATACTATAGCATGTCGCCTAAAATATGATATAAAGTCATACTATAGCATGTCGCCTAAAATATGATATAAAGTCATACTATATCATGTCGTCTATAACATGATATAAAGTCACACTATAGCATGTCGTCTATAACATGATATAAAGTCACACTATAGCATGTCGTCTATAATATGATATAGTCATACTATAGCATGTCGTCTATAATATGAAATAAAGTCATACTATAGCATGTCGTCTATAATATGATATAGTCATGCTATAGCATGTCGTCTGCAATATGATATAGTCATACTATAGCATGTCGTCTATAATATGATATAAAGTCATACTATATCATGTCGTCTATAACATGATATAAAGTCATACTATAGCATGTCGTCTATAATATGATATAGTCACACTATAGCATGTCGTCTATAATATGATATAGTCATACTATAGCATGTCGTCTATAATATGATATAAAGTCATACTATAGCATGTCGTCTATAATATGATATAAAGTGACACTATAGCATGTCGTCTATAACATGATATAGTCATACTATAGCATGTCGTCTATAATATGATTTAAAGTCACACTATAGCATGTCGTCTATAACATGATATAAAGTCACACTATAGCATGTCGTCTATAATATGATATAGTCATACTATAGCATGTCGTCCATAATATGATATAGTCATGCTATAGCATGTCGTCTGCAATATGATATAAAGTCACACTATAGCATGTCGTCTAAAATATGATATAAAGTCATGCTATAGCATGTCGTCTGTAAAATGATATAAAGTCATACTATAGCATGTCGTCTAAAATGTGATATAAAGTCATACTATATCATGTCGTCTATAACATGATATAAAGTCATACTATAGCATGTCGTCTATAATATGATATAAAGTCACAAGAGCATGTCGTCTATAATATGATATAGTCATACTATAGCATGTCGTCTATAATATGATATAAAGTCATACTATAGCATGTCGTCTATAACATGATATAAAGTCATACTATAGCATCTCGTCTATAATATGATATAGTCACACTATAGCATGTCGTCTATAACATGATATAAAGTCACACTATAGCATGTCGTCTATAATATGATATAGTCATACTATAGCATGTCGTCTATAATATGAAATGAAGTCAAACTATAGCATGTCGTCTATAATATGATATAAAGTCATACTATAGCATGTCGTCTAAAATATGATATAAAGTCACACTATAGCATGTCGTCTAAAATATGATATAAAGTCACACTATAACATGTCGTCTGTAATATGATATAAAGTCATACTATAGCATGTCGTCAAAAATACGATATAAAGTCATTCTATAGCATGTCGCCTATAACATGATATAAAGTCATACTATAGCATGTTGTCTATAATATGATATAAAGTCATACCATAGCATGTCGTCTATAATATGATATAAAGTCACACTATAGCATGTCGTCTATAACATGATATAAAGTCATGCTATATCATGTCGTCTATAACATGATATAAAGTCATACTATAGCATGTCGTCTATAATATGATATAGTCACAATATAGCATGTCGTCTATAATATGATATAAAGTCACTATAGCATGTCGTCTATAATAGGATAGAAAGTCATACTATAGCATGTCGTCTATAATATGATATAAAGTCATACTATAGCATGTCTATAATATGATATAAAGTCACACTATAGCATGTCGCCTATAACATGATATAAAGTCATACTATAGTATGTCGTCTATAATATGATATAAAGTCACACTATAGCATGTCGTCTATAACATGATATAAAGTCATACCATAGCATGTCGTCTATAATATGATATAAAGTCACACTATAGCTTGTCGTCTAAAATATGATATAAAGTCAGACTATAGCATGTCGTCTGTAATATGATATAAAGTCACACTATAGCATGTCGTCTATAATATGATATAAAGTCATACTATAGTATGTCGCCTAAAATATGATATAAAGTCATACTACATCATGTCGTCTATAACATGATATAAAGTCATACTATAGCATCTCGTCTATAATATGATATAGTCACACTATAGCATGTCGTCTATAACATGATATAAAGTCACACTATAGCATGTCGTCTATAATATGATATAGTCATACTATAGCATGTCGTCTATAATATGAAATAAAGTCATACTATAGCATGTCGTCTATAATATGATATAGTCATGCTATAGCATGTCGTCTGCAATATGATATAAAGTCATACTATAGCATGTCGTCTATAACATGATATAAAGTCATACTATAGCATGTCGTCTATAATATGATATAAAGTCACTATAGCATGTCGTCTATAATATGATATAGTCATACTATAGCATGTCGTCTATAATATGATATAAAGTCATACTATAGCATGTCGTCTATAATATGATAATAAAGTCATACTATAGCATGTCGTCTATAATATGAAATAAAGTCATACTATAGCATGTCGTCTATAATATGATATAAAGTCACATTATAGCATGTCGCCTATAACATGATGTAAAGTCATACTATAGCATGTCGTCTATAATATGAAATAAAGTCACACTATAGCATGTCGTCTATAACATGATATAAAGTCATACCATAGCATGTCGTCTAAAATATGATATAAAGTTACACTATAGCATGTCGTCTGTAATATGATACAAAGTCACACTATAGCATGTCGTCTATTATATAATATAAAGTCATACTATAGCATGTTGCCTAAAATATGATATAAAGTCATACTATATCATGTCGTCTATAACATGATATAAAGTCATACTATAGCATCTCGTCTATAATATGATATAGTCACACTATAGCATGTCGTCTATAACATGATATAAAGTCACACTATAGCATGTCGTCTATAATATGATATAGTCATACTATAGCATGTCGTCTATAATATGAAATGAAGTCAAACTATAGCATGTCGTCTATAATATGATATAAAGTAATACTATAGCATGTCGTCTAAAATTTGATATAAAGTCACACTATAGCATGTCGTCTAAAATATGATATAAAGTCACACTATAACATGTCGTCTGTAATATGATATAAAGTCATACTATAGCATGTCGTCTAAAATATGATATAAAGTCATTCTATAGCATGTCGCCTATAACATGATATAAAGTCATACTATAGCATGTTGTCTATAATATGATATAAAGTCATACCATAGCATGTCGTCTATAATATGATATAAAGTCAAACTATAGCATGTCGTCTATAACATGATATAAAGTCATGCTATATCATGTCGTCTATAACATGATATAAAGTCACGCTATAGCATGTCGTCTATAATATGATATAGTCATACTATAGCATGTCGTCTATAATATGATATAAAGTCATACTATAGCATGTCGTCTATAATATGATATAAAGTGACACTATAGCATGTCGTCTATAACATGATATAGTCATACTATAGCATGTCGTCTATAATATGATATAAAGTCACACTATAGCATGTCGTCTGCAATGATATAAAGTCATACTATAACTATAGCATGTCGTCTATAATATGATATAAAATCATACTTTAGCATGTCGTCTATAATATGATATAAAGTCACACCATAGCATGTCGTCTATAACATGATATAAAGTCACACTATTGCATGTCATCTATAACATGATATAAAGTCACACTATAGCATGTCGTCTGTAATATGTTATAAAGTCACACTATAGCATGTCGTCTGTAATATGATATAAAGTCATACTATAGCATGTCGTCTAAAATATGATATTAAGTCATACTATAGCATGTCGTCTGTAATATGATATAAAGTCATACTATAGCATGTCTTCTAAAACATGATATAAAGTCATACTATATCATGTCATCTATAACATGATATAAAGTCATACTATAGCATGTCGTCTATAATATGATATAGTCACAATATAGCATGTCGTCTATAATATGATATAAAGTCACTATAGCATGTCGTCTATAATATGATATAAAGTCATACTATAGCATGTCGTCTATAATATGATATAAAGTCATACTATAGCATGTCTATAATATGATGTAAAGTCACACTATAGCATGTCGCCTATTACATGATATAAAGTCATACTATAGTATGTCGTCTATAATATGATATAAAGTCGCACTATAGCATGTCGTCTATAACATGATATAAAGTCATACTATAGCATGTCGTCTATAATATGATATAAAGTCACACTATAGCATGTCGTCTAAAATATGATATAAAGTCAGACTATAGCATGTCGTCTATAATATGATATAAAGTCATACTATAGCATGTCGCCTAAAATATGATATAAAGTCATACTATATCATGTCGTCTATAACATGATATAAAGTCACACTATAGCATGTCGTCTATAACATGATATAAAGTCACACTATAGCATGTCGTCTATAATATGATATAGTCATACTATAGCATGTCGTCTATAATATGAAATAAAGTCATACTATAGCATGTCGTCTATAATATGATATAGTCATGCTATAGCATGTCGTCTGCAATATGATATAAAGTCATACTATAGCATGTCGTCTAAAATATGATATAAAGTCATACTATAGCATGTCGTCTGTAATATGATATAAAGTCATACTATAGCATGTCGTCTAAAATATGATATAAAGTCATACTATATCATGTCGTCTATAACATGATATAAAGTCATACTATAGCATGTCGTCTATAATATGATATAGTCACACTATAGCATGTCGTCTATAATATGATATAGTCATACTATAGCATGTCGTCTATAATATGATATAAAGTCATACTATAGCATGTCGTCTATAATATGATATAAAGTGACACTATAGCATGTCGTCTATAACATGATATAGTCATACTATAGCATGTCGTCTATAATATGATTTAAAGTCACACTATAGCATGTCGTCTATAACATGATATAAAGTCACACTATAGCATGTCGTCTATAATATGATATAGTCATACTATAGCATGTCGTCTATAATATGATATAGTCATGCTATAGCATGTCGTCTGCAATATGATATAAAGTCACACTATAGCATGTCGTCTAAAATATGATATAAAGTCATACTATATCATGTCGTCTATGACATGATATAAAGTCATACTATAGCATGTCGTCTATAATATGATATAGTCACAATATAGCATGTCGTCTATAATATGATATAAAGTCACTATAGCATGTCGTCTATAATATGATATAAAGTCATACTATAGCATGTCGTCTATAATATGATATAAAGTCATACTATAACATGTCTATAATATGATGTAAAGTCATACTATAGCATGTCGCCTAAAATATGATATAAAGTCATACTATAGCATGTCGCCTAAAATATGATATAAAGTCATACTATATCATGTCGTCTATAACATGATATAAAGTCACACTATAGCATGTCGTCTATAACATGATATAAAGTCACACTATAGCATGTCGTCTATAATATGATATAGTCATACTATAGCATGTCGTCTATAATATGAAATAAAGTCATACTATAGCATGTCGTCTATAATATGATATAGTCATGCTATAGCATGTCGTCTGCAATATGATATAGTCATACTATAGCATGTCGTCTATAATATGATATAAAGTCATACTATATCATGTCGTCTATAACATGATATAAAGTCATACTATAGCATGTCGTCTATAATATGATATAGTCACACTATAGCATGTCGTCTATAATATGATATAGTCATACTATAGCATGTCGTCTATAATATGATATAAAGTCATACTATAGCATGTCGTCTATAATATGATATAAAGTGACACTATAGCATGTCGTCTATAACATGATATAGTCATACTATAGCATGTCGTCTATAATATGATTTAAAGTCACACTATAGCATGTCGTCTATAACATGATATAAAGTCACACTATAGCATGTCGTCTATAATATGATATAGTCATACTATAGCATGTCGTCCATAATATGATATAGTCATGCTATAGCATGTCGTCTGCAATATGATATAAAGTCACACTATAGCATGTCGTCTAAAATATGATATAAAGTCATGCTATAGCATGTCGTCTGTAAAATGATATAAAGTCATACTATAGCATGTCGTCTAAAATGTGATATAAAGTCATACTATATCATGTCGTCTATAACATGATATAAAGTCATACTATAGCATGTCGTCTATAATATGATATAAAGTCACAAGAGCATGTCGTCTATAATATGATATAGTCATACTATAGCATGTCGTCTATAATATGATATAAAGTCATACTATAGCATGTCGTCTATAACATGATATAAAGTCATACTATAGCATCTCGTCTATAATATGATATAGTCACACTATAGCATGTCGTCTATAACATGATATAAAGTCACACTATAGCATGTCGTCTATAATATGATATAGTCATACTATAGCATGTCGTCTATAATATGAAATGAAGTCAAACTATAGCATGTCGTCTATAATATGATATAAAGTCATACTATAGCATGTCGTCTAAAATATGATATAAAGTCACACTATAGCATGTCGTCTAAAATATGATATAAAGTCACACTATAACATGTCGTCTGTAATATGATATAAAGTCATACTATAGCATGTCGTCAAAAATACGATATAAAGTCATTCTATAGCATGTCGCCTATAACATGATATAAAGTCATACTATAGCATGTTGTCTATAATATGATATAAAGTCATACCATAGCATGTCGTCTATAATATGATATAAAGTCACACTATAGCATGTCGTCTATAACATGATATAAAGTCATGCTATATCATGTCGTCTATAACATGATATAAAGTCATACTATAGCATGTCGTCTATAATATGATATAGTCACAATATAGCATGTCGTCTATAATATGATATAAAGTCACTATAGCATGTCGTCTATAATAGGATAGAAAGTCATACTATAGCATGTCGTCTATAATATGATATAAAGTCATACTATAGCATGTCTATAATATGATATAAAGTCACACTATAGCATGTCGCCTATAACATGATATAAAGTCATACTATAGTATGTCGTCTATAATATGATATAAAGTCACACTATAGCATGTCGTCTATAACATGATATAAAGTCATACCATAGCATGTCGTCTATAATATGATATAAAGTCACACTATAGCTTGTCGTCTAAAATATGATATAAAGTCAGACTATAGCATGTCGTCTGTAATATGATATAAAGTCACACTATAGCATGTCGTCTATAATATGATATAAAGTCATACTATAGTATGTCGCCTAAAATATGATATAAAGTCATACTACATCATGTCGTCTATAACATGATATAAAGTCATACTATAGCATCTCGTCTATAATATGATATAGTCACACTATAGCATGTCGTCTATAACATGATATAAAGTCACACTATAGCATGTCGTCTATAATATGATATAGTCATACTATAGCATGTCGTCTATAATATGAAATAAAGTCATACTATAGCATGTCGTCTATAATATGATATAGTCATGCTATAGCATGTCGTCTGCAATATGATATAAAGTCATACTATAGCATGTCGTCTATAACATGATATAAAGTCATACTATAGCATGTCGTCTATAATATGATATAAAGTCACTATAGCATGTCGTCTATAATATGATATAGTCATACTATAGCATGTCGTCTATAATATGATATAAAGTCATACTATAGCATGTCGTCTATAATATGATAATAAAGTCATACTATAGCATGTCGTCTATAATATGAAATAAAGTCATACTATAGCATGTCGTCTATAATATGATATAAAGTCACATTATAGCATGTCGCCTATAACATGATGTAAAGTCATACTATAGCATGTCGTCTATAATATGAAATAAAGTCACACTATAGCATGTCGTCTATAACATGATATAAAGTCATACCATAGCATGTCGTCTAAAATATGATATAAAGTTACACTATAGCATGTCGTCTGTAATATGATACAAAGTCACACTATAGCATGTCGTCTATTATATAATATAAAGTCATACTATAGCATGTTGCCTAAAATATGATATAAAGTCATACTATATCATGTCGTCTATAACATGATATAAAGTCATACTATAGCATCTCGTCTATAATATGATATAGTCACACTATAGCATGTCGTCTATAACATGATATAAAGTCACACTATAGCATGTCGTCTATAATATGATATAGTCATACTATAGCATGTCGTCTATAATATGAAATGAAGTCAAACTATAGCATGTCGTCTATAATATGATATAAAGTAATACTATAGCATGTCGTCTAAAATTTGATATAAAGTCACACTATAGCATGTCGTCTAAAATATGATATAAAGTCACACTATAACATGTCGTCTGTAATATGATATAAAGTCATACTATAGCATGTCGTCTAAAATATGATATAAAGTCATTCTATAGCATGTCGCCTATAACATGATATAAAGTCATACTATAGCATGTTGTCTATAATATGATATAAAGTCATACCATAGCATGTCGTCTATAATATGATATAAAGTCAAACTATAGCATGTCGTCTATAACATGATATAAAGTCATGCTATATCATGTCGTCTATAACATGATATAAAGTCACGCTATAGCATGTCGTCTATAATATGATATAGTCATACTATAGCATGTCGTCTATAATATGATATAAAGTCATACTATAGCATGTCGTCTATAATATGATATAAAGTGACACTATAGCATGTCGTCTATAACATGATATAGTCATACTATAGCATGTCGTCTATAATATGATATAAAGTCACACTATAGCATGTCGTCTGCAATGATATAAAGTCATACTATAACTATAGCATGTCGTCTATAATATGATATAAAATCATACTTTAGCATGTCGTCTATAATATGATATAAAGTCACACCATAGCATGTCGTCTATAACATGATATAAAGTCACACTATTGCATGTCATCTATAACATGATATAAAGTCACACTATAGCATGTCGTCTGTAATATGTTATAAAGTCACACTATAGCATGTCGTCTGTAATATGATATAAAGTCATACTATAGCATGTCGTCTAAAATATGATATTAAGTCATACTATAGCATGTCGTCTGTAATATGATATAAAGTCATACTATAGCATGTCTTCTAAAACATGATATAAAGTCATACTATATCATGTCATCTATAACATGATATAAAGTCATACTATAGCATGTCGTCTATAATATGATATAGTCACACTATAGCATGTCGTCTATAATATGATATAGTCATACTATAGCTTGTTGTCTATAATATGATATAAAGTCATACTATATCATGTCTATAACATGATATAAAGTCATACTATAGCATGTCATCTATAATATGATATAGTCACAATATAGCATGTCGTCTATAATATGATATGAAGTCACTATAGCATGTCGTCTATAATATGATATAAAGTCATACTTTAGCATGTCGCCTAAAATATGATATAAAGTCATACTATATCATGTCGTCTATAACATGATATAAAGTCATACTATAGCATCTCGTCTATAATATGATATAGTCACACTATAGCATGTCGTCTATAACATGATATAAAGTCACACTATAGCATGTCGTCTATAATATGATATAGTCATACTATAGCATGTCGTCTATAATATGAAATGAAGTCAAACTATAGCATGTCGTCTATAATATGATATAAAGTCATACTATAGCATGTCGTCTAAAATATGATATAAAGTCACACTATAGCATGTCGTCTAAAATATGATATAAAGTCACACTATAACATGTCGTCTGTAATATGATATAAAGTCATACTATAGCATGTCGTCTAAAATATGATATAAAGTCATTCTATAGCATGTCGCCTATAACATGATATAAAGTCATACTATAGCATGTTGTCTATAATATGATATAAAGTCATACCATAGCATGTCGTCTATAATATGATATAAAGTCACACTATAGCATGTCGTCTATAACATGATATAAAGTCATGCTATATCATGTCGTCTATAACATGATATAAAGTCATACTATAGCATGTCGTCTATAATATGATATAGTCACAATATAGCATGTCGTCTATAATATGATATAAAGTCACTATAGCATGTCGTCTATAATATGATATAAAGTCACACTATAGCATGTCGTCTATATGATATAAAGTCATACTATAGCATGTCTATAATATGATATAAAGTCACACAATAGCATGTCGCCTATAACATGATATAAAGTCATACTATAGTATGTCGTCTATAATATGATATAAAGTCACACTATAGCATGTCGTCTATAACATGATATAAAGTCATACCATAGCATGTCGTCTATAATATGATGTAGTCACAATATAGCATGTCGTCTATAATATTATATAAAGTCACTATAGCATGTCGTCTATAATAGGATATAAAGTCATACAATAGCATGTCGTCTATAATATGATATAAAGTCATACTATAGCATGTCTATAATATGATATAAAGTCACACTATAGCATGTCGCCTATAACATGATATAAAGTCATACTATAGTATGTCGTCTATAATATGATATAAAGTCACACTATAGCATGTCGTCTATAACATGATATAAAGTCATACCATAGCATGTCGTCTATAATATGATATAAAGTCACACTATAGCATGTCGTCTAAAATATGATATAAAGTCAGACTATAGCATGTCGTCTGTAATATGATATAAAGTCACACTATAGCATGTCGTCTATAATATGATATAAAGTCATACTATAGCATGTCGCCTAAAATATGATATAAAGTCATACTATATCATGTCGTCTATAACATGATATAAAGTCATACTATAGCATCTCGTCTATAATATGATATAGTCACACTATAGCATGTCGTCTATAACATGATATAAAGTCACACTATAGCATGTCGTCTATAATATGATATAGTCATACTATAGCATGTCGTCTATAATATGAAATAAAGTCATACTATAGCATGTCGTCTATAATATGATATAGTCATGCTATAGCATGTCGTCTGCAATATGATATAAAGTCATACTATAGCATGTCGTCTAAAATATGATATAAAGTCATACTATAGCATGTCGTCTGTAATATGATATAAAGTCATACTATAGCATGTCGTCTAAAATATGATATAATGTCATACTATATCATGTCGTCTATAATATGATATAGTCACACTATAGCATGTCGTCTATAATATGATATAGTCATACTATAGCATGTCGTCTATAATATGATATAAAGTCATACTATAGCATGTCGTCTATAATATGATATAAAGTAACACTATAGCATGTCGTCTATAACATGATATAGTCATACTATAGCATGTCGTCTATAATATGATTTAAAGTCACACTATAGCATGTCGTCTATAACATGATATAAAGTCACACTATAGCATGTCGTCTATAATATGATATAGTCATACTATAGCATGTCGTCTATAATATGATATAGTCATGCTATAGCATGTCGTCTGCAATATGATATAAAGTCACACAATAGCATGTCGTCTAAAATATGATAAAAAGTCATACTATATCATGTCGTTTATAACATGATATAAAGTCATACTATAGCATGTCGTCTATAATATGATATAAAGTCACTATAGCATGTCGTCTATAATATGATATAGTCATACTATAGCATGTCGTCTATAATATGATATAAAGTCATACTATAGCATGTCGTCTATAATATGATAATAAAGTCATACTATAGCATGTCGTCTATAATATGAAATAAAGTCATACTATAGCATGTCGTCTATAATACGATATAAAGTCATACTATAGCATGTTTTCTATAATATGATATAAAGTCATACTATAGCATGTCGTCTAAAATATGATATAAAGTCACACTATAGCATGTCGTCTAAAATATGATATAAAGTCACACTATAGCATGTCGTCTGTAATATGATATAAAGTCATACTATAGAATGTCGTCTATAACATGATATAAAGTCACACTATAGCATGTCGTCTATAATATGATATAGTCATACTATAGCATGTCGTCTATAATATGAAATAAAGTCATACTATAGCATGTCGTCTATAATATGATATAGTCATGCTATAGCATGTCGTCTGCAATATGATATAAAGTCATACTATAGCATGTCGTCTAAAATATGATATAAAGTCATACTATAGCATGTCGTCTGTAATATGATATAAAGTCACACTATATCATGTCGTCTATAATATGATATAGTCACACTATAGCATGTCGTCTATAATATGATATAGTCATACTATAGCATGTCGTCTATAATATGATATAAAGTCATACTATAGCATGTCGTCTATAATATGATAATAAAGTCATACTATAGCATGTCGTCTATAATATGAAATAAAGTCATACTATAGCATGTCGTCTATAATACGATATAAAGTCATACTATAGCATGTTTTCTATAATATGATATAAAGTCATACTATAGCATGTCGTCTAAAATATGATATAAAGTCACACTATAGCATGTCGTCTAAAATATGATATAAAGTCACACTATAGCATGTCGTCTGTAATATGATATAAAGTCATACTGTAGAATGTCGTCTAAAAGATGATATAAAGTCATACTATAGCATGTCGTCTATAATATGATATAAAGTCACACTATAGCATGTCGTCTATAACATGATATAAAGTCATACTATAGCATGTCGTCTATAACATGATATAAAGTCACACTATAGCATGTCGTCTATAACATGATATAAAGTCATACTATAGCATGTCTATAATATGATATAAATTCACACTATAGCATGTCGCCTATAACATGATGTAAAGTCATACTATAGCATGTCGTCTATAATATGATATAAAGTCACACTATAGCATGTCGTCTATAACATGATATAAAGTCATACCATAGCATGTCGTCTAAAATATGATATAAAGTCACACTATAGCATGTCGTCTGTAATATGATATAAAGTCACACTATAGCATGTCGTCTATTATATGATATAAAGTCATACCATAGCATGTTGCCTAAAATATGATATAAAGTCATACTATATCATGTCGTCTATAACATGATATAAAGTCATACTATAGCATCTCGTCTATAATATGATACAGTCACACTATAGCATGTCGTCTATAACATGATATAAAGTCACACTATAGCATGTCGTCTATAATATGATATAGTCATACTATAGCATGTCGTCTATAATATGAAATGAAGTCAAACTATAGCATGTCGTCTATAATATGATATAAAGTCATACTACAGCATGTCGTCTAAAATATGATATAAAGTCACACTATAGCATGTCGTCTAAAATATGATATAAAGTCACACTATAACATGTCGTCTGTAATATGATATAAAGTCATACTATAGCATGTCGTCTAAAATATGATATAAAGTCATTCTATAGCATGTCGTCTATAACATGATATAAAGTCATACTATAGCATCTCGTCTATAATATGATATAGTCACACTATAGCATGTCGTCTATAACATGATATAAAGTCACACTATAGCATGTCGTCTATAATATGATATAGTCATACTATAGCATGTCGTCTATAATATGAAATGAAGTCATACTATAGCATGTCGTCTATAATATGATATAGTCATGCTATAGCATGTCGTCTGCAATATGATATAAAGTCATACTATAGCATGTCGTCTAAAATATGATATAAAGTCATACTATAGCATGTCGTCTGTAATATGATATAAAGTCATACTATAGCATGTCGTCTAAAATATGATATAAAGTCATACTATATCATGTCGTCTATAACATGATATAAAGTCATAATATAGCATGTCGTCTATAATATGATATAGTCACACTATAGCATGTCGTCTATAATATGATATAAAGTCACACTATAGCATGTCGTCTATAATATGATATAGTCATACTATAGCATGTCGTCTGTAATATGATATAAAGTCATACTATAGCATGTCGTCTATAATATGATATAAAGTGACACTATAGCATGTCGTCTATAATATGATATAGTCATACTATAGCATGTCGTCTATAATATGATATAGTCATGCTATAGCATGTCGTCTGCAATATGATATAAAGTCACACTATAGCATGTCGTCTAAAATATGATATAAAGTCATACTATAGCATGTCGTCTGTAATATGATATAAAGTCATACTATAGCATGTCGTCTAAAATATGATATAAAGTCATACTATATCATGTCGTCTATGACATGATATAAAGTCATACTATAGCATGTCGTCTATAATATGATATAGTCACAATATAGCATGTCGTCTATAATATGATATAAAGTCACTATAGCATGTCGTCTATAATATGATATAAAGTCATACTATAGCATGTCGTCTATAATATGATATAAAGTCATACTATAGCATGTCTATAATATGATGTAAAGTCACACTATAGCATGTCGCCTATAACATGATATAAAGTCATACTATAGTATGTCGTCTATAATATGATATAAAGTCACACTATAGCATGTCGTCTATAACATGATATAAAGTCATGCTATATCATGTCGTCTATAACATGATATAAAGTCACACTATAGCATGTCGTCTAAAATATGATATAAAGTCACACTATAGCATGTCGTCTGTAATATGATATAAAGTCATACTGTAGAATGTCGTCTAAAAGATGATATAAAGTCATACTATAGCATGTCGTCTATAATATGATATAAAGTCACACTATAGCATGTCGTCTATAACATGATATAAAGTCATACTATAGCATGTCGTCTATAACATGATATAAAGTCACACTATAGCATGTCGTCTATAACATGATATAAAGTCATACTATAGCATGTCTATAATATGATATAAATTCACACTATAGCATGTCGCCTATAACATGATGTAAAGTCATACTATAGCATGTCGTCTATAATATGATATAAAGTCACACTATAGCATGTCGTCTATAACATGATATAAAGTCATACCATAGCATGTCGTCTAAAATATGATATAAAGTCACACTATAGCATGTCGTCTGTAATATGATATAAAGTCACACTATAGCATGTCGTCTATTATATGATATAAAGTCATACCATAGCATGTTGCCTAAAATATGATATAAAGTCATACTATATCATGTCGTCTATAACATGATATAAAGTCATACTATAGCATCTCGTCTATAATATGATACAGTCACACTATAGCATGTCGTCTATAACATGATATAAAGTCACACTATAGCATGTCGTCTATAATATGATATAGTCATACTATAGCATGTCGTCTATAATATGAAATGAAGTCAAACTATAGCATGTCGTCTATAATATGATATAAAGTCATACTACAGCATGTCGTCTAAAATATGATATAAAGTCACACTATAGCATGTCGTCTAAAATATGATATAAAGTCACACTATAACATGTCGTCTGTAATATGATATAAAGTCATACTATAGCATGTCGTCTAAAATATGATATAAAGTCATTCTATAGCATGTCGTCTATAACATGATATAAAGTCATACTATAGCATCTCGTCTATAATATGATATAGTCACACTATAGCATGTCGTCTATAACATGATATAAAGTCACACTATAGCATGTCGTCTATAATATGATATAGTCATACTATAGCATGTCGTCTATAATATGAAATGAAGTCATACTATAGCATGTCGTCTATAATATGATATAGTCATGCTATAGCATGTCGTCTGCAATATGATATAAAGTCATACTATAGCATGTCGTCTAAAATATGATATAAAGTCATACTATAGCATGTCGTCTGTAATATGATATAAAGTCATACTATAGCATGTCGTCTAAAATATGATATAAAGTCATACTATATCATGTCGTCTATAACATGATATAAAGTCATAATATAGCATGTCGTCTATAATATGATATAGTCACACTATAGCATGTCGTCTATAATATGATATAAAGTCACACTATAGCATGTCGTCTATAATATGATATAGTCATACTATAGCATGTCGTCTGTAATATGATATAAAGTCATACTATAGCATGTCGTCTATAATATGATATAAAGTGACACTATAGCATGTCGTCTATAATATGATATAGTCATACTATAGCATGTCGTCTATAATATGATATAGTCATGCTATAGCATGTCGTCTGCAATATGATATAAAGTCACACTATAGCATGTCGTCTAAAATATGATATAAAGTCATACTATAGCATGTCGTCTGTAATATGATATAAAGTCATACTATAGCATGTCGTCTAAAATATGATATAAAGTCATACTATATCATGTCGTCTATGACATGATATAAAGTCATACTATAGCATGTCGTCTATAATATGATATAGTCACAATATAGCATGTCGTCTATAATATGATATAAAGTCACTATAGCATGTCGTCTATAATATGATATAAAGTCATACTATAGCATGTCGTCTATAATATGATATAAAGTCATACTATAGCATGTCTATAATATGATGTAAAGTCACACTATAGCATGTCGCCTATAACATGATATAAAGTCATACTATAGTATGTCGTCTATAATATGATATAAAGTCACACTATAGCATGTCGTCTATAACATGATATAAAGTCATGCTATATCATGTCGTCTATAACATGATATAAAGTCACACTATAGCATGTCGTCTATAATATGATATAGTCATACTATAGCATGTCGTCTATAATATGATATAAAGTCATACTATAGCATGTCGTCTATAATATGATATAAAGTGACACTATAGCATGTCGTCTATAATATGATATAAAGTCACACTATAGCATGTCGTCTGCAATGATATAAAGTCATACTATAACTATAGCATGTCGTCTATAATATGATATAAAATCATACTTTAGCATGTCGTCTATAATATGATATAAAGTCACACCATAGCATGTCGTCTATAACATGATATAAAGTCACACTATTGCATGTCATCTATAACATGATATAAAGTCACACTATAGCATGTCGTCTGTAATATGTTATAAAGTCACACTATAGCATGTCGTCTGTAATATGATATAAAGTCATACTATAGCATGTCGTCTAAAATATGATATTAAGTCATACTATAGCATGTCGTCTGTAATATGATATAAAGTCATACTATAGCATGTCTTCTAAAACATGATATAAAGTCATACTATATCATGTCATCTATAACATGATATAAAGTCATACTATAGCATGTCGTCTATAATATGATATAGTCACACTATAGCATGTCGTCTATAATATGATATAGTCATACTATAGCTTGTTGTCTATAATATGATATAAAGTCATACTATATCATGTCTATAACATGATATAAAGTCATACTATAGCATGTCATCTATAATATGATATAGTCACAATATAGCATGTCGTCTATAATATTATATGAAGTCACTATAGCATGTCGTCTATAATATGATATAAAGTCATACTATAGCATGTCGCCTAAAATATGATATAAAGTCATACTATATCATGTCGTCTATAACATGATATAAAGTCATACTATAGCATCTCGTCTATAATATGATATAGTCACACTATAGCATGTCGTCTATAACATGATATAAAGTCACACTATAGCATGTCGTCTATAATATGATATAGTCATACTATAGCATGTCGTCTATAATATGAAATGAAGTCAAACTATAGCATGTCGTCTATAATATGATATAAAGTCATACTATAGCATGTCGTCTAAAATATGATATAAAGTCACACTATAGCATGTCGTCTAAAATATGATATAAAGTCACACTATAACATGTCGTCTGTAATATGATATAAAGTCATACTATAGCATGTCGTCTAAAATATGATATAAAGTCATTCTATAGCATGTCGCCTATAACATGATATAAAGTCATACTATAGCATGTTGTCTATAATATGATATAAAGTCATACCATAGCATGT
Organism: Embiotoca jacksoni; assembly: GCF_022577435.1. Classification (NCBI taxonomy): domain Eukaryota; kingdom Metazoa; phylum Chordata; class Actinopteri; family Embiotocidae; genus Embiotoca; species Embiotoca jacksoni. The sequence goes on from NW_027185250.1 coordinate 38,319, forward strand.
CGTCTATAATATGATATAAAGTCACACTATAGCATGTCGTCTATAACATGATATAAAGTCATGCTATATCATGTCGTCTATAACATGATATAAAGTCATACTATAGCATGTCGTCTATAATATGATATAGTCACAATATAGCATGTCGTCTATAATATGATATAAAGTCACTATAGCATGTCGTCTATAATATGATATAAAGTCATACTATAGCATGTCGTCTATATGATATAAAGTCATACTATAGCATGTCTATAATATGATATAAAGTCACACTATAGCATGTCGTCTATAACATGATATAAAGTCATACTATAGCATCTCGTCTATAATATGATATAGTCACACTATAGCATGTCGTCTATAACATGATATAAAGTCACACTATAGCATGTCGTCTATAATATGATATAGTCATACTATAGCATGTCGTCTATAATATGAAATAAAGTCATACTATAGCATGTCGTCTATAATATGATATAGTCATGCTATAGCATGTCGTCTGCAATATGATATAAAGTCATACTATAGCATGTCGTCTAAAATATGATATAAAGTCATACTATAGCATGTCGTCTGTAATATGATATAAAGTCATACTATAGCATGTCGTCTAAAATATGATATAAAGTCATACTATATCATGTCGTCTATAATATGATATAGTCACACTATAGCATGTCGTCTATAATATGATATAGTCATACTATAGCATGTCGTCTATAATATGATATAAAGTCATACTATAGCATGTCGTCTATAATATGATATAAAGTGACACTATAGCATGTCGTCTATAACATGATATAGTCATACTATAGCATGTCGTCTATAATATGATTTAAAGTCACACTATAGCATGTCGTCTATAACATGATATAAAGTCACACTATAGCATGTCGTCTATAATATGATATAGTCATACTATAGCATGTCGTCTATAATATGATATAGTCATGCTATAGCATGTCGTCTGCAATATGATATAAAGTCACACTATAGCATGTCGTCTAAAATATGATAAAAAGTCATGCTATAGCATGTCGTCTGTAAAATGATATAAAGTCATACTATAGCATGTCGTCTAAAATATGATATAAAGTCATACTATATCATGTCGTCTATAACATGATATAAAGTCATACTATAGCATGTCGTCTATAATATGATATAAAGTCACTATAGCATGTCGTCTATAATATGATATAGTCATACTATAGCATGTCGTCTATAATATGATATAAAGTCATACTATAGCATGTCGTCTATAATATGACAATAAAGTCATACTATAGCATGTCGTCTATAATATGAAATAAAGTCATACTATAGCATGTCGTCTATAATACGATATAAAGTCATACTATAGCATGTTTTCTATAATATGATATAAAGTCATACTATAGCATGTCGTCTAAAATATGATATAAAGTCACACTATAGCATGTCGTCTAAAATATGATATAAAGTCACACTATAGCATGTCGTCTAAAATATGATAAAAAGTCATGCTATAGCATGTCGTCTGTAAAATGATATAAAGTCATACTATAGCATGTCGTCTAAAATATGATATAAAGTCATACTATATCATGTCGTCTATAACATGATATAAAGTCATACTATAGCATGTCGTCTATAATATGATATAAAGTCACTATAGCATGTCGTCTATAATATGATATAGTCATACTATAGCATGTCGTCTATAATATGATATAAAGTCATACTATAGCATGTCGTCTATAATATGACAATAAAGTCATACTATAGCATGTCGTCTATAATATGAAATAAAGTCATACTATAGCATGTCGTCTATAATACGATATAAAGTCATACTATAGCATGTTTTCTATAATATGATATAAAGTCATACTATAGCATGTCGTCTAAAATATGATATAAAGTCACACTATAGCATGTCGTCTAAAATATGATATAAAGTCATACTATAGCATGTCGCCTAAAATATGATATAAAGTCATACTATATCATGTCGTCTATAACATGATATAAAGTCATACTATAGCATCTCGTCTATAATATGATATAGTCACACTATAGCATGTCGTCTATAACATGATATAAAGTCACACTATAGCATGTCGTCTATAATATGATATAGTCATACTATAGCATGTCGTCTATAATATGAAATGAAGTCAAACTATAGCATGTCGTCTATAATATGATATAAAGTCACACTATAGCATGTCGTCTAAAATATGATATAAAGTCACACTATAGCATGTCGTCTAAAATATGATATAAAGTCACACTATAACATGTCGTCTGTAATATGATATAAAGTCATACTATAGCATGTCGTCTAAAATATGATATAAAGTCATTCTATAGCATGTCGCCTATAACATGATATAAAGTCATACTATAGCATGTTGTCTATAATATGATATAAAGTCATACCATAGCATGTCGTCTATAATATGATATAAAGTCACACTATAGCATGTCGTCTATAACATGATATAAAGTCATGCTATATCATGTCGTCTATAACATGATATAAAGTCATACTATAGCATGTCGTCTATAATATGATATAGTCACAATATAGCATGTCGTCTATAATATGATATAAAGTCACTATAGCATGTCGTCTATAATATGATATAAAGTCATACTATAGCATGTCGTCTATATGATATAAAGTCATACTATAGCATGTCGTCTATAATATGATATAGTCACAATATAGCATGTCGTCTATAATATGATATAAAGTCACTATAGCATGTCGTCTATAACATGATATAAAGTCATACCATAGCATGTCGTCTATAATATGATATAAAGTCACACTATAGCATGTCGTCTAAAATATGATATAAAGTCAGACTATAGCATGTCGTCTGTAATATGATATAAAGTCACACTATAGCATGTCGTCTATAATATGATATAAAGTCATACTATAGCATGTCGCCTAAAATATGATATAAAGTCATACTATATCATGTCGTCTATAACATGATATAAAGTCATACTATAGCATCTCGTCTATAATATGATATAGTCACACTATAGCATGTCGTCTATAACATGATATAAAGTCACACTATAGCATGTCGTCTATAATATGATATAGTCATACTATAGCATGTCGTCTATAATATGAAATAAAGTCATACTATAGCATGTCGTCTATAATATGATATAGTCATGCTATAGCATGTCGTCTGCAATATGATATAAAGTCATACTATAGCATGTCGTCTAAAATATGATATAAAGTCATACTATAGCATGTCGTCTGTAATATGATATAAAGTCATACTATAGCATGTCGTCTAAAATATGATATAAAGTCATACTATATCATGTCGTCTATAATATGATATAGTCACACTATAGCATGTCGTCTATAATATGATATAGTCATACTATAGCATGTCGTCTATAATATGATATAAAGTCATACTATAGCATGTCGTCTATAATATGATTTAAAGTCACACTATAGCATGTCGTCTATAACATGATATAAAGTCACACTATAGCATGTCGTCTATAATATGATATAGTCATACTATAGCATGTCGTCTATAATATGATATAGTCATGCTATAGCATGTCGTCTGCAATATGATATAAAGTCACACTATAGCATGTCGTCTAAAATATGATAAAAAGTCATGCTATAGCATGTCGTCTGTAAAATGATATAAAGTCATACTATAGCATGTCGTCTAAAATATGATATAAAGTCATACTATATCATGTCGTCTATAACATGATATAAAGTCATACTATAGCATGTCGTCTATAATATGATATAAAGTCACTATAGCATGTCGTCTATAATATGATATAGTCATACTATAGCATGTCGTCTATAATATGATATAAAGTCATACTATAGCATGTCGTCTATAATATGACAATAAAGTCATACTATAGCATGTCGTCTATAATATGAAATAAAGTCATACTATAGCATGTCGTCTATAATACGATATAAAGTCATACTATAGCATGTTTTCTATAATATGATATAAAGTCATATATAGCATGTCGTCTAAAATATGATATAAAGTCACACTATAGCATGTCGTCTAAAATATGATATAAAGTCACACTATAGCATGTCGTCTAAAATATGATAAAAAGTCATGCTATAGCATGTCGTCTGTAAAATGATATAAAGTCATACTATAGCATGTCGTCTAAAATATGATATAAAGTCATACTATATCATGTCGTCTATAACATGATATAAAGTCATACTATAGCATGTCGTCTATAATATGATATAAAGTCACTATAGCATGTCGTCTATAATATGATATAGTCATACTATAGCATGTCGTCTATAATATGATATAAAGTCATACTATAGCATGTCGTCTATAATATGACAATAAAGTCATACTATAGCATGTCGTCTATAATATGAAATAAAGTCATACTATAGCATGTCGTCTATAATACGATATAAAGTCATACTATAGCATGTTTTCTATAATATGATATAAAGTCATACTATAGCATGTCGTCTAAAATATGATATAAAGTCACACTATAGCATGTCGTCTAAAATATGATATAAAGTCACACTATAGCATGTCGTCTGTAATATGATATAAAGTCATACTATAGAATGTCGTCTTAAAGATGATATAAAGTCATACTATAGCATGTCGTCTATAATATGATATAAAGTCACACTATAGCATGTCGTCTATAACATGATATAAAGTCATACTATAGCATGTCGTCTATAACATGATATAAAGTCACACTATAGCATGTCGTCTATAACATGATATAAAGTCATACTATAGCATGTCTATAATATGATATAAATTCACACTATAGCATGTCGCCTATAACATGATGTAAAGTCATACTATAGCATGTCGTCTATAATATGATATAAAGTCACACTATAGCATGTCGTCTATAACATGATATAAAGTCATACCATAGCATGTCGTCTAAAATATGATATAAAGTCACACTATAGCATGTCGTCTGTAATATGATATAAAGTCACACTATAGCATGTCGTCTATTATATGATATAAAGTCATACTATAGCATGTTGCCTAAAATATGATATAAAGTCATACTATATCATGTCGTCTATAACATGATATAAAGTCATACTATAGCATCTCGTCTATAATACGATATAAAGTCATACTATAGCATGCTTTCTATAATATGATATAAAGTCATACTATATCATGTCGTCTATAACATGATATAAAGTCATACTATAGCATGTCGTCTATAATATGATACAAAGTCACTATAGCATGTCGTCTATAATATGATATAGTCATACTATAGCATGTCGTCTATAATATGATATAAAGTCATACTATAGCATGTCGTCTATAATATGATAATAAAGTCATACTATAGAATGTCGTCTATAATATGAAATAAAGTCATACTATAGCATGTCGTCTATAATACGATATAAAGTCATACTATAGCATGTTTTCTATAATATGATATAAAGTCATACTATAGCATGTCGTCTAAAATATGATATAAAGTCACACTATAGCATGTCGTCTAAAATATGATATAAAGTCACACTATAGCATGTCGTCTGTAATATGATATAAAGTCATACTATAGAATGTCGTCTAAAAGATGATATAAAGTCATACTATAGCATGTCGTCTATAATATGATATAAAGTCACACTATAGCATGTCGTCTATAACATGATATAAAGTCATACTATAGCATGTCGTCTATAACATGATATAAAGTCACACTATAGCATGTCGTCTATAACATGATATAAAGTCATACTATAGCATGTCTATAATATGATATAAATTCACACTATAGCATGTCGCCTATAACATGATGTAAATTCATACTATAGCATGTCGTCTATAATATGATATAAAGTCACACTATAGCATGTCGTCTATAACATGATATAAAGTCATACCATAGCATGTCGTCTAAAATATGATATAAAGTCACACTATAGCATGTCGTCTGTAATATGATATAAAGTCACACTATAGCATGTCGTCTATTATATGATATGAAGTCATACTATAGCATGTTGCCTAAAATATGATATAAAGTCATACTATATCATGTCGTCTATAACATGATATAAAGTCATACTATAGCATCTCGTCTATAATATGATACAGTCACACTATAGCATGTCGTCTATAACATGATATAAAGTCACACTATAGCATGTCGTCTATAATATGATATAGTCATACTATAGCATGTCGTCTATAATATGAAATAAAGTCATACTATAGCATGTCGTCTATAATATGATATAGTCATGCTATAGCATGTCGTCTGCAATATGATATAAAGTCATACTATAGCATGTCGTCTAAAATATGATATAAAGTCATACTATAGCATGTCGTCTGTAATATGATATAAAGTCATACTATAGCATGTCGTCTAAAATATGATATAAAGTCATACTATATCATGTCGTCTATAATATGATATAGTCACACTATAGCATGTCGTCTATAATATGATATAGTCATACTATAGCATGTCGTCTATAATATGATATAAAGTCATACTATAGCATGTCGTCTATAATATGATATAAAGTGACACTATAGCATGTCGTCTATAACATGATATAGTCATACTATAGCATGTCGTCTATAATATGATTTAAAGTCACACTATAGCATGTCGTCTATAACATGATATAAAGTCACACTATAGCATGTCGTCTATAATATGATATAGTCATACTATAGCATGTCGTCTATAATATGATATAGTCATGCTATAGCATGTCGTCTGCAATATGATATAAAGTCACACTATAGCATGTCGTCTAAAATATGATAAAAAGTCATGCTATAGCATGTCGTCTGTAAAATGATATAAAGTCATACTATAGCATGTCGTCTAAAATATGATATAAAGTCATACTATATCATGTCGTCTATAACATGATATAAAGTCATACTATAGCATGTCGTCTATAATATGATATAAAGTCACTATAGCATGTCGTCTATAATATGATATAGTCATACTATAGCATGTCGTCTATAATATGATATAAAGTCATACTATAGCATGTCGTCTATAATATGAAATAAAGTCATACTATAGCATGTCGTCTATAATACGATATAAAGTCATACTATAGCATGTTTTCTATAATATGATATAAAGTCACACTATAGCATGTCTTCTACAACATGATATAAAGTCACACTATAGCATGTCGTCTATAATATGATATAGTCATACTATAGCATGTCGTCTATAATATGATATAGTCATGCTATAGCATGTCGTCTGCAATATGATATAAAGTCACACTATAGCATGTCGTCTAAAATATGATATAAAGTCATAGTATATCATGTCGTCTATGACATGATATAAAGTCATACTATAGCATGTCGTCTAAAATATGATATAAAGTCATACTATATCATGTCGTCTATGACATGATATAAAGTCATACTATAGCATGTCGTCTGTAATATGATATAAAGTCATACTATGGCATGTCGCCTAAAATATGATATAAAGTCATACTATATCATGTCGTTTATAACATGATATGAAGTCATACTATAGCATCTCGTCTATAACATGATATAAAGTCATACTATAGCATGTCGTCTATAATATGATATAGTCATACTATAGCATGTCGTCTATTATATGAAATAAAGTCATACTATAGCATGTCGTCTATAATATGATATATAAAGTCATACTATAGCATGTCGTCTATAACATGATATAAAGTCACACTATAGCATGTCGTCTATAATATGATATAAAGTCACACTATAGCATGTTGTCTATAATATGATATAATATCACAATATAGCATGTCGTCTAATATATGATATAAAGCCATACTATAGCATGTCGTCTGTAATATGATATAAAGTCATACTATAGCATGTCGTCTATAACATGATATAAAGCCATACTATAGCATGTTGTCTATAATGTGATATAGTCATACTATAGCATGTCGTCTATAATATGATATAAAGTCATACTATAGCATGTCGTCTATAATATGATATAAAGTCACACTATAGTATGTCGTCTATAACGATATAAAGTCATACTATAGCATGTCGTCTATAATATGATATAAAGTCATACTATAGCATGTCGTCTATAATATGATATAAAGTCATACTATAGCATGTCGTCTATAATATGATAAAAAGTCATACTATAGCATGTCGTCTATAATATGATATAAAGTCACACTATAGTATGTCGTCTATGACGATATAAAGTCATACTATAGCATGTCGTCTATAATATGATACAAAGTCATACTATAGCATGTCGTCTATAATATGATATAAAGTCATACAACAGCATGTCGTCTATAATATGATAATAAAGTCATACTATAGCATGTCGTCTATAATATGATATAAAGTCATACTATAGCATGTCGTCTATAATATGATATAAAGTCATACTATAGCATGTCGTCTATAATATGATAAAAAGTCATACTATAGCATGTCGTCTATAATATGATATAAAGTCACACTATAGTATGTCGTCTATAACGATATAAAGTCATACTATAGCATGTCGTCTATAATATGATATAAAGTCATACTATAGCATGTCGTCTATAATATGATATAAAGTCATACAACAGCATGTCGTCTATAATATGATAATAAAGTCATACTATAGCATGTCGTCTATAATATGATATAAAGTCATACTATAGCATGTCGTCTATAATATGATATAAAGTCACACTATAGCATGTCGTCTATAATATGATAAAGTCATACTATAGCATGTCGTCTATATTATCAAATAAAGTCACACTATGGTATGTCGTCTATAATGATATAAAGTCATACTATAGCATGTCATCTATAATATGATATAAAGTCATACTATAGCATGTCGTCTATTATATGATATAAAGTCATACTATAGCATGTTGCCTAAAATATGATATAAAGTCATACTATATCATGTCGTCTATAACATGATATAAAGTCATACTATAGCATCTCGTCTATAATATGATACAGTCACACTATAGCATGTCGTCTATAACATGATATAAAGTCACACTATAGCATGTCGTCTATAATATGATATAGTCATACTATAGCATGTCGTCTATAATATGAAATAAAGTCATACTATAGCATGTCGTCTATAATATGATATAGTCATGCTATAGCATGTCGTCTGCAATATGATATAAAGTCATACTATAGCATGTCGTCTAAAATATGATATAAAGTCATACTATAGCATGTCGTCTGTAATATGATATAAAGTCATACTATAGCATGTCGTCTAAAATATGATATAAAGTCATACTATATCATGTCGTCTATAATATGATATAGTCACACTATAGCATGTCGTCTATAATATGATATAGTCATACTATAGCATGTCGTCTATAATATGATATAAAGTCATACTATAGCATGTCGTCTATAATATGATATAAAGTGACACTATAGCATGTCGTCTATAACATGATATAGTCATACTATAGCATGTCGTCTATAATATGATTTAAAGTCACACTATAGCATGTCGTCTATAACATGATATAAAGTCACACTATAGCATGTCGTCTATAATATGATATAGTCATACTATAGCATGTCGTCTATAATATGATATAGTCATGCTATAGCATGTCGTCTGCAATATGATATAAAGTCACACTATAGCATGTCGTCTAAAATATGATAAAAAGTCATGCTATAGCATGTCGTCTGTAAAATGATATAAAGTCATACTATAGCATGTCGTCTAAAATATGATATAAAGTCATACTATATCATGTCGTCTATAACATGATATAAAGTCATACTATAGCATGTCGTCTATAATATGATATAAAGTCACTATAGCATGTCGTCTATAATATGATATAGTCATACTATAGCATGTCGTCTATAATATGATATAAAGTCATACTATAGCATGTCGTCTATAATATGAAATAAAGTCATACTATAGCATGTCGTCTATAATACGATATAAAGTCATACTATAGCATGTTTTCTATAATATGATATAAAGTCACACTATAGCATGTCTTCTACAACATGATATAAAGTCACACTATAGCATGTCGTCTATAATATGATATAGTCATACTATAGCATGTCGTCTATAATATGATATAGTCATGCTATAGCATGTCGTCTGCAATATGATATAAAGTCACACTATAGCATGTCGTCTAAAATATGATATAAAGTCATAGTATATCATGTCGTCTATGACATGATATAAAGTCATACTATAGCATGTCGTCTAAAATATGATATAAAGTCATACTATATCATGTCGTCTATGACATGATATAAAGTCATACTATAGCATGTCGTCTGTAATATGATATAAAGTCATACTATGGCATGTCGCCTAAAATATGATATAAAGTCATACTATATCATGTCGTTTATAACATGATATGAAGTCATACTATAGCATCTCGTCTATAACATGATATAAAGTCATACTATAGCATGTCGTCTATAATATGATATAGTCATACTATAGCATGTCGTCTATTATATGAAATAAAGTCATACTATAGCATGTCGTCTATAATATGATATATAAAGTCATACTATAGCATGTCGTCTATAACATGATATAAAGTCACACTATAGCATGTCGTCTATAATATGATATAAAGTCACACTATAGCATGTTGTCTATAATATGATATAATATCACAATATAGCATGTCGTCTAATATATGATATAAAGCCATACTATAGCATGTCGTCTGTAATATGATATAAAGTCATACTATAGCATGTCGTCTATAACATGATATAAAGCCATACTATAGCATGTTGTCTATAATGTGATATAGTCATACTATAGCATGTCGTCTATAATATGATATAAAGTCATACTATAGCATGTCGTCTATAATATGATATAAAGTCACACTATAGTATGTCGTCTATAACGATATAAAGTCATACTATAGCATGTCGTCTATAATATGATATAAAGTCATACTATAGCATGTCGTCTATAATATGATATAAAGTCATACTATAGCATGTCGTCTATAATATGATAAAAAGTCATACTATAGCATGTCGTCTATAATATGATATAAAGTCACACTATAGTATGTCGTCTATGACGATATAAAGTCATACTATAGCATGTCGTCTATAATATGATACAAAGTCATACTATAGCATGTCGTCTATAATATGATATAAAGTCATACAACAGCATGTCGTCTATAATATGATAATAAAGTCATACTATAGCATGTCGTCTATAATATGATATAAAGTCATACTATAGCATGTCGTCTATAATATGATATAAAGTCATACTATAGCATGTCGTCTATAATATGATAAAAAGTCATACTATAGCATGTCGTCTATAATATGATATAAAGTCACACTATAGTATGTCGTCTATAACGATATAAAGTCATACTATAGCATGTCGTCTATAATATGATATAAAGTCATACTATAGCATGTCGTCTATAATATGATATAAAGTCATACAACAGCATGTCGTCTATAATATGATAATAAAGTCATACTATAGCATGTCGTCTATAATATGATATAAAGTCATACTATAGCATGTCGTCTATAATATGATATAAAGTCACACTATAGCATGTCGTCTATAATATGATAAAGTCATACTATAGCATGTCGTCTATATTATCAAATAAAGTCACACTATGGTATGTCGTCTATAATGATATAAAGTCATACTATAGCATGTCATCTATAATATGATATAAAGTCATACTATAGCATGTCGTCTATTATATGATATAAAGTCATACTATAGCATGTTGCCTAAAATATGATATAAAGTCATACTATATCATGTCGTCTATAACATGATATAAAGTCATACTATAGCATCTCGTCTATAATATGATACAGTCACACTATAGCATGTCGTCTATAACATGATATAAAGTCACACTATAGCATGTCGTCTATAATATGATATAGTCATACTATAGCATGTCGTCTATAATATGAAATAAAGTCATACTATAGCATGTCGTCTATAATATGATATAGTCATGCTATAGCATGTCGTCTGCAATATGATATAAAGTCATACTATAGCATGTCGTCTAAAATATGATATAAAGTCATACTATAGCATGTCGTCTGTAATATGATATAAAGTCATACTATAGCATGTCGTCTAAAATATGATATAAAGTCATACTATATCATGTCGTCTATAATATGATATAGTCACACTATAGCATGTCGTCTATAATATGATATAGTCATACTATAGCATGTCGTCTATAATATGATATAAAGTCATACTATAGCATGTCGTCTATAATATGATATAAAGTGACACTATAGCATGTCGTCTATAACATGATATAGTCATACTATAGCATGTCGTCTATAATATGATTTAAAGTCACACTATAGCATGTCGTCTATAACATGATATAAAGTCACACTATAGTATGTCGTCTATAATATGATATAGTCATACTATAGCATGTCGTCTATAATATGATATAGTCATGCTATAGCATGTCGTCTGCAATATGATATAAAGTCACACTATAGCATGTCGTCTAAAATATGATAAAAAGTCATGCTATAGCATGTCGTCTGTAAAATGATATAAAGTCATACTATAGCATGTCGTCTAAAATATGATATAAAGTCATACTATATCATGTCGTCTATAACATGATATAAAGTCATACTATAGCATGTCGTCTATAATATGATATAAAGTCACTATAGCATGTCGTCTATAATATGATATAGTCATACTATAGCATGTCGTCTATAATATGATATAAAGTCATACTATAGCATGTCGTCTATAATATGAAATAAAGTCATACTATAGCATGTCGTCTATAATACGATATAAAGTCATACTATAGCATGTTTTCTATAATATGATATAAAGTCACACTATAGCATGTCTTCTACAACATGATATAAAGTCACACTATAGCATGTCGTCTATAATATGATATAGTCATACTATAGCATGTCGTCTATAATATGATATAGTCATGCTATAGCATGTCGTCTGCAATATGATATAAAGTCACACTATAGCATGTCGTCTAAAATATGATATAAAGTCATAGTATATCATGTCGTCTATGACATGATATAAAGTCATACTATAGCATGTCGTCTAAAATATGATATAAAGTCATACTATATCATGTCGTCTATGACATGATATAAAGTCATACTATAGCATGTCGTCTGTAATATGATATAAAGTCATACTATGGCATGTCGCCTAAAATATGATATAAAGTCATACTATATCATGTCGTTTATAACATGATATGAAGTCATACTATAGCATCTCGTCTATAACATGATATAAAGTCATACTATAGCATGTCGTCTATAATATGATATAGTCATACTATAGCATGTCGTCTATTATATGAAATAAAGTCATACTATAGCATGTCGTCTATAATATGATATATAAAGTCATACTATAGCATGTCGTCTATAACATGATATAAAGTCACACTATAGCATGTCGTCTATAATATGATATAAAGTCACACTATAGCATGTTGTCTATAATATGATATAATATCACAATATAGCATGTCGTCTAATATATGATATAAAGCCATACTATAGCATGTCGTCTGTAATATGATATAAAGTCATACTATAGCATGTCGTCTATAACATGATATAAAGCCATACTATAGCATGTTGTCTATAATGTGATATAGTCATACTATAGCATGTCGTCTATAATATGATATAAAGTCATACTATAGCATGTCGTCTATAATATGATATAAAGTCACACTATAGTATGTCGTCTATAACGATATAAAGTCATACTATAGCATGTCGTCTATAATATGATATAAAGTCATACTATAGCATGTCGTCTATAATATGATATAAAGTCATACTATAGCATGTCGTCTATAATATGATAAAAAGTCATACTATAGCATGTCGTCTATAATATGATATAAAGTCACACTATAGTATGTCGTCTATGACGATATAAAGTCATACTATAGCATGTCGTCTATAATATGATACAAAGTCATACTATAGCATGTCGTCTATAATATGATATAAAGTCATACAACAGCATGTCGTCTATAATATGATAATAAAGTCATACTATAGCATGTCGTCTATAATATGATATAAAGTCATACTATAGCATGTCGTCTATAATATGATATAAAGTCATACTATAGCATGTCGTCTATAATATGATAAAAAGTCATACTATAGCATGTCGTCTATAATATGATATAAAGTCACACTATAGTATGTCGTCTATAACGATATAAAGTCATACTATAGCATGTCGTCTATAATATGATATAAAGTCATACTATAGCATGTCGTCTATAATATGATATAAAGTCATACAACAGCATGTCGTCTATAATATGATAATAAAGTCATACTATAGCATGTCGTCTATAATATGATATAAAGTCATACTATAGCATGTCGTCTATAATATGATATAAAGTCACACTATAGCATGTCGTCTATAATATGATAAAGTCATACTATAGCATGTCGTCTATAATATGAAATAAAGTCACACTATGGTATGTCGTCTATAATGATATAAAGTCATACTATAGCATGTCATCTATAATATGATATAAAGTCATACTATAGCATGTCGTCTAAAATATGATATAAAGTCACACTATAGCATGTCGTCTAAAATATGATATAAAGTCAAACTAAAGCATATCGTCTGTAATATGATATAAAGTCAAACTATAGCATGTCGTCTGCAATATGATATAAAGTCATACTATAGCATGTCGACTGCAATATGATATAAAGCCATACTATAGCATGTCGTCTAAAATATGATATAAAGTCATACTATAGCATGTCGTCTATAACATGATATAAAGTCATACTATAGCATGTCGTCTATAATATGATATAGTCACACTATAGCATGTCGTCTATAATATGATACAAAGTCACACTATAGCATGTCGTCTATAATATGATATAGTCATACTATAGCATGTCGTCTATAATATGATATAAAGTCATACTATAGCATGTCGTCTATAATATGATATAAAGTCACACTATAGCATGTCGTCTATAACATGATATAGTCATAGTATAGCATGTGGTCTATAATATGATTTAAAGTCACACTATAGCATGTCGTCTATAACATGATATAAAGTCACACTATAGCATGTCGTCTGCAATGATAGAAAGTCATACTATAACTATAGCATGTCGTCTAAAATATTATATAAAGTCACACTATAGCATGTTGTCTGTAATATGATATAAAGTCACACTATAGCATGTCGTCTGTAATATGATATAAAGTCATTCTATAGCATGTCGTCTATAACATGATATAAAGTCACACTATAGCATGTCGTCTAAAATATGATATAAAGTCATACTATATCATGTCGTCGATAACATGATATAAAGTCATACTATAGCATGTCGTCTATAATATGATATAGTCACAATATAGCATGTCGTCTATAATATGATATAAAGTCACTATAGCATGTCGTCTATAATATGATATAAAGTCATACTATAGCATGTCGTCTATAATATGATATAAAGTCATACTATAGCATGTCTATAATATGATATAAAGTCACACTATAGCATGTCGCCTATAACATGATATAAAGTCATACTATAGCATGTCGTCTATAATATAATATAAAGTCAAACTATAGCATGTCGTCTATAACATGATATAAAGTCATACCATAGCATGTCGTCTATAATATGATATAAAGTCACACTATAGCATGTCGTCTAAAATATGATATAAAGTCAGACTATAGCATGTCGTCTGTAATATGATATAAAGTCACACTATAGCATGTCGTCTATAATATGATATAAAGTCATACTATAGCATGTCGCCTAAAATATGATATAAAGTCAAACTATATCATGTCGTCTATAACATGATATAAAGTCATACTATAGCATCTCGTCTATAATATGATATAGTCACACTATAGCATGTCGTCTATAACATGATATAAAGTCACACTATAGCATGTCGTCTATATTATGATATAGTCATACTATAGCATGTCGTCTATAATATGAAATAAAGTCATACTATAGCATGTCGTCTATAACATGATATAGTCATGCTATAGCATGTCGTCTGCAATATGATATAAAGTCATACTATAGGATGTCGTCTAAAATATGATATAAAGTCATACTATAGCATGTCGTCTATAATATGATATAAAGTCATACTATAGCATGTCGCCTAAAATATGATATAAAGTCATACTATATCATGTCGTCTATAACATGATATAAAGTCATACTATAGCATCTCGTCTATAATATGATATAGTCACACTATAGCATGTCGTCTATAACATGATATAAAGTCACACTATAGCATGTCGTCTATAATATGATATAGTCATACTATAGCATGTCGTCTATAATATGAAATGAAGTCATACTATAGCATGTCGTCTATAATATGATATAGTCATGCTATAGCATGTCGTCTATAATATGATATAAAGTGACACTATAGCATGTCGTCTATAACATGATATAGTCATACTATAGCATGTCGTCTATAATATGATTTAAAGTCACACTATAGCATGTCTTCTACAACATGATATAAAGTCACACTATAGCATGTCGTCTATAATATGATATAGTCATACTATAGCATGTCGTCTATAATATGATATAGTCATGCTATAGCATGTCGTCTGCAATATGATATAAAGTCACACAATAGCATGTCGTCTAAAATATGATATAAAGTCATAGTATAGCATGTCGTCTGTAATATGATATAAAGTCATACTATAGCATGTCGTCTAAAATATGATATAAAGTCATACTATATCATGTCGTCTATGACATGATATAAAGTCATACTATAACATGTCGTCTGTAATATGATATAAAGTCATACTATAGCATGTCGCCTAAAATATGATATAAAGTCATACTATATCATGTCGTTTATAACATGATATGAAGTCATACTATAGCATCTCGTCTATAACATGATATAAAGTCATACTATAGCATGTCGTCTATAATATGATATAGTCATACTATAGCATGTCGTCTATTATATGAAATAAAGTCATACTATAGCATGTCGTCTATAATATGATATATAAAGCCATACTATAGCATGTCGTCTATAATATGATATAAAGTCATACTATAGCATGTCGTCTATAATATGATATAAAGTCACACTATAGTATGTCGTCTATAACGATATAAAGTCATACTATAGCATGTCGTCTATAATATGATATAAAGTCATACTATAGCATGTCGTCTATAATATGATATAAAGTCATACTATAGCATGTCGTCTATAATATGATAAAAAGTCATACTATAGCATGTCGTCTATAATATGATATAAAGTCACACTATAGTATGTCGTCTATGACGATATAAAGTCATACTATAGCATGTCGTCTATAATATGATACAAAGTCATACTATAGCATGTCGTCTATAATATGATATAAAGTCATACAACAGCATGTCGTCTATAATATGATAATAAAGTCATACTATAGCATGTCGTCTATAATATGATATAAAGTCATACTATAGCATGTCGTCTATAATATGATATAAAGTCATACTATAGCATTTCGTCTATAATATGATAAAAAGTCATACTATAGCATGTCGTCTATAATATGATATAAAGTCACACTATAGTATGTCGTCTATAACGATATAAAGTCATACTATAGCATGTCGTCTATAATATGATATAAAGTCATACTATAGCATGTCGTCTATAATATGATATAAAGTCATACAACAGCATGTCGTCTATAATATGATAATAAAGTCATACTATAGCATGTCGTCTATAATATGATATAAAGTCATACTATAGCATGTCGTCTATAATATGATATAAAGTCACACTATAGCATGTCGTCTATAATATGATAAAGTCATACTATAGCATGTCGTCTATAATATGAAATAAAGTCACACTATGGTATGTCGTCTATAATGATATAAAGTCATACTATAGCATGTCATCTATAATATGATATAAAGTCATACTATAGCATGTCGTCTAAAATATGATATAAAGTCACACTATAGCATGTCGTCTAAAATATGATATAAAGTCAAACTAAAGCATATCGTCTGTAATATGATATAAAGTCAAACAATAGCATGTCGTCTGCAATATGATATAAAGTCATACTATAGCATGTCGACTGCAATATGATATAAAGCCATACTATAGCATGTCGTCTAAAATATGATATAAAGTCATACTATAGCATGTCGTCTATAACATGATATAAAGTCATACTATAGCATGTCGTCTATAATATGATATAGTCACACTATAGCATGTCGTCTATAATATGATACAAAGTCACACTATAGCATGTCGTCTATAATATGATATAGTCATACTATAGCATGTCGTCTATAATATGATATAAAGTCACACTATAGCATGTCGTCTATATTATGATATAGTCATACTATAGCATGTCGTCTATAATATGAAATAAAGTCATACTATAGCATGTCGTCTATAACATGATATAGTCATGCTATAGCATGTCGTCTGCAATATGATATAAAGTCATACTATAGGATGTCGTCTAAAATATGATATAAAGTCATACTATAGCATGTCGTCTATAATATGATATAAAGTCATACTATAGCATGTCGCCTAAAATATGATATAAAGTCATACTATATCATGTCGTCTATAACATGATATAAAGTCATACTATAGCATCTCGTCTATAATATGATATAGTCACACTATAGCATGTCGTCTATAACATGATATAAAGTCACACTATAGCATGTCGTCTATAATATGATATAGTCATACTATAGCATGTCGTCTATAATATGAAATGAAGTCATACTATAGCATGTCGTCTATAATATGATATAGTCATGCTATAGCATGTCGTCTATAATATGATATAAAGTGACACTATAGCATGTCGTCTATAACATATAGTCATACTATAGCATGTCGTCTATAATATGATTTAAAGTCACACTATAGCATGTCTTCTACAACATGATATAAAGTCACACTATAGCATGTCGTCTATAATATGATATAGTCATACTATAGCATGTCGTCTATAATATGATATAGTCATGCTATAGCATGTCGTCTGCAATATGATATAAAGTCACACTATAGCATGTCGTCTAAAATATGATATAAAGTCATAGTATAGCATGTCGTCTGTAATATGATATAAAGTCATACTATAGCATGTCGTCTAAAATATGATATAAAGTCATACTATATCATGTCGTCTATGACATGATATAAAGTCATACTATAGCATGTCGTCTAAAATATGATATAAAGTCATACTATATCATGTCGTCTATGACATGATATAAAGTCATACTATAGCATGTCGTCTGTAATATGATATAAAGTCATACTATAGCATGTCGCCTAAAATATGATATAAAGTCATACTATATCATGTCGTTTATAACATGATATGAAGTCATACTATAGCATCTCGTCTATAACATGATATAAAGTCATACTATAGCATGTCGTCTATAATATGATATAGTCATACTATAGCATGTCGTCTATTATATGAAATAAAGTCATACTATAGCATGTCGTCTATAATATGATATATAAAGTCATACTATAGCATGTCGTCTATAACATGATATAAAGTCACACTATAGCATGTCGTCTATAATATGATATAAAGTCACACTATAGCATGTTGTCTATAATATGATATAATATCACAATATAGCATGTCGTCTAATATATGATATAAAGCCATACTATAGCATGTCGTCTGTAATATGATATAAAGTCATACTATAGCATGTCGTCTATAACATGATATAAAGCCATACTATAGCATGTTGTCTATAATGTGATATAGTCATACTATAGCATGTCGTCTATAATATGATATAAAGTCATACTATAGCATGTCGTCTATAATATGATATAAAGTCACACTATAGTATGTCGTCTATAACGATATAAAGTCATACTATAGCATGTCGTCTATAATATGATATAAAGTCATACTATAGCATGTCGTCTATAATATGATATAAAGTCATACTATAGCATGTCGTCTATAATATGATAAAAAGTCATACTATAGCATGTCGTCTATAATATGATATAAAGTCACACTATAGTATGTCGTCTAAAATATGATATAAAGTCATACTATAGCATGTCGTCTATAATATGATATAAAGTCATACTATAGCATGTCGCCTAAAATATGATATAAAGTCATACTATATCATGTCGTCTATAACATGATATAAAGTCATACTATAGCATCTCGTCTATAATATGATATAGTCACACTATAGCATGTCGTCTATAACATGATATAAAGTCACACTATAGCATGTCGTCTATAATATGATATAGTCATACTATAGCATGTCGTCTATAATATGAAATGAAGTCATACTATAGCATGTCGTCTATAATATGATATAGTCATGCTATAGCATGTCGTCTATAATATGATATAAAGTGACACTATAGCATGTCGTCTATAACATATAGTCATACTATAGCATGTCGTCTATAATATGATTTAAAGTCACACTATAGCATGTCTTCTACAACATGATATAAAGTCACACTATAGCATGTCGTCTATAATATGATATAGTCATACTATAGCATGTCGTCTATAATATGATATAGTCATGCTATAGCATGTCGTCTGCAATATGATATAAAGTCACACTATAGCATGTCGTCTAAAATATGATATAAAGTCATAGTATAGCATGTCGTCTGTAATATGATATAAAGTCATACTATAGCATGTCGTCTAAAATATGATATAAAGTCATACTATATCATGTCGTCTATGACATGATATAAAGTCATACTATAGCATGTCGTCTAAAATATGATATAAAGTCATACTATATCATGTCGTCTATGACATGATATAAAGTCATACTATAGCATGTCGTCTGTAATATGATATAAAGTCATACTATAGCATGTCGCCTAAAATATGATATAAAGTCATACTATATCATGTCGTTTATAACATGATATGAAGTCATACTATAGCATCTCGTCTATAACATGATATAAAGTCATACTATAGCATGTCGTCTATAATATGATATAGTCATACTATAGCATGTCGTCTATTATATGAAATAAAGTCATACTATAGCATGTCGTCTATAATATGATATATAAAGTCATACTATAGCATGTCGTCTATAACATGATATAAAGTCACACTATAGCATGTCGTCTATAATATGATATAAAGTCACACTATAGCATGTTGTCTATAATATGATATAATATCACAATATAGCATGTCGTCTAATATATGATATAAAGCCATACTATAGCATGTCGTCTGTAATATGATATAAAGTCATACTATAGCATGTCGTCTATAACATGATATAAAGCCATACTATAGCATGTTGTCTATAATGTGATATAGTCATACTATAGCATGTCGTCTATAATATGATATAAAGTCATACTATAGCATGTCGTCTATAATATGATATAAAGTCACACTATAGTATGTCGTCTATAACGATATAAAGTCATACTATAGCATGTCGTCTATAATATGATATAAAGTCATACTATAGCATGTCGTCTATAATATGATATAAAGTCATACTATAGCATGTCGTCTATAATATGATAAAAAGTCATACTATAGCATGTCGTCTATAATATGATATAAAGTCACACTATAGTATGTCGTCTATGACGATATAAAGTCATACTATAGCATGTCGTCTATAATATGATACAAAGTCATACTATAGCATGTCGTCTATAATATGATATAAAGTCATACAACAGCATGTCGTCTATAATATGATAATAAAGTCATACTATAGCATGTCGTCTATAATATGATATAAAGTCATACTATAGCATGTCGTCTATAATATGATATAAAGTCATACTATAGCATGTCGTCTATAATATGATAAAAAGTCATACTATAGCATGTCGTCTATAATATGATATAAAGTCACACTATAGTATGTCGTCTATAACGATATAAAGTCATACTATAGCATGTCGTCTATAATATGATATAAAGTCATACTATAGCATGTCGTCTATAATATGATATAAAGTCATACTATAGCATGTCGTCTATAATATGATATAAAGTCACACTATAGCATGTCGTCTATAATATGATAAAGTCATACTATAGCATGTCGTCTATAATATGAAATAAAGTCACACTATGGTATGTCGTCTATAATGATATAAAGTCATACTATAGCATGTCATCTATAATATGATATAAAGTCATACTATAGCATGTCGTCTAAAATATGATATAAAGTCACACTATAGCATGTCGTCTAAAATATGATATAAAGTCAAACTAAAGCATATCGTCTGTAATATGATATAAAGTCAAACTACAGCATGTCGTCTGCAATATGATATAAAGTCATACTATAGCATGTCGACTGCAATATGATATAAAGCCATACTATAGCATGTCGTCTAAAATATGATATAAAGTCATACTATAGCATGTCGTCTATAACATGATATAAAGTCATACTATAGCATGTCGTCTATAATATGATATAGTCACACTATAGCATGTCGTCTATAATATGATACAAAGTCACACTATAGCATGTCGTCTATAATATGATATAGTCATACTATAGCATGTCGTCTATAATATGATATAAAGTCATACTATAGCATGTCGTCTATAATATGATATAAAGTCACACTATAGCATGTCGTCTATAACATGATATAGTCATAGTATAGCATGTGGTCTATAATATGATTTAAAGTCACACTATAGCATGTCGTCTATAACATGATATAAAGTCACACTATAGCATGTCGTCTGCAATGATAGAAAGTCATACTATAACTATAGCATGTCGTCTAAAATATTATATAAAGTCATACTATAGCTTGTTGTCTATAATATGATATAAAGTCATGCGATAGCATGTCGTCTATAATATGAAATAAAGTGACACTATAGCATGTCGTCTATAATATGATATAGTCATGCTATAGCATGTCGTCTGCAATATGATATAAAGTCATACTATAGCATGTCGTCTAAAATATGATATAAAGTCATACTATAGCATGTCGTCTGTAATATGATATAAAGTCATACTATAGCATGTCGTCTAAAATATGATATAAAGTCAAACTAAAGCATATCGTCTGTAATATGATATAAAGTCAAACTATAGCATGTCGTCTGCAATATGATATAAAGTCATACTATAGCATGTCGACTGCAATATGATATAAAGCCATACTATAGCATGTCGTCTAAAATATGATATAAAGTCATACTATAGCATGTCGTCTGTAATATGATATAAAGTCATACTATAGCATGTCGTCTAAAATATGATATAAAGTCATACTATATCATGTCGTCTATAACATGATATAAAGTCATACTATAGCATGTCGTCTATAATATGATATAGTCACACTATAGCATGTCGTCTATAATATGATACAAAGTCACACTATAGCATGTCGTCTATAATATGATATAGTCATACTATAGCATGTCGTCTATAATATGATATAAAGTCATACTATAGCATGTCGTCTATAATATGATATAGTCACACTATAGCATGTCGACTATAATATGATATAGTCATACTATAGCATGTTGTCTATAATATGATATAAAGTCACACTATAGCATGTCGTCTATAATATGATATAAAGACATACGATAGCATGTCGTCTATAATATGAAATAAAGTGACACTATAGCATGTCGCCTATAACATTATATAAAGTCATACTATAGCATGTCGTCTATAATATGAAATAAAGTCACACTATAGCATGTCGTCTATAACATGATATAAAGTCACACTATAGCATGTCGTCTAAAATATGATATAAAGTCACACCATAGCATGTCGTCTATAATATGATATAAAGTCACACTATAGCATGTCGTCTAAAATATGATATAAAGTCACACTATAGCATGTCGTCTAAAATATGATATAAAGTCACACTATAGCATGTCGTCTGTAATATGATATAAAGTCACACTATAGCATGTCGTCTGCAATATGATATAAAGTCATACTATAGCACGTCGTCTAAAATATGATATAAAGTCATACTATAGCATGTCGTCTGTAATATGATATAAAGTCATACTATAGCATGTCGTCTGTAATATGATATAAAGTCACACTATAGTATGTCGTCTGTAATATGATATAAAGTCACACTATAGCATGTCGTCTGCAATGATATAAAGTCATACTATAACTATAGCATGTCGTCTATAACATGATATAAAGTCATACTATAGCATGTCGTCTATAACATGATATAAAGTCACACTATGGCATGTCGTCTATAATATGATATAGTCATACTATAGCATGTCGTCTATCATATGAAATAAAGTCATACTATAGCATGTCGTCTATAATATGATATAGTCATGCTATAGCATGTCGTCTGCAATATGATATAAAGTCATACTATAGCATGTCGTCTAAAATATGATATAAAGTCATACTATAGCATGTCGTCTATAATATGATATAAAGTCACACTATAGCATGTCGTCTATAATATGATATAGTCACACTATAGCATGTCGTCTATAACATGATATAAAGTCACACTATAGCATGTCGTCTATAGTATGATATAGTCATACTATAGCATGTCGTCTATAACATGATATAAAGTCATACTATAGCATGTCGTCTATAATATGATATAGTCACACTATAGCATGTCGTCTATAACATGATATAAAGTCACACTATAGCATGTCGTCTATAGTATGATATAGTCATAATATAGCATGTCGTCTATAACATGATATAAAGTCATACTATAGCATGTCGTCTATAATATGATATAGTCACACTATAGCATGTCGTCTATAATATGATATAAAGTCACACTATAGCATGTCGTCTATAATATGATATAGTCATACTATAGCATGTCGTCTATAATATGATATAAAGTCATACTATAGCATGTCGTCTATAATATGATATAAAGTGACACTATAGCATGTCGTCTATAACATGATATAGTCATACTATAGCATGTCGTCTATAATATGATTTAAAGTCACACTACAGCATGTCTTCTATAACATGATATAAAGTCACGCTATAGCATGTCGTCTATAATATGATATAGTCATACTATAGCATGTCGTCTATAATATGATATAGTCATGCTATAGCATGTCGTCTGCAATATGATATAAAGTCACACTATAGCATGTCGTCTAAAATATGATATAAAGTCATACTATAGCATGTCGTCTGTAATATGATTTAAAATCATACTATAGCATGTCGTCTAAAATATGATATAAAGTCATACTATATCATGTCGTCGATAACATGATATAAAGTCATACTATAGCATGTCGTCTATAATATGATATAGTCACAATATAGCATGTCGTCTATAATATGATATAAAGTCACTATAGCATGTCGTCTATAATATGATATAAAGTCATACTATAGCATGTCGTCTATAATATGATATAAAGTCATACTATAGCATGTCTATAATATGATATAAAGTCACACTATAGCATGTCGCCTATAACATGATATAAAGTCATACTATAGCATGTCGTCTATAATATGATATAAAGTCACACTATAGCATGTCGTCTATAACATGATATAAAGTCATACCATAGCATGTCGTCTATAATATGATATAAAGTCACACTATAGCATGTCGTCTAAAATATGATATAAAGTCAGACTATAGCATGTCGTCTGTAATATGATATAAAGTCACACTATAGCATGTCGTCTATAATATGATATAAAGTCATACTATAGCATGTCGCCTAAAATATGATATAAAGTCAAACTATATCATGTCGTCTATAACATGATATAAAGTCATACTATAGCATCTCGTCTATAATATGATATAGTCACACTATAGCATGTCGTCTATAACATGATATAAAGTCACACTATAGCATGTCGTCTATATTATGATATAGTCATACTATAGCATGTCGTCTGTAATATGATATAAAGTCATACTATAGCATGTCGTCTATAACATGATATAAAGCCATACTATAGCATGTTGTCTATAATGTGATATAGTCATACTATAGCATGTCGTCTATAATATGATATAAAGTCATACTATAGCATGTCGTCTATAATATGATACAAAGTCATACTATAGCATGTCGTCTATAATATGATATAAAGTCATACAACAGCATGTCGTCTATAATATGATAATAAAGTCATACTATAGCATGTCGTCTATAATATGATATAAAGTCATACTATAGCATGTCGTCTATAATATGATATAAAGTCATACTATAGCATGTCGTCTATAATATGATAAAAAGTCATACTATAGCATGTCGTCTATAATATGATATAAAGTCACACTATAGTATGTCGTCTATAACGATATAAAGTCATACTATAGCATGTCGTCTATAATATGATATAAAGTCATACAACAGCATGTCGTCTATAATATGATAATAAAGTCATACTATAGCATGTCGTCTATAATATGATATAAAGTCATACTATAGCATGTCGTCTATAATATGATATAAAGTCACACTATAGCATGTCGTCTATAATATGATATAGTCATACTATAGCATGTCGTCTATAATATGAAATAAAGTCACACTATGGTATGTCGTCTATAATGATATAAAGTCAAACTATAGCATGTCATCTATAATATGATATAAAGTCATACTATAGCATGTCGTCTAAAATATGATATAAAGTCACACTATAGCATGTCGTCTATAATATGATATAGTCATACTATAGCATGTCGTCTATAATATGATATAAAGTCATACTATAGCATGTCGTCTATAATATGATATAAAGTGACACTATAGCATGTCGTCTATAACATGATATAGTCATACTATAGCATGTCGTCTATAATATGATTTAAAGTCACACTACAGCATGTCTTCTATAACATGATATAAAGTCACGCTATAGCATGTCGTCTATAATATGATATAGTCATACTATAGCATGTCGTCTATAATATGATATAGTCATGCTATAGCATGTCGTCTGCAATATGATATAAAGTCACACTATAGCATGTCGTCTAAAATATGATATAAAGTCATACTATAGCATGTCGTCTGTAATATGATTTAAAATCATACTATAGCATGTCGTCTAAAATATGATATAAAGTCATACTATATCATGTCGTCGATAACATGATATAAAGTCATACTATAGCATGTCGTCTATAATATGATATAGTCACAATATAGCATGTCGTCTATAATATGATATAAAGTCACTATAGCATGTCGTCTATAATATGATATAAAGTCATACTATAGCATGTCGTCTATAATATGATATAAAGTCATACTATAGCATGTCTATAATATGATATAAAGTCACACTATAGCATGTCGCCTATAACATGATATAAAGTCATACTATAGCATGTCGTCTATAATATGATATAAAGTCACACTATAGCATGTCGTCTATAACATGATATAAAGTCATACCATAGCATGTCGTCTATAATATGATATAAAGTC
The DNA here is from genome assembly GCF_022577435.1 of Embiotoca jacksoni. NCBI lineage: Eukaryota > Metazoa > Chordata > Actinopteri > Embiotocidae > Embiotoca > Embiotoca jacksoni. The sequence goes on from NW_027185250.1 coordinate 66,022, forward strand.
ACACTATAGCATGTCGTCTAAAATATGATATAAAGTCAGACTATAGCATGTCGTCTGTAATATGATATAAAGTCACACTATAGCATGTCGTCTATAATATGATATAAAGTCATACTATAGCATGTCGCCTAAAATATGATATAAAGTCATACTATAGCATCTCGTCTATAATATGATATAGTCACACTATAGCATGTCGTCTATAACATGATATAAAGTCACACTATAGCATGTCGTCTATATTATGATATAGTCATACTATAGCATGTCGTCTGTAATATGATATAAAGTCATACTATAGCATGTCGTCTATAACATGATATAAAGCCATACTATAGCATGTTGTCTATAATGTGATATAGTCATACTATAGCATGTCGTCTATAATATGATATAAAGTCATACTATAGCATGTCGTCTATAATATGATACAAAGTCATACTATAGCATGTCGTCTATAATATGATATAAAGTCATACAACAGCATGTCGTCTATAATATGATAATAAAGTCATACTATAGCATGTCGTCTATAATATGATATAAAGTCATACTATAGCATGTCGTCTATAATATGATATAAAGTCATACTATAGCATGTCGTCTATAATATGATAAAAAGTCATACTATAGCATGTCGTCTATAATATGATATAAAGTCACACTATAGTATGTCGTCTATAACGATATAAAGTCATACTATAGCATGTCGTCTATAATATGATATAAAGTCATACAACAGCATGTCGTCTATAATATGATAATAAAGTCATACTGTAGCATGTCGTCTATAATATGATATAAAGTCATACTATAGCATGTCGTCTATAATATGATATAAAGTCACACTATAGCATGTCGTCTATAATATGATATAGTCATACTATAGCATGTCGTCTATAATATGAAATAAAGTCACACTATGGTATGTCGTCTATAATGATATAAAGTCAAACTATAGCATGTCATCTATAATATGATATAAAGTCATACTATAGCATGTCGTCTAAAATATGATATAAAGTCACACTATAGCATGTCGTCTAAAATATGATATAAAGTCAAACTAAAGCATATCGTCTGTAATATGATATAAAGTCAAACTATAGCATGTCGTCTGCAACATGATATAAAGTCATACTATAGCATGTCGACTGCAATATGATATAAAGCCATACTATAGCATGTCGTCTAAAATATGATATAAAGTCATACTATAGCATGTCGTCTATAATATGATATAAAGTCATACTATAGCATGTCGTCTAAAATATGATATAAAGTCATACTATAGCATGTCGTCTAAAATATGATATAAAGTCATACTATATCATGTCGTCTATAACATGATATAAAGTCATACTATAGCATGTCGTCTATAATATGATATAGTCACACTATAGCATGTCGTCTATAATATGATACAAAGTCACACTATAGCATGTCGTCTATAATATGATATAGTCATACTATAGCATGTCGTCTATAATATGACATAAAGTCATACTATAGCATGTCGTCTATAATATGATATAAAGTCACACTATAGCATGTCGTCTATAACATGATATAGTCATAGTATAGCATGTGGTCTATAATATGATTTAAAGTCACACTATAGCATGTCGTCTATAACATGATATAAAGTCACACTATAGCATGTCGTCTGCAATGATAGAAAGTCATACTATAACTATAGCATGTCGTCTAAAATATTATATAAAGTCACACTATAGCATGTTGTCTGTAATATGATATAAAGTCACACTATAGCATGTCGTCTGTAATATGATATAAAGTCATTCTATAGCATGTCGTCTAAAATATGATATAAAGTCATACTATAGCATGTCGTCTGTAATATGATATAAAGTCATACTATATCATGTCATCTATAACATGATATAAAGTCACACTATAGCATGTCGTCTATAATATGATTTAGTCACACTATAGCATGTCGTCTATAATATGATATAGTCATACTATAGCTTGTTGTCTATAATATGATATAAAGTCATGCGATAGCATGTCGTCTATAATATGAAATAAAGTGACACTATAGCATGTCGTCTATAATATGATATAGTCATGCTATAGCATGTCGTCTGCAATATGATATAAAGTCATACTATAGCATGTCGTCTAAAATATGATATAAAGTCACACTATAGCATGTCGTCTAAAATATGATATAAAGTCAAACTAAAGCATATCGTCTGTAATATGATATAAAGTCAAACTATAGCATGTCGTCTGCAATATGATATAAAGTCATACTATAGCATGTCGACTGCAATATGATATAAAGCCATACTATAGCATGTCGTCTAAAATATGATATAAAGTCATACTATAGCATGTCGTCTGTAATATGATATAAAGTCATACTATAGCATGTCGTCTAAAATATGATATAAAGTCATACTATATCATGTCGTCTATAACATGATATAAAGTCATACTATAGCATGTCGTCTATAATATGATATAGTCACACTATAGCATTTCGTCTATAATATGATACAAAGTCACACTATAGCATGTCGTCTATAATATGATATAGTCATACTATAGCATGTCGTCTATAATATGATATAAAGTCATACTATAGCATGTCGTCTATAATATGATATAAAGTGACACTATAGCATGTCGTCTATAACATGATATAGTCATACTATAGCAAGTGGTCTATAATATGATTTAAAGTCACACTATAGCATGTCGTCTATAACATGATATAAAGTCACACTATAGCATGTCGTCTAAAATATGTTATAAAGTCACACTATAGCATGTCGTCTGTAATATGATATAAAGTCACACTATAGCATGTCGTCTGTAATATGATATAAAGTCACACTATAGCATGTCGTCTGCAATGATATAAAGTCATACTATAACTATAGCATGTCGTCTATAATATGATATAAAGTCATACTATAGCATGTCGTCTATAATATGATATAAAGTCACACTATAGCATGTCGTCTATAACATGATATAAAGTCACACTATAGCATGTCATCTACAACATGATATAAAGTCACACTATAGCATGTCGTCTATAATATGATATAGTCACACTATAGCATGTCGACTATAATATGATATAGTCATACTATAGCATGTTGTCTATAATATGATATAAAGTCACACTATAGCATGTCGTCTATAATATGATAGAAAGACATACGATAGCATGTCGTCTATAATATGAAATAAAGTGACACTATAGCATGTCGCCTATAACATTATATAAAGTCATACTATAGCATGTCGTCTATAATATGAAATAAAGTCACACTATAGCATGTCGTCTATAACATGATATAAAGTCACACTATAGCATGTCGTCTAAAATATGATATAAAGTCACACTATAGCATGTCGTCTATAATATGATATAAAGTCACACTATAGCATGTCGTCTAAAATATGATATAAAGTCACACTATAGCATGTCGTCTAAAATATGATATAAAGTCACACTATAGCATGTCGTCTGTAATATGATATAAAGTCACACTATAGCATGTCGTCTGCAATATGATATAAAGTCATACTATAGCACGTCGTCTAAAATATGATATAAAGTCATACTATAGCATGTCGTCTGTAATATGATATAAAGTCACACTATAGCATGTCGTCTGTAATATGATATAAAGTCACACTATAGCATGTCGTCTGCAATGATATAAAGTCATACTATAACTATAGCATGTCGTCTATAACATGATATAAAGTCATACTATAGCATGTCGTCTATAACATGATATAAAGTCACACTATAGCATGTCATCTATAACATGATATAAAGTCACACTATAGCATGTCGTCTATAATATGATATAGTCATACTATAGCATGTCGTCTATAATATGATATAAAGTCATACTATAGCATGTCGTCTATAATATGATATAAAGTGACACTATAGCATGTCGTCTATAACATGATATAGTCATACTATAGCATGTCGTCTATAATATGATTTAAAGTCACACTACAGCATGTCTTCTATAACATGATATAAAGTCACGCTATAGCATGTCGTCTATAATATGATATAGTCATACTATAGCATGTCGTCTATAATATGATATAGTCATGCTATAGCATGTCGTCTGCAATATGATATAAAGTCACACTATAGCATGTCGTCTAAAATATGATATAAAGTCATACTATAGCATGTCGTCTGTAATATGATTTAAAATCATACTATAGCATGTCGTCTAAAATATGATATAAAGTCATACTATATCATGTCGTCGATAACATGATATAAAGTCATACTATAGCATGTCGTCTATAATATGATATAGTCACAATATAGCATGTCGTCTATAATATGATATAAAGTCACTATAGCATGTCGTCTATAATATGATATAAAGTCATACTATAGCATGTCGTCTATAATATGATATAAAGTCATACTATAGCATGTCTATAATATGATATAAAGTCACACTATAGCATGTCGCCTATAACATGATATAAAGTCATACTATAGCATGTCGTCTATAATATGATATAAAGTCACACTATAGCATGTCGTCTATAACATGATATAAAGTCATACCATAGCATGTCGTCTATAATATGATATAAAGTCACACTATAGCATGTCGTCTAAAATATGATATAAAGTCAGACTATAGCACGTCGTCTGTAATATGATATAAAGTCACACTATAGCATGTCGTCTATAATATGATATAAAGTCATACTATAGCATGTCGCCTAAAATATGATATAAAGTCATACTATAGCATCTCGTCTATAATATGATATAGTCACACTATAGCATGTCGTCTATAACATGATATAAAGTCACACTATAGCATGTCGTCTATATTATGATATAGTCATACTATAGCATGTCGTCTGTAATATGATATAAAGTCATACTATAGCATGTCGTCTATAACATGATATAAAGCCATACTATAGCATGTTGTCTATAATGTGATATAGTCATACTATAGCATGTCGTCTATAATATGATATAAAGTCATACTATAGCATGTCGTCTATAATATGATACAAAGTCATACTATAGCATGTCGTCTATAATATGATATAAAGTCATACAACAGCATGTCGTCTATAATATGATAATAAAGTCATACTATAGCATGTCGTCTATAATATGATATAAAGTCATACTATAGCATGTCGTCTATAATATGATATAAAGTCATACTATAGCATGTCGTCTATAATATGATAAAAAGTCATACTATAGCATGTCGTCTATAATATGATATAAAGTCACACTATAGTATGTCGTCTATAACGATATAAAGTCATACTATAGCATGTCGTCTATAATATGATATAAAGTCATACAACAGCATGTCGTCTATAATATGATAATAAAGTCATACTATAGCATGTCGTCTATAATATGATATAAAGTCAAACTATAGCATGTCGTCTATAATATGATATAAAGTCACACTATAGCATGTCGTCTATAATATGATATAGTCATACTATAGCATGTCGTCTATAATATGAAATAAAGTCACACTATGGTATGTCGTCTATAATGATATAAAGTCAAACTATAGCATGTCATCTATAATATGATATAAAGTCATACTATAGCATGTCGTCTAAAATATGATATAAAGTCACACTATAGCATGTCGTCTAAAATATGATATAAAGTCAAACTAAAGCATATCGTCTGTAATATGATATAAAGTCAAACTATAGCATGTCGTCTGCAACATGATATAAAGTCATACTATAGCATGTCGACTGCAATATGATATAAAGCCATACTATAGCATGTCGTCTAAAATATGATATAAAGTCATACTATAGCATGTCGTCTATAATATGATATAAAGTCATACTATAGCATGTCGTCTAAAATATGATATAAAGTCATACTATAGCATGTCGTCTAAAATATGATATAAAGTCATACTATATCATGTCGTCTATAACATGATATAAAGTCATACTATAGCATGTCGTCTATAATATGATATAGTCACACTATAGCATGTCGTCTATAATATGATACAAAGTCACACTATAGCATGTCGTCTATAATATGATATAGTCATACTATAGCATGTCGTCTATAATATGACATAAAGTCATACTATAGCATGTCGTCTATAATATGATATAAAGTCACACTATAGCATGTCGTCTATAACATGATATAGTCATAGTATAGCATGTGGTCTATAATATGATTTAAAGTCACACTATAGCATGTCGTCTATAACATGATATAAAGTCACACTATAGCATGTCGTCTGCAATGATAGAAAGTCATACTATAACTATAGCATGTCGTCTAAAATATTATATAAAGTCACACTATAGCATGTTGTCTGTAATATGATATAAAGTCACACTATAGCATGTCGTCTGTAATATGATATAAAGTCATTCTATAGCATGTCGTCTAAAATATGATATAAAGTCATACTATAGCATGTCGTCTGTAATATGATATAAAGTCATACTATATCATGTCATCTATAACATGATATAAAGTCACACTATAGCATGTCGTCTATAATATGATTTAGTCACACTATAGCATGTCGTCTATAATATGATATAGTCATACTATAGCTTGTTGTCTATAATATGATATAAAGTCATGCGATAGCATGTCGTCTATAATATGAAATAAAGTGACACTATAGCATGTCGTCTATAATATGATATAGTCATGCTATAGCATGTCGTCTGCAATATGATATAAAGTCATACTATAGCATGTCGTCTAAAATATGATATAAAGTCACACTATAGCATGTCGTCTAAAATATGATATAAAGTCAAACTAAAGCATATCGTCTGTAATATGATATAAAGTCAAACTATAGCATGTCGTCTGCAATATGATATAAAGTCATACTATAGCATGTCGACTGCAATATGATATAAAGCCATACTATAGCATGTCGTCTAAAATATGATATAAAGTCATACTATAGCATGTCGTCTGTAATATGATATAAAGTCATACTATAGCATGTCGTCTAAAATATGATATAAAGTCATACTATATCATGTCGTCTATAACATGATATAAAGTCATACTATAGCATGTCGTCTATAATATGATATAGTCACACTATAGCATGTCGTCTATAATATGATACAAAGTCACACTATAGCATGTCGTCTATAATATGATATAGTCATACTATAGCATGTCGTCTATAATATGATATAAAGTCATACTATAGCATGTCGTCTATAATATGATATAAAGTGACACTATAGCATGTCGTCTATAACATGATATAGTCATACTATAGCAAGTGGTCTATAATATGATTTAAAGTCACACTATAGCATGTCGTCTATAACATGATATAAAGTCACACTATAGCATGTCGTCTAAAATATGTTATAAAGTCACACTATAGCATGTCGTCTGTAATATGATATAAAGTCACACTATAGCATGTCGTCTGTAATATGATATAAAGTCACACTATAGCATGTCGTCTGCAATGATATAAAGTCATACTATAACTATAGCATGTCGTCTATAATATGATATAAAGTCATACTATAGCATGTCGTCTATAATATGATATAAAGTCACACTATAGCATGTCGTCTATAACATGATATAAAGTCACACTATAGCATGTCATCTACAACATGATATAAAGTCACACTATAGCATGTCGTCTATAATATGATATAGTCACACTATAGCATGTCGACTATAATATGATATAGTCATACTATAGCATGTTGTCTATAATATGATATAAAGTCACACTATAGCATGTCGTCTATAATATGATATAAAGACATACGATAGCATGTCGTCTATAATATGAAATAAAGTGACACTATAGCATGTCGCCTATAACATTATATAAAGTCATACTATAGCATGTCGTCTATAATATGAAATAAAGTCACACTATAGCATGTCGTCTATAACATGATATAAAGTCACACTATAGCATGTCGTCTAAAATATGATATAAAGTCACACTATAGCATGTCGTCTATAATATGATATAAAGTCACACTATAGCATGTCGTCTAAAATATGATATAAAGTCACACTATAGCATGTCGTCTAAAATATGATATAAAGTCACACTATAGCATGTCGTCTGTAATATGATATAAAGTCACACTATAGCATGTCGTCTGCAATATGATATAAAGTCATACTATAGCACGTCGTCTAAAATATGATATAAAGTCATACTATAGCATGTCGTCTGTAATATGATATAAAGTCACACTATAGCATGTCGTCTGTAATATGATATAAAGTCACACTATAGCATGTCGTCTGCAATGATATAAAGTCATACTATAACTATAGCATGTCGTCTATAACATGATATAAAGTCATACTATAGCATGTCGTCTATAACATGATATAAAGTCACACTATAGCATGTCATCTATAACATGATATAAAGTCACACTATAGCATGTCGTCTATAACATGATATAAAGTCATACTATAGCATGTCGTCTATAATATGATATAGTCACACTATAGCATGTCGACTATAACATGATATAAAGTCATACTATAGCATGTCGTCTATAACATGATATAAAGTCACACTATAGCATGTCATCTATAACATGATATAAAGTCACACTATAGCATGTCGTCTATAACATGATATAAAGTCATACTATAGCATGTCGTCTAAAATATGATATAAAGTCACACTATAGCATGTCGTCTAAAATATGATGTAAAGTCATACTATAGCATGTCGTCTGTAATATGATATAAAGTCATACGATAGCATGTCTTCTAAAACATGATATAAAGTCATACTATATCATGTCGTCTATAACATGATATAAAGTCATACTATAGCATGTCGTCTATAATATGATATAGTCACACTATAGCATGTCGACTATAATATGATATAGTCATACTACAGCATGTTGTCTATAATATGATATAAAGTCACACTATAGCATGTCGTCTATAATATGATATAAAGATATACGATAGCATGTCGTCTATAATATGAAATAAAGTGACACTATAGCATGTCGCCTATAACATTATATAAAGTCATACTATAGCATGTCGTCTATAATATGAAATAAAGTCACACTATAGCATGTCGTCTATAACATGATGTAAAGTCACACTATAGCATGTCGTCTAAAATATGATATAAAGTCACACCATAGCATGTCGTCTATAATATGATATAAAGTCACACTGTAGCATGTCGTCTAAAATATGATATAAAGTCACACTATAGCATGTCGTCTAAAATATGATATAAAGTCACACTATAGCATGTCGTCTGTAATATGATATAAAGTCACACTATAGCATGTCGTCTGCAATATGATATAAAGTCATACTATAGCATGTCGTCTAAAATATGATATAAAGTCATACTATATCATGTCGTTTATAACATGATATAAAGTCATACTATAGCATCTCGTCTATAACATGATATAAAGTCATACTATAGCATGTCGTCTATAATGTGATATAAAGTCATACTATAGCATGTCGTCTAAAATATGATATAAAGTCATACTATATCATGTCGTCTATAACATGATATAAAGTCATACTATAGCATGTCGTCTATAATATGATATAGTCACACTATAGCATGTCGTCTATAATATGATACAAAGTCACACTATAGCATGTCGTCTATAATATGATATAGTCATACTATAGCATGTCGTCTATAATATGACATAAAGTCATACTATAGCATGTCGTCTATAATATGATATAAAGTCACACTATAGCATGTCGTCTATAACATGATATAGTCATAGTATAGCATGTGGTCTATAATATGATTTAAAGTCACACTATAGCATGTCGTCTATAACATGATATAAAGTCACACTATAGCATGTCGTCTGCAATGATAGAAAGTCATACTATAACTATAGCATGTCGTCTAAAATATTATATAAAGTCACACTATAGCATGTTGTCTGTAATATCATATAAAGTCACACTATAGCATGTCGTCTGTAATATGATATAAAGTCATTCTATAGCATGTCGTCTAAAATATGATATAAAGTCATACTATAGCATGTCGTCTGTAATATGATATAAAGTCATACTATATCATGTCATCTATAACATGATATAAAGTCACACTATAGCATGTCGTCTATAATATGATTTAGTCACACTATAGCATGTCGTCTATAATATGATATAGTCATACTATAGCTTGTTGTCTATAATATGATATAAAGTCATGCGATAGCATGTCGTCTATAATATGAAATAAAGTGACACTATAGCATGTCGTCTATAATATGATATAGTCATGCTATAGCATGTCGTCTGCAATATGATATAAAGTCATACTATAGCATGTCGTCTAAAATATGATATAAAGTCACACTATAGCATGTCGTCTAAAATATGATATAAAGTCAAACTAAAGCATATCGTCTGTAATATGATATAAAGTCAAACTATAGCATGTCGTCTGCAATATGATATAAAGTCATACTATAGCATGTCGACTGCAATATGATATAAAGCCATACTATAGCATGTCGTCTAAAATATGATATAAAGTCATACTATAGCATGTCGTCTGTAATATGATATAAAGTCATACTATAGCATGTCGTCTAAAATATGATATAAAGTCATACTATATCATGTCGTCTATAACATGATATAAAGTCATACTATAGCATGTCGTCTATAATATGATATAGTCACACTATAGCATGTCGTCTATAATATGATACAAAGTCACACTATAGCATGTCGTCTATAATATGATATAGTCATACTATAGCATGTCGTCTATAATATGATATAAAGTCATACTATAGCATGTCGTCTGTAATATGATATAAAGTCACACTATAGCATGTCGTCTGCAATATGATATAAAGTCATACTATAGCACGTCGTCTAAAATATGATATAAAGTCACACTATAGCATGTCGTCTGTAATATGATATAAAGTCACACTATAGCATGTCGTCTGCAATATGATATAAAGTCATACTATAGCACGTCGTCTAAAATATGATATAAAGTCATACTATAGCATGTCGTCTGTAATATGATATAAAGTCACACTATAGCATGTCGTCTGTAATATGATATAAAGTCACACTATAGCATGTCGTCTGCAATGATATAAAGTCATACTATAACTATAGCATGTCGTCTATAACATGATATAAAGTCATACTATAGCATGTCGTCTATAACATGATATAAAGTCACACTATAGCATGTCATCTATAACATGATATAAAGTCACACTATAGCATGTCGTCTATAATATGATATAGTCATACTATAGCATGTCGTCTATAATATGATATAAAGTCATACTATAGCATGTCGTCTATAATATGATATAAAGTGACACTATAGCATGTCGTCTATAACATGATATAGTCATACTATAGCATGTCGTCTATAATATGATTTAAAGTCACACTACAGCATGTCTTCTATAACATGATATAAAGTCACGCTATAGCATGTCGTCTATAATATGATATAGTCATACTATAGCATGTCGTCTATAATATGATATAGTCATGCTATAGCATGTCGTCTGCAATATGATATAAAGTCACACTATAGCATGTCGTCTAAAATATGATATAAAGTCATACTATAGCATGTCGTCTGTAATATGATTTAAAATCATACTATAGCATGTCGTCTAAAATATGATATAAAGTCATACTATATCATGTCGTCGATAACATGATATAAAGTCATACTATAGCATGTCGTCTATAATATGATATAGTCACAATATAGCATGTCGTCTATAATATGATATAAAGTCACTATAGCATGTCGTCTATAATATGATATAAAGTCATACTATAGCATGTCGTCTATAATATGATATAAAGTCATACTATAGCATGTCTATAATATGATATAAAGTCACACTATAGCATGTCGCCTATAACATGATATAAAGTCATACTATAGCATGTCGTCTATAATATGATATAAAGTCACACTATAGCATGTCGTCTATAACATGATATAAAGTCATACCATAGCATGTCGTCTATAATATGATATAAAGTCACACTATAGCATGTCGTCTAAAATATGATATAAAGTCAGACTATAGCACGTCGTCTGTAATATGATATAAAGTCACACTATAGCATGTCGTCTATAATATGATATAAAGTCATACTATAGCATGTCGCCTAAAATATGATATAAAGTCATACTATAGCATCTCGTCTATAATATGATATAGTCACACTATAGCATGTCGTCTATAACATGATATAAAGTCACACTATAGCATGTCGTCTATATTATGATATAGTCATACTATAGCATGTCGTCTGTAATATGATATAAAGTCATACTATAGCATGTCGTCTATAACATGATATAAAGCCATACTATAGCATGTTGTCTATAATGTGATATAGTCATACTATAGCATGTCGTCTATAATATGATATAAAGTCATACTATAGCATGTCGTCTATAATATGATACAAAGTCATACTATAGCATGTCGTCTATAATATGATATAAAGTCATACAACAGCATGTCGTCTATAATATGATAATAAAGTCATACTATAGCATGTCGTCTATAATATGATATAAAGTCATACTATAGCATGTCGTCTATAATATGATATAAAGTCATACTATAGCATGTCGTCTATAATATGATAAAAAGTCATACTATAGCATGTCGTCTATAATATGATATAAAGTCACACTATAGTATGTCGTCTATAACGATATAAAGTCATACTATAGCATGTCGTCTATAATATGATATAAAGTCATACAACAGCATGTCGTCTATAATATGATAATAAAGTCATACTATAGCATGTCGTCTATAATATGATATAAAGTCAAACTATAGCATGTCGTCTATAATATGATATAAAGTCACACTATAGCATGTCGTCTATAATATGATATAGTCATACTATAGCATGTCGTCTATAATATGAAATAAAGTCACACTATGGTATGTCGTCTATAATGATATAAAGTCAAACTATAGCATGTCATCTATAATATGATATAAAGTCATACTATAGCATGTCGTCTAAAATATGATATAAAGTCACACTATAGCATGTCGTCTAAAATATGATATAAAGTCAAACTAAAGCATATCGTCTGTAATATGATATAAAGTCAAACTATAGCATGTCGTCTGCAACATGATATAAAGTCATACTATAGCATGTCGACTGCAATATGATATAAAGCCATACTATAGCATGTCGTCTAAAATATGATATAAAGTCATACTATAGCATGTCGTCTATAATATGATATAAAGTCATACTATAGCATGTCGTCTAAAATATGATATAAAGTCATACTATAGCATGTCGTCTAAAATATGATATAAAGTCATACTATATCATGTCGTCTATAACATGATATAAAGTCATACTATAGCATGTCGTCTATAATATGATATAGTCACACTATAGCATGTCGTCTATAATATGATACAAAGTCACACTATAGCATGTCGTCTATAATATGATATAGTCATACTATAGCATGTCGTCTATAATATGACATAAAGTCATACTATAGCATGTCGTCTATAATATGATATAAAGTCACACTATAGCATGTCGTCTATAACATGATATAGTCATAGTATAGCATGTGGTCTATAATATGATTTAAAGTCACACTATAGCATGTCGTCTATAACATGATATAAAGTCACACTATAGCATGTCGTCTGCAATGATAGAAAGTCATACTATAACTATAGCATGTCGTCTAAAATATTATATAAAGTCACACTATAGCATGTTGTCTGTAATATGATATAAAGTCACACTATAGCATGTCGTCTGTAATATGATATAAAGTCATTCTATAGCATGTCGTCTAAAATATGATATAAAGTCATACTATAGCATGTCGTCTGTAATATGATATAAAGTCATACTATATCATGTCATCTATAACATGATATAAAGTCACACTATAGCATGTCGTCTATAATATGATTTAGTCACACTATAGCATGTCGTCTATAATATGATATAGTCATACTATAGCTTGTTGTCTATAATATGATATAAAGTCATGCGATAGCATGTCGTCTATAATATGAAATAAAGTGACACTATAGCATGTCGTCTATAATATGATATAGTCATGCTATAGCATGTCGTCTGCAATATGATATAAAGTCATACTATAGCATGTCGTCTAAAATATGATATAAAGTCACACTATAGCATGTCGTCTAAAATATGATATAAAGTCAAACTAAAGCATATCGTCTGTAATATGATATAAAGTCAAACTATAGCATGTCGTCTGCAATATGATATAAAGTCATACTATAGCATGTCGACTGCAATATGATATAAAGCCATACTATAGCATGTCGTCTAAAATATGATATAAAGTCATACTATAGCATGTCGTCTGTAATATGATATAAAGTCATACTATAGCATGTCGTCTAAAATATGATATAAAGTCATACTATATCATGTCGTCTATAACATGATATAAAGTCATACTATAGCATGTCGTCTATAATATGATATAGTCACACTATAGCATGTCGTCTATAATATGATACAAAGTCACACTATAGCATGTCGTCTATAATATGATATAGTCATACTATAGCATGTCGTCTATAATATGATATAAAGTCATACTATAGCATGTCGTCTATAATATGATATAAAGTGACACTATAGCATGTCGTCTATAACATGATATAGTCATACTATAGCAAGTGGTCTATAATATGATTTAAAGTCACACTATAGCATGTCGTCTATAACATGATATAAAGTCACACTATAGCATGTCGTCTAAAATATGTTATAAAGTCACACTATAGCATGTCGTCTGTAATATGATATAAAGTCACACTATAGCATGTCGTCTGTAATATGATATAAAGTCACACTATAGCATGTCGTCTGCAATGATATAAAGTCATACTATAACTATAGCATGTCGTCTATAATATGATATAAAGTCATACTATAGCATGTCGTCTATAATATGATATAAAGTCACACTATAGCATGTCGTCTATAACATGATATAAAGTCACACTATAGCATGTCATCTACAACATGATATAAAGTCACACTATAGCATGTCGTCTATAATATGATATAGTCACACTATAGCATGTCGACTATAATATGATATAGTCATACTATAGCATGTTGTCTATAATATGATATAAAGTCACACTATAGCATGTCGTCTATAATATGATATAAAGACATACGATAGCATGTCGTCTATAATATGAAATAAAGTGACACTATAGCATGTCGCCTATAACATTATATAAAGTCATACTATAGCATGTCGTCTATAATATGAAATAAAGTCACACTATAGCATGTCGTCTATAACATGATATAAAGTCACACTATAGCATGTCGTCTAAAATATGATATAAAGTCACACTATAGCATGTCGTCTATAATATGATATAAAGTCACACTATAGCATGTCGTCTAAAATATGATATAAAGTCACACTATAGCATGTCGTCTAAAATATGATATAAAGTCACACTATAGCATGTCGTCTGTAATATGATATAAAGTCACACTATAGCATGTCGTCTGCAATATGATATAAAGTCATACTATAGCACGTCGTCTAAAATATGATATAAAGTCATACTATAGCATGTCGTCTGTAATATGATATAAAGTCACACTATAGCATGTCGTCTGTAATATGATATAAAGTCACACTATAGCATGTCGTCTGCAATGATATAAAGTCATACTATAACTATAGCATGTCGTCTATAACATGATATAAAGTCATACTATAGCATGTCGTCTATAACATGATATAAAGTCACACTATAGCATGTCATCTATAACATGATATAAAGTCACACTATAGCATGTCGTCTATAACATGATATAAAGTCATACTATAGCATGTCGTCTATAATATGATATAGTCACACTATAGCATGTCGACTATAACATGATATAAAGTCATACTATAGCATGTCGTCTATAACATGATATAAAGTCACACTATAGCATGTCATCTATAACATGATATAAAGTCACACTATAGCATGTCGTCTATAACATGATATAAAGTCATACTATAGCATGTCGTCTATAATATGATATAGTCACACTATAGCATGTCGTCTAAAATATGATATAAAGTCACACTATAGCATGTCGTCTAAAATATGATGTAAAGTCATACTATAGCATGTCGTCTGTAATATGATATAAAGTCATACGATAGCATGTCTTCTAAAACATGATATAAAGTCATACTATATCATGTCGTCTATAACATGATATAAAGTCATACTATAGCATGTCGTCTATAATATGATATAGTCACACTATAGCATGTCGACTATAATATGATATAGTCATACTACAGCATGTTGTCTATAATATGATATAAAGTCACACTATAGCATGTCGTCTATAATATGATATAAAGATATACGATAGCATGTCGTCTATAATATGAAATAAAGTGACACTATAGCATGTCGCCTATAACATTATATAAAGTCATACTATAGCATGTCGTCTATAATATGAAATAAAGTCACACTATAGCATGTCGTCTATAACATGATGTAAAGTCACACTATAGCATGTCGTCTAAAATATGATATAAAGTCACACCATAGCATGTCGTCTATAATATGATATAAAGTCACACTGTAGCATGTCGTCTAAAATATGATATAAAGTCACACTATAGCATGTCGTCTAAAATATGATATAAAGTCACACTATAGCATGTCGTCTGTAATATGATATAAAGTCACACTATAGCATGTCGTCTGCAATATGATATAAAGTCATACTATAGCATGTCGTCTAAAATATGATATAAAGTCATACTATATCATGTCGTTTATAACATGATATAAAGTCATACTATAGCATCTCGTCTATAACATGATATAAAGTCATACTATAGCATGTCGTCTATAATGTGATATAAAGTCATACTATAGCATGTCGTCTAAAATATGATATAAAGTCATACTATATCATGTCGTCTATAACATGATATAAAGTCATACTATAGCATGTCGTCTATAATATGATATAGTCACACTATAGCATGTCGTCTATAATATGATACAAAGTCACACTATAGCATGTCGTCTATAATATGATATAGTCATACTATAGCATGTCGTCTATAATATGACATAAAGTCATACTATAGCATGTCGTCTATAATATGATATAAAGTCACACTATAGCATGTCGTCTATAACATGATATAGTCATAGTATAGCATGTGGTCTATAATATGATTTAAAGTCACACTATAGCATGTCGTCTATAACATGATATAAAGTCACACTATAGCATGTCGTCTGCAATGATAGAAAGTCATACTATAACTATAGCATGTCGTCTAAAATATTATATAAAGTCACACTATAGCATGTTGTCTGTAATATCATATAAAGTCACACTATAGCATGTCGTCTGTAATATGATATAAAGTCATTCTATAGCATGTCGTCTAAAATATGATATAAAGTCATACTATAGCATGTCGTCTGTAATATGATATAAAGTCATACTATATCATGTCATCTATAACATGATATAAAGTCACACTATAGCATGTCGTCTATAATATGATTTAGTCACACTATAGCATGTCGTCTATAATATGATATAGTCATACTATAGCTTGTTGTCTATAATATGATATAAAGTCATGCGATAGCATGTCGTCTATAATATGAAATAAAGTGACACTATAGCATGTCGTCTATAATATGATATAGTCATGCTATAGCATGTCGTCTGCAATATGATATAAAGTCATACTATAGCATGTCGTCTAAAATATGATATAAAGTCACACTATAGCATGTCGTCTAAAATATGATATAAAGTCAAACTAAAGCATATCGTCTGTAATATGATATAAAGTCAAACTATAGCATGTCGTCTGCAATATGATATAAAGTCATACTATAGCATGTCGACTGCAATATGATATAAAGCCATACTATAGCATGTCGTCTAAAATATGATATAAAGTCATACTATAGCATGTCGTCTGTAATATGATATAAAGTCATACTATAGCATGTCGTCTAAAATATGATATAAAGTCATACTATATCATGTCGTCTATAACATGATATAAAGTCATACTATAGCATGTCGTCTATAATATGATATAGTCACACTATAGCATGTCGTCTATAATATGATACAAAGTCACACTATAGCATGTCGTCTATAATATGATATAGTCATACTATAGCATGTCGTCTATAATATGATATAAAGTCATACTATAGCATGTCGTCTATAATATGATATAAAGTGACACTATAGCATGTCGTCTATAACATGATATAGTCATACTATAGCAAGTGGTCTATAATATGATTTAAAGTCACACTATAGCATGTCGTCTATAACATGATATAAAGTCACACTATAGCATGTCGTCTAAAATATGATATAGTCATACTATAGCATGTCGTCTATAATATGATATAAAGTCATACTATAGCATGTCGTCTATAATATGATATAAAGTGACACTATAGCATGTCGTCTATAACATGATATAGTCATACTATAGCAAGTGGTCTATAATATGATTTAAAGTCACACTATAGCATGTCGTCTATAACATGATATAAAGTCACACTATAGCATGTCATCTACAACATGATATAAAGTCACACTATAGCATGTCGTCTATAATATGATATAGTCACACTATAGCATGTCGACTATAATATGATATAGTCATACTATAGCATGTTGTCTATAATATGATATAAAGTCACACTATAGCATGTCGTCTATGATATGATATAAAGACATACGATAGCATGTCGTCTATAATATGAAATAAAGTGACACTATAGCATGTCGCCTATAACATTATATATAGTCATACTATAGCATGTCGTCTATAATATGAAATAAAGTCACACTATAGCATGTCGTCTATAACATGATATAAAGTCACACTATAGCATGTCGTCTAAAATATGATATAAAGTCACACTATAGCATGTCGTCTATAATATGATATAAAGTCACACTATAGCATGTCGTCTAAAATATGATATAAAGTCACACTATAGCATGTCGTCTAAAATATGATATAAAGTCACACTATAGCATGTCGTCTGTAATATGATATAAAGTCACACTATAGCATGTCGTCTGCAATATGATATAAAGTCATACTATAGCACGTCGTCTAAAATATGATATAAAGTCATACTATAGCATGTTGTCTGTAATATGATATAAAGTCACACTATAGCATGTCGTCTGTAATATGATATAAAGTCACACTATAGCATGTCGTCTGCAATGATATAAAGTCATACTATAACTATAGCATGTCGTCTATAACATGATATAAAGTCATACTATAGCATGTCGTCTATAACATGATATAAAGTCACACTATAGCATGTCATCTATAACATGATATAAAGTCACACTATAGCATGTCGTCTATAACATGATATAAAGTCATACTATAGCATGTCGTCTATAATATGATATAGTCACACTATAGCATGTCGACTATAACATGATATAAAGTCATACTATAGCATGTCGTCTATAACATGATATAAAGTCACACTATAGCATGTCATCTATAACATGATATAAAGTCACACTATAGCATGTCGTCTATAACATGATATAAAGTCATACTATAGCATGTCGTCTATAATATGATATAGTCACACTATAGCATGTCGTCTAAAATATGATATAAAGTCACACTATAGCATGTCGTCTAAAATATGATGTAAAGTCATACTATAGCATGTCGTCTGTAATATGATATAAAGTCATACGATAGCATGTCTTCTAAAACATGATATAAAGTCATACTATATCATGTCGTCTATAACATGATATAAAGTCATACTATAGCATGTCGTCTATAATATGATATAGTCACACTATAGCATGTCGACTATAATATGATATCGTCATACTACAGCATGTTGTCTATAATATGATATAAAGTCACACTATAGCATGTCGTCTATAATATGATATAAAGATATACGATAGCATGTCGTCTATAATATGAAATAAAGTGACACTATAGCATGTCGCCTATAACATTATATAAAGTCATACTATAGCATGTCGTCTATAATATGAAATAAAGTCACACTATAGCATGTCGTCTATAACATGATATAAAGTCACACTATAGCATGTCGTCTAAAATATGATATAAAGTCACACTATAGCATGTCGTCTATAACATGATATAAAGTCACACTATAGCATGTCGTCTAAAATATGTTATAAAGTCACACTATAGCATGTCGTCTGTAATATGATATAAAGTCACACTATAGCATGTCGTCTGTAATATGATATAAAGTCACACTATAGCATGTCGTCTGCAATGATATAAAGTCATACTATAACTATAGCATGTCGTCTATAATATGATATAAAGTCATACTATAGCATGTCGTCTATAATATGATATAAAGTCACACTATAGCATGTCGTCTATAACATGATATAAAGTCACACTATAGCATGTCATCTACAACATGATATAAAGTCACACTATAGCATGTCGTCTATAATATGATATAGTCACACTATAGCATGTCGACTATAATATGATATAGTCATACTATAGCATGTCGTCTATAATATGATATAAAGTCACACTATAGCATGTCGTCTATAATATGATATAAAGACATACGATAGCATGTCGTCTATAATATGAAATAAAGTGACACTATAGCATGTCGCCTATAACATTATATAAAGTCATACTATAGCATGTCGTCTATAATATGAAATAAAGTCACACTATAGCATGTCGTCTATAACATGATATAAAGTCACACTATAGCATGTCGTCTAAAATATGATATAAAGTCACACTATAGCATGTCGTCTATAATATGATATAAAGTCACACTATAGCATGTCGTCTAAAATATGATATAAAGTCACACTATAGCATGTCGTCTAAAATATGATATAAAGTCACACTATAGCATGTCGTCTGTAATATGATATAAAGTCACACTATAGCATGTCGTCTGCAATATGATATAAAGTCATACTATAGCACGTCGTCTAAAATATGATATAAAGTCATACTATAGCATGTCGTCTGTAATATGATATAAAGTCACACTATAGCATGTCGTCTAAAATATGTTATAAAGTCACACTATAGCATGTCGTCTGTAATATGATATAAAGTCACACTATAGCATGTCGTCTGCAATGATATAAAGTCATACTATAACTATAGCATGTCGTCTATAACATGATATAAAGTCATACTATAGCATGTCGTCTATAACATGATATAAAGTCACACTATAGCATGTCATCTATAACATGATATAAAGTCACACTATAGCATGTCGTCTATAACATGATATAAAGTCATACTATAGCATGTCGTCTATAATATGATATAGTCACACTATAGCATGTCGACTATAACATGATATAAAGTCATACTATAGCATGTCGTCTATAATATGATATAGTCACACTATAGCATGTCGTCTAAAATATGATATAAAGTCACACTATAGCATGTCGTCTAAAATATGATGTAAAGTCATACTATAGCATGTCGTCTGTAATATGATATAAAGTCATACGATAGCATGTCTTCTAAAACATGATATAAAGTCATACTATATCATGTCGTCTATAACATGATATAAAGTCATACTATAGCATGTCGTCTATAATATGATATAGTCACACTATAGCATGTCGACTATAATATGATATAGTCATACTACAGCATGTTGTCTATAATATGATATAAAGTCACACTATAGCATGTCGTCTATAATATGATATAAAGATATACGATAGCATGTCGTCTATAATATGAAATAAAGTGACACTATAGCATGTCGCCTATACCATTATATAAAGTCATACTATAGCATGTCGTCTATAATATGAAATAAAGTCACACTATAGCATGTCGTCTATAACATGATGTAAAGTCACACTATAGCATGTCGTCTAAAATATGATATAAAGTCACACCATAGCATGTCGTCTATAATATGATATAAAGTCACACTGTAGCATGTCGTCTAAAATATGATATAAAGTCACACTGTAGCATGTCGTCTAAAATATGATATAAAGTCATACTATAGCATGTCGACTGCAATATGATATAAAGCCATACTATAGCATGTCGTCTAAAATATGATATAAAGTCATACTATAGCATGTCGTCTGTAATATGATATAAAGTCATACTATAGCATGTCGTCTAAAATATGATATAAAGTCATACTATATCATGTCGTCTATAACATGATATAAAGTCATACTATAGCATGTCGTCTATAATATGATATAGTCACACTATAGCATGTCGTCTATAATATGATACAAAGTCACACTATAGCATGTCGTCTATAATATGATATAGTCATACTATAGCATGTCGTCTATAATATGATATAAAGTCATACTATAGCATGTCGTCTATAATATGATATAAAGTGACACTATAGCATGTCGTCTATAACATGATATAGTCATACTATAGCAAGTGGTCTATAATATGATTTAAAGTCACACTATAGCATGTCGTCTATAACATGATATAAAGTCACACTATAGCATGTCGTCTAAAATATGTTATAAAGTCACACTATAGCATGTCGTCTGTAATATGATATAAAGTCACACTATAGCATGTCGTCTGTAATATGATATAAAGTCACACTATAGCATGTCGTCTGCAATGATATAAAGTCATACTATAACTATAGCATGTCGTCTATAATATGATATAAAGTCATACTATAGCATGTCGTCTATAATATGATATAAAGTCACACTATAGCATGTCGTCTATAACATGATATAAAGTCACACTATAGCATGTCATCTACAACATGATATAAAGTCACACTATAGCATGTCGTCTATAATATGATATAGTCACACTATAGCATGTCGACTATAATATGATATAGTCATACTATAGCATGTTGTCTATAATATGATATAAAGTCACACTATAGCATGTCGTCTATAATATGATATAAAGACATACGATAGCATGTCGTCTATAATATGAAATAAAGTGACACTATAGCATGTCGCCTATAACATTATATAAAGTCATACTATAGCATGTCGTCTATAATATGAAATAAAGTCACACTCTAGCATGTCGTCTATAACATGATATAAAGTCACACTATAGCATGTCGTCTAAAATATGATATAAAGTCACACTATAGCATGTCGTCTATAATATGATATAAAGTCACACTATAGCATGTCGTCTATAATATGATATAAAGTCACACTATAGCATGTCGTCTAAAATATGATATAAAGTCACACTATAGCATGTCGTCTAAAATATGATATAAAGTCACACTATAGCATGTCGTCTGTAATATGATATAAAGTCACACTATAGCATGTCGTCTGCAATATGATATAAAGTCATACTATAGCACGTCGTCTAAAATATGATATAAAGTCATACTATAGCATGTCGTCTGTAATATGATATAAAGTCACACTATAGCATGTCGTCTGTAATATGATATAAAGTCACACTATAGCATGTCGTCTGCAATGATATAAAGTCATACTATAACTATAGCATGTCGTCTATAACATGATATAAAGTCATACTATAGCATGTCGTCTATAACATGATATAAAGTCACACTATAGCATGTCATCTATAACATGATATAAAGTCACACTATAGCATGTCGTCTATAACATGATATAAAGTCATACTATAGCATGTCGTCTATAATATGATATAGTCACACTATAGCATGTCGACTATAACATGATATAAAGTCATACTATAGCATGTCGTCTATAACATGATATAAAGTCACACTATAGCATGTCATCTATAACATGATATAAAGTCACACTATAGCATGTCGTCTATAACATGATATAAAGTCATACTATAGCATGTCGTCTATAATATGATATAGTCACACTATAGCATGTCGTCTAAAATATGATATAAAGTCACACTATAGCATGTCGTCTAAAATATGATGTAAAGTCATACTATAGCATGTCGTCTGTAATATGATATAAAGTCATACGATAGCATGTCTTCTAAAACATGATATAAAGTCATACTATATCATGTCGTCTATAACATGATATAAAGTCATACTATAGCATGTCGTCTATAATATGATATAGTCACACTATAGCATGTCGACTATAATATGATATAGTCATACTACAGCATGTTGTCTATAATATGATATAAAGTCACACTATAGCATGTCGTCTATAATATGATATAAAGATATACGATAGCATGTCGTCTATAATATGAAATAAAGTGACACTATAGCATGTCGCCTATAACATTATATAAAGTCATACTATAGCATGTCGTCTATAATATGAAATAAAGTCACACTATAGCATGTCGTCTATAACATGATGTAAAGTCACACTATAGCATGTCGTCTAAAATATGATATAAAGTCACACCATAGCATGTCGTCTATAATATGATATAAAGTCACACTGTAGCATGTCGTCTAAAATATGATATAAAGTCACACTATAGCATGTCGTCTAAAATATGATATAAAGTCACACTATAGCATGTCGTCTGTAATATGATATAAAGTCACACTATAGCATGTCGTCTGCAATATGATATAAAGTCATACTATAGCATGTCGTCTAAAATATGATATAAAGTCATACTATATCATGTCGTTTATAACATGATATAAAGTCATACTATAGCATCTCGTCTATAACATGATATAAAGTCATACTATAGCATGTCGTCTATAATGTGATATAAAGTCATACTATAGCATGTCGTCTAAAATATGATATAAAATCATACTATATCATGTCGTCTATAACATGATATAAAGTCATACTATAGCATGTCGTCTATAATATGATATAGTCACACTATAGCATGTCGTCTATAATATGATACAAAGTCACACTATAGCATGTCGTCTATAATATGATATAGTCATACTATAGCATGTCGTCTATAATATGACATAAAGTCATACTATAGCATGTCGTCTATAATATGATATAAAGTCACACTATAGCATGTCGTCTATAACATGATATAGTCATAGTATAGCATGTGGTCTATAATATGATTTAAAGTCACACTATAGCATGTCGTCTATAACATGATATAAAGTCACACTATAGCATGTCGTCTGCAATGATAGAAAGTCATACTATAACTATAGCATGTCGTCTAAAATATTATATAAAGTCACACTATAGCATGTTGTCTGTAATATGATATAAAGTCACACTATAGCATGTCGTCTGTAATATGATATAAAGTCATTCTATAGCATGTCGTCTAAAATATGATATAAAGTCATACTATAGCATGTCGTCTGTAATATGATATAAAGTCATACTATATCATGTCATCTATAACATGATATAAAGTCACACTATAGCATGTCGTCTATAATATGATTTAGTCACACTATAGCATGTCGTCTATAATATGATATAGTCATACTATAGCTTGTTGTCTATAATATGATATAAAGTCATGCGATAGCATGTCGTCTATAATATGAAATAAAGTGACACTATAGCATGTCGTCTATAATATGATATAGTCATGCTATAGCATGTCGTCTGCAATATGATATAAAGTCATACTATAGCATGTCGTCTAAAATATGATATAAAGTCACACTATAGCATGTCGTCTAAAATATGATATAAAGTCAAACTAAAGCATATCGTCTGTAATATGATATAAAGTCAAACTATAGCATGTCGTCTGCAATATGATATAAAGTCATACTATAGCATGTCGACTGCAATATGATATAAAGCCATACTATAGCATGTCGTCTAAAATATGATATAAAGTCATACTATAGCATGTCGTCTGTAATATGATATAAAGTCATACTATAGCATGTCGTCTAAAATATGATATAAAGTCATACTATATCATGTCGTCTATAACATGATATAAAGTCATACTATAGCATGTCGTCTATAATATGATATAGTCACACTATAGCATGTCGTCTATAATATGATACAAAGTCACACTATAGCATGTCGTCTATAATATGATATAGTCATACTATAGCATGTCGTCTATAATATGATATAAAGTCATACTATAGCATGTCGTCTATAATATGATATAAAGTGACACTATAGCATGTCGTCTATAACATGATATAGTCATACTATAGCAAGTGGTCTATAATATGATTTAAAGTCACACTATAGCATGTCGTCTATAACATGATATAAAGTCACACTATAGCATGTCGTATAAAATATGATATAGTCATACTATAGCATGTCGTCTATAATATGATATAAAGTCATACTATAGCATGTCGTCTATAATATGATATAAAGTGACACTATAGCATGTCGTCTATAACATGATATAGTCATACTATAGCAAGTGGTCTATAATATGATTTAAAGTCACACTATAGCATGTCGTCTATAACATGATATAAAGTCACACTATAGCATGTCATCTACAACATGATATAAAGTCACACTATAGCATGTCGTCTATAATATGATATAGTCACACTATAGCATGTCGACTATAATATGATATAGTCATACTATAGCATGTTGTCTATAATATGATATAAAGTCACACTATAGCATGTCGTCTATAATATGATATAAAGACATACGATAGCATGTCGTCTATAATATGAAATAAAGTGACACTATAGCATGTCGCCTATAACATTATATATAGTCATACTATAGCATGTCGTCTATAATATGAAATAAAGTCACACTATAGCATGTCGTCTATAACATGATATAAAGTCACACTATAGCATGTCGTCTAAAATATGATATAAAGTCACACTATAGCATGTCGTCTATAATATGATATAAAGTCACACTATAGCATGTCGTCTAAAATATGATATAAAGTCACACTATAGCATGTCGTCTAAAATATGATATAAAGTCACACTATAGCATGTCGTCTGTAATATGATATAAAGTCACACTATAGCATGTCGTCTGCAATATGATATAAAGTCATACTATAGCACGTCGTCTAAAATATGATATAAAGTCATACTATAGCATGTTGTCTGTAATATGATATAAAGTCACACTATAGCATGTCGTCTGTAATATGATATAAAGTCACACTATAGCATGTCGTCTGCAATGATATAAAGTCATACTATAACTATAGCATGTCGTCTATAACATGATATAAAGTCATACTATAGCATGTCGTCTATAACATGATATAAAGTCACACTATAGCATGTCATCTATAACATGATATAAAGTCACACTATAGCATGTCGTCTATAACATGATATAAAGTCATACTATAGCATGTCGTCTATAATATGATATAGTCACACTATAGCATGTCGACTATAACATGATATAAAGTCATACTATAGCATGTCGTCTATAACATGATATAAAGTCACACTATAGCATGTCATCTATAACATGATATAAAGTCACACTATAGCATGTCGTCTATAACATGATATAAAGTCATACTATAGCATGTCGTCTATAATATGATATAGTCACACTATAGCATGTCGTCTAAAATATGATATAAAGTCACACTATAGCATGTCGTCTAAAATATGATGTAAAGTCATACTATAGCATGTCGTCTGTAATATGATATAAAGTCATACGATAGCATGTCTTCTAAAACATGATATAAAGTCATACTATATCATGTCGTCTATAACATGATATAAAGTCATACTATAGCATGTCGTCTATAATATGATATAGTCACACTATAGCATGTCGACTATAATATGATATAGTCATACTACAGCATGTTGTCTATAATATGATATAAAGTCACACTATAGCATGTCGTCTATAATATGATATAAAGATATACGATAGCATGTCGTCTATAATATGAAATAAAGTGACACTATAGCATGTCGCCTATAACATTATATAAAGTCATACTATAGCATGTCGTCTATAATATGAAATAAAGTCACACTATAGCATGTCGTCTATAACATGATATAAAGTCACACTATAGCATGTCGTCTAAAATATGATATAAAGTCACACTATAGCATGTCGTCTATAACATGATATAAAGTCACACTATAGCATGTCGTCTAAAATATGTTATAAAGTCACACTATAGCATGTCGTCTGTAATATGATATAAAGTCACACTATAGCATGTCGTCTGTAATATGATATAAAGTCACACTATAGCATGTCGTCTGCAATGATATAAAGTCATACTATAACTATAGCATGTCGTCTATAATATGATATAAAGTCATACTATAGCATGTCGTCTATAATATGATATAAAGTCACACTATAGCATGTCGTCTATAACATGATATAAAGTCACACTATAGCATGTCATCTACAACATGATATAAAGTCACACTATAGCATGTCGTCTATAATATGATATAGTCACACTATAGCATGTCGACTATAATATGATATAGTCATACTATAGCATGTCGTCTATAATATGATATAAAGTCACACTATAGCATGTCGTCTATAATATGATATAAAGACATACGATAGCATGTCGTCTCTAATATGAAATAAAGTGACACTATAGCATGTCGCCTATAACATTATATAAAGTCATACTATAGCATGTCGTCTATAATATGAAATAAAGTCACACTATAGCATGTCGTCTATAACATGATATAAAGTCACACTATAGCATGTCGTCTAAAATATGATATAAAGTCACACTATAGCATGTCGTCTATAATATGATATAAAGTCACACTATAGCATGTCGTCTAAAATATGATATAAAGTCACACTATAGCATGTCGTCTAAAATATGATATAAAGTCACACTATAGCATGTCGTCTGTAATATGATATAAAGTCACACTATAGCATGTCGTCTGCAATATGATATAAAGTCATACTATAGCACGTCGTCTAAAATATGATATAAAGTCATACTATAGCATGTCGTCTGTAATATGATATAAAGTCACACTATAGCATGTCGTCTAAAATATGTTATAAAGTCACACTATAGCATGTCGTCTGTAATATGATATAAAGTCACACTATAGCATGTCGTCTGCAATGATATAAAGTCATACTATAACTATAGCATGTCGTCTATAACATGATATAAAGTCATACTATAGCATGTCGTCTATAACATGATATAAAGTCACACTATAGCATGTCATCTATAACATGATATAAAGTCACACTATAGCATGTCGTCTATAACATGATATAAAGTCATACTATAGCATGTCGTCTATAATATGATATAGTCACACTATAGCATGTCGACTATAACATGATATAAAGTCATACTATAGCATGTCGTCTATAATATGATATAGTCACACTATAGCATGTCGTCTAAAATATGATATAAAGTCACACTATAGCATGTCGTCTAAAATATGATGTAAAGTCATACTATAGCATGTCGTCTGTAATATGATATAAAGTCATACGATAGCATGTCTTCTAAAACATGATATAAAGTCATACTATATCATGTCGTCTATAACATGATATAAAGTCATACTATAGCATGTCGTCTATAATATGATATAGTCACACTATAGCATGTCGACTATAATATGATATAGTCATACTACAGCATGTTGTCTATAATATGATATAAAGTCACACTATAGCATGTCGTCTATAATATGATATAAAGATATACGATAGCATGTCGTCTATAATATGAAATAAAGTGACACTATAGCATGTCGCCTATAACATTATATAAAGTCATACTATAGCATGTCGTCTATAATATGAAATAAAGTCACACTATAGCATGTCGTCTATAACATGATGTAAAGTCACACTATAGCATGTCGTCTAAAATATGATATAAAGTCACACCATAGCATGTCGTCTATAATATGATATAAAGTCACACTGTAGCATGTCGTCTAAAATATGATATAAAGTCACACTATAGCATGTCGTCTAAAATATGATATAAAGTCACACTATAGCATGTCGTCTGTAATATGATATAAAGTCACACTATAGCATGTCGTCTGCAATATGATATAAAGTCATACTATAGCATGTCGTCTAAAATATGATATAAAGTCATACTATATCATGTCGTTTATAATATGATATATAAAGTCATACTATAGCATGTCGTCTATAACATGATATAAAGTCATACTATAGCATCTCGTCTATAACATGATATAAAGTCATACTATAGCATGTCGTCTATAATGTGATATAAAGTCATACTATAGCATGTCGTCTATAATATGAAATAAAGTCATACTATAGCATGTCGTCTATAATATGATATATAAAGTCATACTATAGCATGTCGTCTATAACATGATATAAAGTCACACTATAGCATGTCGTCTATAATATGATATAAAGTCACACTATAGCATGTTGTCTATAATATGATATAAAATCACAATATAGCATGTCGTCTAATATATGATATAAAGCCATACTATAGCATGTCGTCTGTAATATGATATAAAGTCATACTATAGCATGTCGTCTATAATGTGATATAGTCATACTATAGCATGTCGTCTATAATATGATATAAAGTCATACTATAGCATGTCGTCTGTAATATGATATAAAGTCATACTATAGCATGTCGTCTATAACATGATATAAAGCCATACTATAGCATGTTGTCTATAATATGATATAAAGTCATACTATAGCATGTCGTCTATAACATGATATAAAGTCATACTATAGCATGTCGTCTATAACATGATATAAAGCCATACTATAGCATGTCGTCTATAACATGATATAAAGCCATACTATAGCATGGTGTCTATAATGTGACATAGTCATACTATAGCATGTCGTCTATAATATGATATAAAGTCATACTATAGCATGTTGTCTATAATATGATATAAAGTCACACTATAGTATGTCGTCTATAACGATATAAAGTCATACTATAGCATGTCGTCTATAATATGATATAAAGTCACACTATAGCATGTCGTCTATAGTATGATAAAAAGTCATACTATAGCATGTTGTCTTTAATATGATATAAAGTCATACTATAGCATGTTGTCTTTAATATGATATAAAGTCATACTATAGCATGTCGTCTATAATATGATATAAAGTCATACTATAGCATGTTTTCATAGAAATAATTTAAAGTATTAAACCTTCTTAAATGACCAACGTGCTTTTACAAGATTTAAAGTGAAGGTTTTTAAATGACATGTATGATTGTTTACCTGTCTGGGTGTTGTTGTCGTTGTTTGTTTGCTGACAGGAGGATGGAGGGAGAGAAAGAAAAGGAGGATGAGGAGGAGGAGGAGGAGGAGGAGGAGGAGGATGAGCTTCATCATCACATCGCAGCAGCGTCCTGCGTGGACTGCCAGGACCTTCCCATCATGCACTGGGAGGACCTGAGCCAGCGGATAGCTGAGCTGGAGAAACAGGAGCAGGAGAGGAGGGAAAGGTCAAAGGTCAGCTGTGGACACTCAGGTGTTCAGTGTCTGTTAGTGGGGAATCTCCTAAAAAAAAAGACTACATATCCCATGATGCTCTGCGTCCTCCTTCCTGTGCTATTCGTTCTGCTGTTAGCGACACGTTTCACATTTGACTTGTTGAGTTACCTGTAAACTGATAATCAATAAAAATCAATATGAACCGATGGAGAGGTGATCTGTGTTCAATAACACTGGGTGACAACTTCCTGTCTTCCTGCAGAAAGAGGCGGGGCTGCGGCCGGAGGGTCGGGGGGGGGAGTGGAGGGACGTCTGGGAGGACGAGGAGGACGACTTCAGGAGGTGTCGAGTCGCTGTCGTCGCGTCACGGTAACACAGCCGGAAAAGTACACGCACATGTATGATGTATGACCAGGAGACCAAGGTCACGTGATGAAGGTCGTACCCAGAACTAACAACGACTCATGAATAGTTATTAAAATATAAAGACAGCGATGAGTTGTTATTTTGCTTGTAGTGTGTGTCTCCTGTCAGAAGGTGGCGCTAACGCACCTGTAAGCTAAAAGTCTGCCAGCCACCGTTAGATAACATAAAGTATATTAAAATAATTTAGAAAGATAAAAATCCTCTCTGAAAAAAATGATTTGTTTTCACTTTAAAAAGTTTTGAAATCAGCAGATGAATTGTGACTTCGTAGAAAATAAACTGAACTCTGAAATGATCCGATGTCAGATTACAGAACCAGAGGAAGCTGCAGCTCTGCTTCATCAACGAGGAGGAGGAGGAGGAGCAGGAGCAGGAGGAGGAGGCAGAGAAGGAGGTAGGAGGAGGATTAGGAGGAGGAGGGGGAGGAGGAGGCGGAGAAGGAGGTAAGAGGAGGATTATGAGGAGGAGAAGGAGGTAGGAGGAGGATTAAGAGGAGGAGGAGGAGCAGCAGAAGGAGGTAGGAGGAGGATTAGGAGGAGGAGGAGGCGGAGAAGGAGGTAAGAGGAGGATTAGGAGGAGGAGAAGGAGGTAGGAGGAGGATTAAGAGGAGGAGGAGGAGCAGCAGAAGGAGGTAGGAGGAGGAGGAGCAGGAGGAGGAGGTAGGAGGAGGATTAGGAGGAAAAGGAGGAGGAGGATTAGGAGGAAGAGGAGGAGGAGGAGGAGGAGATAGGTGATTAGGAGGAAGAGGAGGAGGAGAAGCAGGAGGAGGATTAGGAGGAAGAGGAGGAGGAGGTAGGAGGAAGAAGGGAAGGAGGTAGGAGTAGGAGGAGGAGCAGGAGGAGGAGGAGGAGGAGGAAAAGGTCTACATCATCTCTTCTGTATCTACAATGTTAAATGAAATGAAAAGTAAAACATGAAAGTCTCTAATGTGAATCTGGACATGAAGGTTTATGAGGTGAATATTTCTGTTAATATCCAACATGTACGATGTTTAATATTTAACGGTTTAATGAATTTTTGTCCAAATCTGACACAGAAACGCTTTAAAACACTTAAATATTGATAAATAATAATATATAATATGAATGTTATTGAACACATGGTGACGTGTTCAAACTGTAACGAAGAAGTTTTGGATCTTAAATCAGCATCAAAACAAACAGAAATCTGACCTCTGACCTTCGCACTGCCGTCAGGTTCCCAC
Organism: Embiotoca jacksoni; assembly: GCF_022577435.1. Classification (NCBI taxonomy): domain Eukaryota; kingdom Metazoa; phylum Chordata; class Actinopteri; family Embiotocidae; genus Embiotoca; species Embiotoca jacksoni. The sequence goes on from NW_027185250.1 coordinate 99,212, forward strand.
GGGAACGGGGCACAACGGTTGCCATGCCGCCGGGCTGAAACAGGAAGTGGTGACGGCTCTGCGGATGCTGAGAGACAAACTGCTGTCTGAACAGAAGGAGGTGAAATATATATTTATATATATAGATATAGATATCTATATATTTAAATAAATGTATATATATTTATATAAATGTATATATATATTCATATATATATACATATATATAAATATATATATTTATATATTAAAGTTATCAGAGGAGTGGTTGTGTTTAGTGTGTGTGTGTGTGTGTGTGTGTGTGTGTGTGTGTGTGTGCTTAATGCGTGTGTGTGTGTGTGTGTTTAATGTGTGTGTGTGTGTGTGTGTGTGTTTAATGTGTGTGTGTGTGTATGTGTGTTTAATGTGTGTGTGTACTTAATGTGTGTGTGTGTGTGTGTGTGTGTGTGTGTGTGTGTGTGTGTGCTTAATGCGTGTGTGTGTGTGTGTGTGTGTTTAATGTGTGTGTGTGTGTGTGTGTGTATGTGTGTTTAATGTGTGTGTGTACTTAATGTGTGTGTGTGTGTGTGTACTTAATGTGTGTGTGTGTGTGTGTGTGTGTTTAATGTGTGTGTGCGTGTGTGTGTGTGTGTTTAATGTGTGTGTGTGTGTTTGTGTGTGTGTGTGTGTGTGTGTGTTTAATGTGTGTGTGTGTGTGTGTGTGTGCAGTGTCTGTCCTCCAGCTGTGTCTCAGAGCGGAGACATCTGGATCGTTGGGATCTGCAGGAATCGTCTCTGCAGCATCTCGATGTCCTGCGAGCGTCTCTGCAGCAGGACGTTCACGGTAGTCGTGGAAACATAACAAAGTCTTTGAACGTTTTTTTTTTTTTACGTAATCAAACGTCTCTGTTCGCGTCTCGTTATGAACTCTTTGTTTTGCTGCTTTTCTTCTCGCAGCTCTGAGTTCTGATCTGGTCGCCGAGCTGCTGATCCGAGACCAGCTGAGGACGAAGCAGGACGCCATGCTGCTGGACGTCCAGGACCTGACCTAGTCCCAGGACAGGGGACGGGACCGGACCAGGACGCTGATCACCCTCCGAGCCTGTAAAAGTCGTGGAGCCTCTGAGGATCTGAGGAAGGTCGAAGTTAGAAATCAGCGTTTCAGCACCAATCAGCTGTTTCCTGACGTCCACCAATGTTCACCAACGTTCATCAACGTTCACCAACGTTCACCAACGTCCACCAACGTCCACCAACGTTCACCAACGTTCACCAACGTTCATCAAAGTTCATCAACGTCCACCAACGACCACCAACGTTCACCAACGTCCACCAACGTCCACCAATGTCCACCAACGTTCACCAACGTTCACCAACGTTTACCAACGTCCACCAACATCCACCAACGTCCACCAACGACCATCAACGTTCACCAACGTCCACCAACGTTCATCAATGTTCATCTTTCAGCCTCCGGAAAACTTTTTCTCAGTTTCTGTTTCTTGCTGAAGTTCATCAGTTGGGATTCTTTCGTTTTATTAACGATGGACTCATCAGATCTTCAGAAGTTCTTCTTCCATCAACAGACGTTGAAATGCAGTGAAAGAAAACTGATTTAATGAAGCAGATTAACTAATTTTTTGGATAATTTTTTTTTTAAATTTAACAAAACATAACGGAGAATATTTTTACAGTTTTTAAGATTTTGAGAGGCTTTAAAATGAACTCACGAAACAAACGTTGGTGTTTAAAAAAAAAAAAAAAAAAAAAAAAGATAAAACCTTAAATCATTTAGAAAAAAATCAAACTTCAAACACTTGACATGCGGGAAGAGGAAGAAATGTAGAAATGATGATCAAGAGAGTTTTCATAAAGAATGTTAGCATTTATGCGTGTTTAGTTTTAACAGTTGTTTTTTACGTTAAACTTATATGTTGACTCATGAACATTCATTATTTCGTATTTACAGATTTTTCTCAGGTTGGAAAACGGCCGGTTGAAGTCGAACACTTCGAACTCTTTGAACACTTCGAACTCTTAGAACACTTCAAACTCTTTGAACACTTCGAACTCTTTGAACATTTCGAACTCTTCGAACATTTCGAACACTTCAAACATTTCGAACGTTTCGAACCCGTCGAACATTTCGAACACTTCGAACCCGTCGAACGTTTCGAACACTTCGAACATTTCGAACTCTTCGAACGTTTCGAACACTTCGAACTCTTCGAACATTTCGAACTCTTCGAACGTTTCGAACACTTCGAACTCTTCGAACGCTTCGAACTCTTCGAAAGTTTCGAACATTTCGAACTCTTCGAACGTTTCGAACACTTCGAACTCTTCGAACATTTCGAACACTTCGAACTCTTCGAACATTTCGAACATTTCGAACTCCGAACATTTCGAACATTTCGAACTCTTCGAACTTTTCGAACGTTTCGAACTCTTCGAACGTTTCGAACACTTCGAACTCTTCGAACGTTTCGAACATTTCGAACTCTTCGAACGTTTCGAACACTTCGAACACTTCGAACTCTTCGAACGTTTCGAACATTTCGAACTCTTCGAACGTTTCGAACACTTCGAACATTTCGAACCTGTCGAACATTTCGAACACTTCGAACTCTTCCAACGTTTCGAACATTTCGAACTCTTCGAACGTTTCCAACACTTCGAACTCTTTGAACGCTTCGAAGACTTCGAACTCTTCGAACGTTTCAAACACTTCGAACTCTTCGACCATTTCGAACTCTTCGAACGTTTCCAACACTTCGAACTCTTCAAACATTTCGAACTCTTTGAACATTTTGAACGTTTCGAACTCTTCGAACGTTTCGAACATTTCGAACTCTTCGAACGTTTCGAACATTTCGAACCCGTCGAACATTTCGAACACTTCGAACATTTCGAACTCTTCGAACGTTTCGAACATTTCGAACTCTTCGAACGTTTCGAACACTTCGAACTCTTCGAACGTTTCGAACATTTCGAACTCTTCGAACGTTTCGAACATTTCGAACTCTTCGAACGTTTCGAACACTTCGAACTCTTCAAACATTTCGAACACTTCGAACATTTCGAACCCGTCGAACATTTCGAACACTTCGAACTCTTCGAACGTTTCGAACATTTCGAACTCTTCGAACGTTTCGAACACTTCGAACATTTCGAACCTGTCGAACATTTCGAACACTTCGAACTCTTCCAACGTTTCGAACATTTCGAACTCTTCGAACACTTCGAACTCTTTGAACGCTTCGAACACTTCGAACTCTTCGAACGTTTCAAACACTTCGAACTCTTCGAACATTTCGAACTCTTCGAACGTTTCCAACACTTCGAACTCTTCAAACATTTCGAACTCTTCGAACATTTTGAGCGTTTCGAACTCTTCGAACGTTTCGAACATTTCGAACTCTTCGAACGTTTCGAACATTTCGAACCCGTCGAACATTTCGAACACTTCGAACATTTCGAACTCTTCGAACGTTTCGAACACTTCGAACTCTTCGAACTCTTCGAACGTTTCGAACATTTCGAACTCTTCGAACGTTTCGAACACTTCGAACTCTTCGAACTCTTCGAACGTTTCGAACATTTCGAACTCTTCGAACGTTTCGAACACTTCGAACTCTTCAAACATTTCGAACACTTCGAACATTTCGAACCCGTCGAACATTTCGAACACTTCGAACTCTTCGAACGTTTCGAACTCTTCGAACTCTTCGAACGTTTCGAACATTTCAAACTCTTCGAACGTTTCGAACACTTCGAACTCTTCAAACATTTCGAACACTTCGAACATTTCGAACCCATCGAACATTTCGAACACTTCGAACCCGTCGAACATTTCGAACACTTCGAACATTTCGAACGTTTCGAACACTTCGAACACTTCGAACTCTTCGAACGTTTCGAACATTTCGAACTCTTCGAACGTTTCGAACATTTCGAACACTTTGAACATTTCGAACTCTTCGAACGCTTCGAACATTTCGAACGTTTCGAACACTTCGAACTCTTCGAACGTTTCGAACACTTCGAACTCTTCGAACACTTCGAACTCTTCAAATGTTTCACTTTGAGGGTTTTGGGGATCAAAGTTTACGTAAAAATTATTTTCTTCTTTTATGGTTTCAGAAGTTTTTATCAGCTGCTGAACGACAAGAAGAAATCCAGAGAAAACGAATGAACTCTGTTACAAATCAGACTAACTTATCTATTTATGTTTTATTTGGTTTATTACGTCATTTCTTTTGCCTGTTATTTTAAAAAGGGAACAGTTTATTCATACATATCAAATGTGTAGCAACACCACGTAACTCATATTTTCATATTTTAATGTTTTATTCTGCGATTTTTGTTTCTGCTAAAATTAAAATGGGAATTTCACCAAAACTCGATTTCCCGCATTTAAAGGAAAAGAAATGTAGAAAGTTAAATTTCTCTGATATTTGTATTAGTCTCAGAGCTAAATAAAAATGTTCTTATTTACATTTAATAACATGATATCAACTTGTATTCAAAATGCAGCAAAAGAAGTGAGATTTAGATTTTGGTGACTTTCTTCTTTAACTGATGTGAAACTCTTCAGGTACATTCAGTGATTCTGTTATCAACGTTTATTGTAATAAATTTAAGGGAAAAACCGGCTCAATATCTTCAATCATGTGATGATGTGTCTGAATTATTTCTGCCGTATTTACATTTTTGTACTTTAAATTTTGGTCACAACCGGTGAAACGTTGCCTCGTTAAATGAACACGTATTTAAACACATCAGGATGTTCAGATGATTTCAGACATCAGCGTCCGTCTGGGATGAGAAGCTGGATTCCATCTTCACGGAGGGATTTTATCGTAAAGAGAAATGTGTTACGTTTTTATTCCGGTATGAATATTTGAAGTCGCCTGAAATCGTGGTTTGAGTGTGAAAGTTTCGAAGTGACCCGTTTCTTTAATAAAACGTGGCGTCTTTGCAGGATTTAACATGAAATAAACGACTCTTTTATTTCACTGTGACTTTCAGAGTATTTCGAAATGTATTTTAAAATGTAAATAAAATTAATTACAAAAGTAATTGTAAATGCTAAATAAAATGTTGCATTGCAAACAACATGGTGGTCTGTTGCAGTACGTTTTTGGTGTTGAGGAAAAGGAGCCGTTTCCATCGTCACTATGACAACGCTGATGCTAGTTTGGGCATTTTAGCGCGTTAATATTCTGTAATTAGATGATGAGATAGGAACGATTTAGTTTGGCCAAAATATTTGACAAATGAAAAATTAAGAGAAAGTTAATAGAAGTTAAAACACTGTTAATTTGAGAACCAAATTTAACGTCAATCGATCCAACAGTTAGATAATTTACTGAAAACACAAACGTTAGCCTGACGGTCAGCAGGATTCTTCCGAAGGGGAACACCAAACGTTTGTACGAACTTTCAGCGCAATCCATCAAAAAATGGGCGGAGACACGACGACGAGCAGGACGACAATCTGCTCTTCTTATTTGAGTTCTGAATGATGTCATCAGTGTGTTGGGACGGTTAGCGGTAGCTAGTGTACCATTAGCAAATTTACAGAGCGCGGCAGTAAATAAAGAGAATACATGTTCACGCAAATATAAAACCCGCCCTCAGTCAGCTGTTTAATCGTACACAGAAAAAACTGCATGATTGTAACAACAGCTAACATGTTCGCTAACGAAACATTTCTTCGCATAAATCTGAGATGTCGTCAATTTGAATTCTTGGATCCTTTAACACGTAAACACAATTTTTTGCAGCATAATTTTAATCTGAATATATTTTGAATATTCAAACTGTTCGTATGTTTCAGGAGGACAAACGCAGTGTTTTCTGTATGAATCCGGGCTGACGATGAAGATGGTGGTGATGATGATGGAGGAGGAGGAGGAAGAGGAGGAGCTGCAGTCACTGCTGTCTAATTAAAGCCTCGGCCAGGAGGCGCATGGAGGAGCAGAAACACGTCGAGCTGCTCGGTGAGTGATTTCATCTCATTTCATGTTTCTAAAAACCTTCTTATTGATATCAAACAGCTGTTTCACCTGTTTGTCAGAATATTAGTTCAAACATATAAATATATATATTTATATATATATATATATTTATATTTATATACATAAAGATTAACTCCAACTTTGAGGGTGTAAAATGATCTCGAGCTCATGACCATGTAGTTAGTGTTTTGGAGGCTGAGTATTGTAGAGTAATGGTGGTGGTCGAGGAAGCGTTGAGCTGCATGTCATCATTTATTGATTTATTGATCGACGCTGATCGTCGCAGGTTGTTTTTAATCGAGGAGCGTTTGCAGGTCAATTCAACAGGATTACAGCGAGTTAACATCGAGCTGATTTGGATCGTCAGTGAACCGACTGACAGAAATTAAAGTTAATAAATCTGAAAAACGATTTTTAAAAAAGGTAAAAGTGAAATATAAAATGTAAAAATCAGTTTTATCTTCAGCCTCCATGTTAACTTTTATTCCTCATGATTTGAAACCTGGATCTGTCCTGTAATGTGAACAGCACCTCCTCCCCCCCACCTCCTCCACCTCCCCCCCCCCCCCCACACCCCACTTCTCCTCCTCTGCAGTCCTGTATTGGGTTTCATTCCTGCAGTTCTGACTGAATGAACGTTGATCAATTATTTACGGAGCAACTGAAGGTCAGAACAGAAACACTGAACACAACTCACTGAAGGAGGAGAGGGAGGGGGAGGAGGTGGTGAAGGAGGAGGAGGTGGAGGTGGAGGAAGAGGAGAGGGAGGAGGAGGAGGAGGAGAGAGAGGGGAAGGAGGAGGTGAAGGGTGAGGAAGAGGAGAGGGAGGGGGAGGTGAAGGAGGAGGAGGAGGTGAAAGAGGAAGAGGAGAGGGAGGTGAAGGAGGAGGAGGAAGGTGTTAATGATTGAGGAGGTAACTGAGTGAATCGTCTTCGTCAGCAGAACAAAGTCAACGAGCTTCGAACTAAAATGGTGTTTTTCTTTCCTCTCTGATCTCCGGAGGACGAAGGCAGAGATCAGACAGACGGACGACAGATTGATTGACAGATCGATTGATTGACAGGAGAGTCCGGCGGCTGCGATGAGTCCAGAGGAGGTCGTCCAGTAGTCGGAGCGTCATGGAGCCGATCGGTGTCCTCAACGTCTCCGTGTCTTCGGCGTCTTGCAGCTTCGATGAATCCTACAAATACGTGTTTCTGCCCGTCTGCTACTCGCTGACCTTCGTCTGCAGCCTCGGCCTGAACTCCGTGGTGCTGCTGCGCTCCTGCCGTCGCCACGGCAACGGGCGGCGCTGGAACACGTCGCTCATCTACATGGTGAACCTGGCGTCCACCGACCTGATGTACGGCCTGTCGCTGCCCTTCCTGGTGGCGAGCTACGTGCTGCGGGACCGCTGGGTGTTCGGAGACTTCATGTGTCGCCTGGTTCGCTTCCTCTTCTACTTCAACCTCTACTGCTCCATCTTCTTCCTCACCTGCATCTCCGTGCACAGGTACGAAGCCCCGCCCACACCGGAGCCGCCGCTCCCTCCCGCCGACGTCACTTCCCGTCGAGATGTCGGTCGAACTTTTGATTCTAGAACGTCGTACAAATAAAGTTTTAACAAATTACCGGAAAAGCCTTCCAAAGTGAATTATTCCAGATTTGAGTTCATTCGCTCGTCGAACATCTTCGCTCGTCGAACATCTTCGCTCGTCGAACATCTTCGCTCCGTTTCTCTTTGTTGTCTTTTTGCAATATCTAAACATTTTTCCTCCGTTTCAGCAGTTTTAGAAAACGTTCCCTGCAAGTTTCAGGAAACTAATAAACTACAAACAGGAAGTCGCTGCTGACGTTCATTTTCTGCTGTTTGAACTAAAAAACGAGGCGTAGCCACAAAACCGCCGTAGCAACAGTCAGCCAATCAGGAGCCGGTGAAATGTGAGCGACCTGCTGCCCTGCAGCCTCGTTCTCATCTCACCGGACCGAGTGTTTGAGGACCAGGTGTGTCCTCAGGTGTGTCCTCAGGTGTGTCCTCAGGTGTCTGAGTTCAGGTGTGTCCTCAGGTGTCTGAGTTCAGGTGTGTCCTCAGGTGTGTCCTCAGGTGTGTCCTCAGGTGTCTGAGTTCAGGTGTGTCCTCAGGTGTGTCCTCAGGTGTGTCCTCAGGTGTGTCCTCAGGTGTCTGAGTTCAGGTGTGTCCTCAGGTGTCTGAGCTCAGGTGTGTCCTCAGGTGTGTCCTCAGGTGTGTCCTCAGGTGTGTCCTCAGGTGTCTGAGTTCAGATGTGTCCTCAGGTATCTGGGGATCTGCCACCCGATGAGGACCATCACGCTGGAGAGCAGGCGGGTGGTGAAGTTCACCTGCGCGGCGGTGTGGGTGGTGGTCTTCATCCTCACCTGCCCCATCTTCAGGTTCGCCCAGACGGGCTACGTGAGGCGAGGCGGCGGCGGGAACCGGACCGGGGACGGGGACGGATACACCAACTGCTGGGACGACGCCATCGATAAGGAGTTCGCCGACTACGTCCCGTACGGCCTCGTGCTCCACCTGCTGGGCTTCTTCGTGCCCTTCGTCATCATCGCCTGGTGCTACTCTCAGGTGGTGCGCACCATCTTCCGGACGCTGCGCTCGCCTCCCAGCTCGGTGGGCGAGGACGGGTCGGCGGGGGACGGGTCGGCGGGGGACGGGTCGGCGGACGCCGCCGGAGAGCGCGAGAGGACCTCGGTGTCCATCTCGGGCTCCCAGTACTCCCACTACATCCGGCGGCGGCGGAAATCCATCAAAACCATCGTGACCATCACGCTGCTGTTCGCGCTCTGCTTCCTGCCGTTCCACGTCACGCGGACGCTCTTCCTGCTGCTGCGGCGAGGACGACTCGGCGGCTGCAACGCCATGAAGGCCGTCTCCATCTGCTACAAGGTGACGCGGCCGCTGGCCTCCTGCAACGCCTGGCTCAACGCGCTGCTCTACTTCCTGACGGGGGATCACGGCGCCCCCTGCTGCTGGCCGGCAGAACGCACCGTCCGCAGAGACCGGCGGAGCGGCTCCCTCTGGTGGCCGCTGAACATCATGAAAAAAGAGGGCGTGGCCGACGAAGAGCAGGAGGCGGTGGAGAAGGTGGAGAGGGAGGTGCACATGGAGAATGAGTCCAAGTCCTCCCGGGTGATTTTCTAGGAAACGGTGGAGCCGCTCCGAGTTTCGTTACCAAACTAATATGAAACCATCGAGTTAACGCAGACAGGAAGTGGATATGAAGTTATCGGGAGTCTTTAAAGCACCACAGAAGAAGAAGAAGCTACGACAGCGAACAAACCAGTTGAAACGTTGGATTCATGTTTCAGGTCGGCTTTTAGTCGCTGCAGATTCATTCGTTTGTCTCATTTTGTTTTTAACGATATATCGAGGAACTTTCTTTTTGACGGCAGACGTTTCGCTGTCGTACGAACTTCACTGAACGTCGGACCGTTGATTTCCATCATCTGTCCTCCGATCACAAAACCACGTCCTCAATTATTCACTCACTTTCTTGTTCTCCTGATTTAATCATCTGAAACCTTAAATGATTGTCTTCACGTCCTCGGAGTATTAAAATGAATAACTGAACGCTCCTCTTGATTTGAGGCCGTTCTGAAAATGTTACGTTTGAAAGCGTAGCGCCCTCTAGTGGTCGGAGAGGTGACGCAGGCCATGTGACATCTGTATGATGCGAGTCACTTCCTGTCGGCTGTTTGCTTCGTGTTGTCGACCACGAGTTTTTTTAAAACTGCGGTTTACTGTTGCCAGACGATGTAGGTCGTATATTTTTAAGCAAGTAGAAGTTCTAACGCTCAACACGGTTCACGTGAAAGTTATTTTTCTGCAAAACTAAAAGTGGGCGCTAATTTAAGAGTACGAGTTGGAAGACGTTAGCTCAGATTCAGGTTTCAGAATAAATCATGACACTGATTTACGTGTATTTAATAAATATGTGGTGAATTCCAAACACTCGTTTCTGTGTTTCCTCAAACTTTAAACTGCTTCCTGTAAAAATGAGGTTTGATAAACGATATTCGATATTCTCTGTTTAGTTCGACTCCTCGTTTCTCTGAAGGTGAAATGATTGTTTTAGCCAGCAAGAGGAAATAAAGCAGAATGACCCTTTAATATTTTGAATTGCTCAGTTTTAATTCAGTAGAAGTTGAAACTCGTTTGTAAGTTTATTAGTTAAGAGTTAATTAGTGGTGTTCGACGAGGTTCGGAGAGTTTGGTGAAGATTCATGAGAACAAACTTCAGATAAACGTGAGGTTGGTGTTCGTACATGATAACCAGAAAGAGACAACTTTTAAGTTGAAAAGTTTAATTTGTTCAAACACACCTACGACTTCCTGTTCTGTTGGTTTAAAATGGTAAAATAAGACTTTTAAGGAAACTGTGATAATAACTTCAGTATTTAGTTCTTACAGATGATTCTGAGAAGGATTTAAACACATGGATCAATATCTTATCATCGGAGATTTCTGTTTATATTTTCACTTTTATACAAACTAAAATGTCAAAAACGATCAGAAGCTGCAGCGAAAGTTTGAGGTGACGTCTTCGAATGTTTTCTGACCAACAGGTTTACATCAAATGGGTAAAACAGTCGAACAAGAACACGATCTGCCCGTAAACGTTAAAATAATGTTAACGTTAATTTATCTTTTCAGCTGATTTTAGTTTCTTAATGTTTGTTTGAAGACTCAGAATCATTATTTCAAGAATTGTTTTCTGTCCATGTGAAGTCACCTGATGCCCCCAAAGGTGGATTAAACCATTTTAAAGCTAAATTTCAGTCTGTATTTGTGACCACGCCCCTTCGCCCTTGCGACTCCGCCCTCTTTATGTGCTGCTGACTGTTTCTATTATTCAAACCTCCTGAACATGTGATTAATGTGACGGTTGTTAAAAAGGTGTCCCTCCCCTTTAACTGTGAAACTGTGAGCACCGGCCATGTTGTCATGCTGTTGTTGCTGTTGTTGTTGTTGTTGTTGATGAGCTAAGACCTCGTCTGTTGTTTCTCTGTGGATTAAAGTGTTGTTGGTCTCAGCTCTCTGCCTCGTTCATGGTTAACGTGAAGATCCGCTCGCTCTCACAACCATTAACCAGCTGGACACCGGACACTCACCTCCATCTGTCCGGACAAAACGTCCTCTAACCGTCCTCTGGTTGTCCTCTGGTCGTCCTCTAACCGTCCTCTGACTGCCCTCTAACCGTCCTCTAAACGTCCTCTGACTGTCCTCTAATCGTCCTCTAACTGTCCTCTAACTGTCCTCTGACTGTCCTCTAACCGTCCTCTAACTGTCCTCTGACTGTCCTCTGACCGTCCTCTGGTTGTCCTCTAACCATCCTCTGGTCGTCCTCTAACTGTCCTCTAACCGTCCTCTAACCGTCCTCTGGTCGTCCTCTAACCGTCCTCTGACTGTCCTCTAACCGTCCTCTGACCGTCCTCTGGTCGTCCTCTAACTGTCCTCTGACCATCCTCTGGTCGTCCTCTAACCATCCTCTAACCGTCCTCTGGTCGACCTCTAACCGTCCTCTAACCGTCCTCTGGTCGTCCTCTAACCGTCCTCTGGTCGTCCTCTAACCGTCCTCTGACCATCCTCTGGTCGTCCTCTAACCGTCCTCTGGTCGTCCTCTAACTATCCTCTAACCGTCCTCTGGTCGTCCTCTAACCATCCTCTAACCGTCCTCTAAACGTCCTCTGACCGTCCTCTGGTCGTCCTTTTAACGTCCTCTAACCGTCCTTTGACTGTCCTCTAACCGTCCTCTGACCGTCCTCTGACTGTCCTCTGGTCATCCTCTAACCGTCCTCTGACTGTCCTCTAATCATCCTCTAACTGTCCTCTAACCGTCCTCTAACCGTCCTCTGACCGTCCTCTAACCGTCCTCCGACCGTCCTCTGGTTGTCCTCTAACCGTCCTCTGATAGTCCTCCTCTGAGGACCATGATGAGTTTCTACCCGTCAGGTGTTGTCCGGTGTCGCTGGACTTCCTGTCTGGAGGTCGTCCTGTCCTCGGTCAGTCCATCAGCTCCCACCGTGTGTCGCTGACCAGCCGGTAGTTGCGGCTGCGGTAGTTTTGTGGGTGAACTCGTCTCTGCCGCCAGACCTCCTCGTACAGGCTGCGTACGACCGGAGGCAGCGGCGGGAAGCCGGCGGTCCGAGCCAGCGCCCGGCAGTACTCCCACTGGTCCTGCTCCATCAGCAGCAGGTGGCGCCGCTCCACTCCACGCTCCAACTTCTCCCGCAGCTCCCGCCGCACCTCGTCCTCCATCTGAGCCCGAGACGGCAGAGGGACGGAACCGTCCAACACGGCCAGGGCGAACTGGACCTGCAGGAGGAGATGGACATGAGAGGAACCAGACCTCACAGGGCGTTTCGGGGGAACCGCAACACCTGCTGCTCACCTGGCAGTTGAAGTTGGGGAAGGGGCAGATGATCTTGCAGATGCCGATGAAGACGAGCGAGGGGAAGGCGGGAGGCAGCAGGAAGCGGTACAGAGGAGACACCACGTGGTCCTGGATGTCCAGACCCAGCTGAGCGCCGTCCAGGAACGGGTACCGGAAGTTGTAGCCGGTGCAGAACATCAGGACATCAGCTGGGACCACCGAGCCGTCCTGCAACCGATCACAAACACGACCGACCGATCACAGACACGACCAACCAATCGACAGATCACAGACACAACCGACCAATCGACCAATCACAGACACGACCGACCAATCAACCAATCACAGACACGACCGACCAATCAACCAATCACAGACACGACCAATCACAGACACGACCGACCAATCAACCAATCACAGACACGACCGACCAATTACAGACACAACCGACCAATTACAGACACAACCGACCAATCAACCAATCACAGACACGACCGACCAATCAACCAATCACAGACACAACCGACCAATCAACCAATCACAGACACGACCGACCAATCAACCAATCACAGACACGACCGACCAATCACAGACACAACCGACCAATCGACCAATCACAGACACAACCGACCAATCGACCAATCACAGACACGACAGACCAATCAACCAATCACAGACACGACTGACCAATCAACCAATCACAGACACAACCAACCAATCAACCAATCACAGACACAACCAACCAATCAACCAATCACAGACACAACCAACCAATCAACCAATCACAGACACAACCAACCAATCAACCAATCACAGACACAACCAACCAATCAACCAATCACAGACACGACCGACCAATCAACCAATCACTGACACAACAGACCAATCACAGACACAACCGACCAATCACAGACACAACCGACCAATCGACCAATCACAGACACAACCTACCAATCAACCAATCACAGACACGACCAACCAATCACAGACACAACTGACCAATCGACCAATCACAGACACAACTGACCAATCACAGACACAATCGACCAATCACAGACACAACCTACCAATCGACCAATCACAGACACAACCTACCAATCAACCAATCACAGACACGACCAACCAATCACAGACACAACCGACCAATCGACCAATCACAGACACAACCGACCAATCACAGACACAATCGACCAATCACAGACACAACCGACCAATCGACCAATCACAGGCACAACCTACCAATCAACCAATCACAGACACGACCAACCAATCACAGACACAACCGACCAATTAACCAGTCACAGACACAACCGACCAATCAACCAATCACAGACACAACCAACCAATCAACCAATCACAGACACGACCGACCAATCAACCAATCACAGACACAACAGACCAATCACAGACACAATCGACCAATCACAGACACAACCTACCAATCAACCAATCACAGACACAACCGACCAATCGACCAATCACAGACACAACCGACCAATCAACCAATCACAGACAGGTGGTTCAGTCACCTGGAAGCGGATGCTGCCGTCATCCTCCACCTCCTCCACTGATCTGGACTGTTGCAGCCCGGCAGGAAGAGGAAAGGTGAAGCGAGGTCGTCCGTGACTCAGAGTCACCTGGACAGAAGACGTAGAATCTGAACTCTGTCCGTCCTCGTCCATCAGGTGCGTTGAGTGTAGTTTTGTTACCTGAGCGCCGGCTTTGGCCAGTTCGATGGAAATGTCCAGTCCTGAAGCTTTAGCTCCCAGAACCACCACGGACCGACCGGAGAACGGTTCTGGACGCCGGTACGAGTGGCTGTGCAGAACCTCTCCTGCGTACAGAGACGGCGCTGAGATGACGTTTCCTACATATTTCCAGTTTCAGACCGATTTTCTTTGTAAACTGAACAAACTTCAGTCGACTAAGTTTCTTTTTTTTTTTTTGCATTTCGATGTTCCGATGTTAACGCCGACTGTACCTTTAAAGTGTTGGATCCCCGGGATGTGAGGGATGTGCGGGTCGGAGTAGTGCCTTAAAAACAAATCAAACGTCTGCTCCGTCAGGCGGGTCGACTCGGTGCTTTGGTGCCACCGAGTGGCAACGGCAGGTAATGACTGGAAAACACCTTTACTTTGGAGCTAGTGGTTGGGCTCCATGAAGGAAATGGATTTTATTTTCCTGTTTTGGGTTCTGCAGTAGGAAGACTAGAACCTCTGGGTGGAGATCATCTGCATTCTACATCTGAGGGTAATAAATCAGCCTGATAGGGGGGAGGGGGGGGGGGGTATTTAAAGGGACCTCCTTAGGATGGAGGGGGTGGGGGTGCAGAGTTATGAAGAAGGTAACAGACATTCTGATGAAGAAACTGTTGACTTGTACTAACTTTTTGGTTTACAATTTGTTTGGTTGTTTGTTTTTATTTTGCAAATATATGTTTGTTGTTTGGTGCTGGGTATTTACCTGTAAATATTTTTTTTTTGCCACAATTCTGCACTTTTGGGAGACGCACAATAAATTGCACCATCGCTACCTACCACTGCACCATTTTTGTGCTGTTTTATCAAAGGACTGAGGTTGAACCCCGTCACACACATTTTCAGTTCATTTGGTGAAACTGGTTTAAAGTGGGACTAGTTTCCAGGGCGGAGGGATACGGAGCGTTCTGATTGGACGTCTCACCCCGAGCAGACGAACACCGAGTCGAACGTCTCCGTTCTCTGACGGCCCGACAGGTCACACCGTGATGACACTTCCCACGTTGTCTTCGGCTCCTCGCCCTCCGTCGTCACGACAACGGGCTTCACCTTCTCCACCACAGTGTTGAACTGACAAACACGTGTGATTATTCTCAGTAATCGTGTCGTTGAGTCGGCCGCGACCTCACGAAGCAACACATCCAATCAAAACCCAGAAATATCAGATTCGTCCTCGTTTTTAAGAAGCTGGAACGTGTTGGCTGTTTTTAAGGCGACGGTCGGACAGTGGACTCACCCGGACGTGCGGCCCGACGCCGTGGTTCTGGCAGTACCTGGTCAGGTACCTCTGGACCTCCTGATGGGGCAGGAAGCTGCTGAGGACAGCGTCGAAGGGGAAGTCCGGGAACATCATCACCTCTTTGGGCAGGTTGGTTCTGTCGGGGAAACAAAGTCCGTCTTCTCATTTCATCCTCTCCCCTTCTGACCCCCGGACCCTGTGATGTCACCCAGGTGGACCTACCTGAGGTCTCGGTACACGCTGCTGTGGACCGGCTGTCCGTCGGACGTGCCGACGCGCTCGTCGTAGCACCAGGTGCCGCCGACGGCGTCGGAGAGCTCGAACACCACCGGAGGGGCGAAGCTGCCCGGACGGGACAGGATGTGTCGGGCCGCGCAGAGTCCGGCCGCCCCGGCACCGACCACCGCCACCCGCTGCAGCATCCTGCTCATCCTCACAGGCAGGGGGCGCCGCTGAGCAACTCGACAGCTGATAACACACCTCATCAAACAAAAACAGTAGGACAATGAAGAAGCAGTTATGATGTTCATCTCAATATTAAGTAATAATTTAAGTTTTGTTTCAAATAGAGACACAAAACAACAACAAAGACACAAAACAACAACAAAGAGACAAAACAACAACAAAAAGACAAAACAACAACAAAGAGACAAAACAACAACAAAGAGACAAAACAACAACAGAGACAAAACAACAACAAATAGACACAAAACAACAACAAAGAGACAAAACAACAACAAAGAGACACAAAACAACAACAAAGAGACACAAAACAACAACAGAGACAAAACAACAACAAATAGACACAAAACAACAACAACAGAGAGACAAAACAACAACAAAGAGACACAAAACAACAACAGAGACAAAATAACAACAAAGAGACACAAAATAACAACAAATACACAAAACAACAACAAAGACACAAAACAACAAAGAGACACAAAACAACAACAAAGAAACACAAAACAACAACAAAGACACATAATAACAACAAAGACTATTTGTTGTGTCTAAACTAACCTTCACCAGGTGAACTGAGTTGGTTTATAATCGATAAGATAGATATATTATATTATATATATGTTATATTATAATCAGTGTCTGTTAAACTCTTCAGTCTTCACAAGTTACAGGAAGCGAACACGAACTGAGATACAGACTTCACGTCAGGACAAACACAAACAACTAACCTGCTAACTAGTTTAATCAATCCGATCACCGAGGGGAAGTTAATGACGTCACAAACTGCGCATGCCCGCAGCGAACGACAACAAACTTTTTAGGTGTTGCTAATAACGTCGCCGTTAACGTAGCTCCATTAGAATACACACTTTAATACAAAACTGATTATTAATAATCTATAATAAACGTGTTACCAGGTGAACGTCAGCCGTTACATCAGAGGAAACCGTTCACGTCACCACACCGTTAACGTTACAACAGACCGGCGGAGGTGTACTGATGAGGATATTCAGACACTTCCGGTATATTTTACTACAACTTCCGACACGAGACCTTCAGCATAAAAGCGATTCTGCGTCCAAATTTAAGTTGGTAAAAATGAACCTAAAAGTTAAAACTTTACCAAAAAACGTACATTGACTTTGTTATTGAAGACATAAATGATACTTTAATCAACATTAGAGATTTTTGGACTATTTATTCCCCCAAAATAAATGTATGAATTAAATAAATGGCTGCATATGTAAAACTAACAATCATATATAAAGATTAATTTTGGTATCATTTAATGAATAAAACAAAATAGACAAGTAAAGACTGAAATATCAACAGCTTTATCTCTTATTGTCCTTTGAAATGTGTTTAATAGTTTAATACTTGTGTGTTCTTTTAAGATTTGTCTGCTCATTTGAAGATGTGCAAAAAATAAGGAAAGAGGAGACAAAATATTTGATGAAGCTGCGTTCACAACACCTTCCTGAGTGACTGCTGATATAAAATCTGTCATCAGAAATCAAAGGAAACATCAAACCTTCGCATTTAAAACATTTTATTAAAAACAGAGAAAAAAGAAATGTAAATAAAAATGAGTCTGTTAAATGTTCACTGGATTGAAGTTATTTTTACTTTCAGGACATGATGTCACAGTTCAAACACTAATAATAATAATAATAATAATGATAATAATAATAATAATAATAATAATGATAATAATAATAATACATTGTGATGCAGGTTAAGATGTGTTTCTGTGCAGCAGCTGAAACTTTTCTTCAACACTTTTATTTCCCCTTCAGCCCTGATTCAGCATGACTTCAGTCACAGGTCAGAAAAGTGGATTTTAATTCTGTTCCAGGAAATAGTTACGTCCCTTCACGCTGCTGCTGGCGCCGTCACCATGGTGACGGTTTAACTTGAAACTCCCAACAGGAAGTTGCAAGTTTTCAGAGATTTTTCAACAGCTTCTGTTTTGACATGATGAAAGTCCTTGAAGTGAAGATCGACTCGCTCGCAGTGTGTGAGTGTGTATATGTGTGTGTGAGTGTGTATATGTGTGAGTGTGTATATGTATGTGTGAGTGTGTATATGTGTGAGTGTGTGCGTGCGTGTGTGTGTATTGTGTGTGTGTGTTTTATGTGTGTGTGTGTGTGTATTGTGTGTGTGTGTTTTATGTGTGTGTGTGTGTGTGTGTATTGTGTGTGTGTGTTTTATGTGTGTGTGTGTGTGTGTATTGTGTGTGTGTGTTTTATGTGTGTGTGTGTGTATTGTGTGTGTGTGTTTTATGTGTGTGTGTGTGTATTGTGTGTGTGTGTTTTATGTGTGTGTGTGTGTATTGTGTGTGTGTGTTTTATGTGTGTCCTCATCACAGCCCTTTACCAACCACATTTTGTAATATTTGAAAAAAAGAAAAGTTCTTTTTGAAACCCGACACCTGCACCCCCCCCCCCCCCCCCCCCCCCCCCGTGGTGACATCATCACTTGGCGGCGGCGTTGCCGTGCTGCGGCGGCTGCTGCTGCGGCTGCTGCTGCTCGGCGAGCGCCTGCTGCAGCCGCGTGCGTTTGCGGGAGTAATGCTGCCAGTGCAGCAGCTGCTGCTCGTCGATGAACTTGGCGCACTGAGCGTTCACCAGCTCCTTCCGGAAGTGTTCGTACTGCAGCAGCTCCAGCATGTGCAGGCAGTGAGGGTACCTGAGGGGGCGGGGTTAACAACAACACCTGTCATCACTGCAGGACGATCCGTAGAAGAGTTCCTGTTAGCGGATCGTGTGTCGGAGGTCTTACTTGAGGAACTTGGCGTACTCGGGCTCCTTCCAGTACAGCAGGTACTTCAGGTAATTGATGAACGGCCGCTCCCTCAGGAAACCTCTCTGAGCCAGAACTGGAGGCGCAAACACAAACAGGAAGTTCATCAGGCGGAGGGGAGGCGGGGACGCATCACTGTGTAACACGGCTGGGAGTGTTTCTATGGCGACGCCTCACAGGAGACTTCAGCTGTTATTTAACTCATTTAACTACGTTCAGGTAAACATGAGGACCTTTAAAACCTCCTTCATCACACAAACTGTCTTCTGTCATGTTTCTCTGAAAAAAATGAAACTCCAGCGACGCTGAAACAGCGTTTATTTACAGTTGAGGTAGTTGGGGTTGGCCAAACACTGGACGAACTCCAGCTCCGACTGGAACCGGTTCCTGGACTGCTCCTCTGGACCGCGACACGGCAGGTCACCAGGACAACCAACAACACCACATGTTAGTGAGACAGGAGGCCAGGTTAAAGAAACAACAGAATTATTTACAGTTTGATTTTCAGTAAATTAAACCGCTTCCTTCTTTATCCCGTATTTATATATCAAAAAATAACGTTCAGTCCATTTACATGAAAACTGAACTTCTTGTTTTGTGTCTTGGAGCCCTGACAAAGTGTCTTTACTTTGGTCAGATATGTCACCAGACTCCATTCAGAAATAAAGCACTTTAACGTTAGATTACTCCAATGATCTGAACATGTAAACGGGCAGTCACAGGTCGGTTAATCGATTAATTTAAGTCATGGTGAATTAAGTGTGAAAAGTCACCCTCATCTATTCAGATTATATCTCAGATCATGTTCAAACACACATCATTTATATGATAAATACTGCTATCCAAAAATAGAATCATTTATAATGGAGTTTCGGATGGAGTTCTCAAAATCCATTCAAACAAACAGCTCCACACCAGACTCCATTCAAAAATGTGACGCTTTAACGTTCAGTTGTTTATCAGCTGTTCAACTGAAAACAACTGAACGTTAATAAGACGAATTTCATATTCTTGAATATTCTACACAGAAAACGTCTTCAGTCATTAACTAACAGACAGTCAACGTTTTCAATGTGTTAAAATGATTTAAAATGGAGATTTACTGACAGAACTTCGTCCTCTTATGCTAACAAGCTAACGTTAGCCAAACAATTAGCTACAATCGGCTACAAACCTGTTTCCATGGCTACAGAGAAATGCGGTCGCGCGGACAGCTGACAGTCTTTATCCGGATGACAGTTTTAACTTTTTTAAACTACAAACGGGATCAAAAATCTTTGCAACCTTGCTTTTTGTTGTTGTTTGATCACCGCCATCAAACGCGAGGAGACATGTTTGACGGAGATCTGCTGTCTGCGACACTCACATCGGTTCACGGCACCGGCTGTTCCTGGTCTGACCACTAGAGGGAGACATGTAACCACAACGAATAACGTCTTCTGGTCACGATCCTACTACTGAAATACTACTTTAAGATACTTGTACTTCTATTCATGCAAATTTATACTTCAGCTTCACAACAGTTCAGACGGAAATATTGAACTTTTTATTTCACTACATTTACAGTTTATAACAGCTTCATATTCTCAGATAAGATGTTTTGCATAGAAAACATATTAAGAGCTGATGAAACGTGAGATTAAACGACCCAACAGCATAAACAAGTTGAGCTGAAACAAAAAGTAAAATGACAGAAAATAAGCTAAATATTTTCACCGTAATATATTCCAAAATACATTATTACAAAGTTATTGCTTCAACAAGATGAGCAAAGGATTGTTGTCAAAGATCAAACTGTATCGATACCAAATAAAACTGTCAGTACAAAACTCTAGAAGTTACGTATGTACAGAACACATCCACTCACCCACATGGGTTGATCATTAAGTTCACACATTGTTCTGGTTTTGACCAAAATGTGATGTTTTGCTGCTCATGTTTCAGCTTGATGGACTCCTGAAGGTCGTTGCTTCCTGCTGCTGCGTGGGCATCGCTGTGCTGCTCAACAGGAACTCTGAATTATTGATCATCCCTTCTCTGTAAAAACTGTTACAAAAAACTCTCATGTTTAAATAGAAAACAATAGAAAACATACTACATACTATATTTACTAATCACATACAATATACTCACTAATTACACACAGTACATTTACTAATTAAATATATTATATTTACTAATTACAGACAGTATGTTTACTAATTACATAGAGTAATTCCAATACACAGGGATAAAAGTAGTTTTTTCTTTGATACATAAGAGTTTCCTGAACACTGAACTGATTCTGCTGCATTTTGTTTACTGATTCAGAGCCAGTTTCCAAAATAACAGTTGTAAATACAAAAAATTTACAAACAATTAAATAATAATAAAGAAAACACCTGAAGAGTCATCACTGTTTGACAGGACTGATGGAGTTAACACTGACTTTGAGATGTTTTAGCCTCAACGGCCTTTTATGGACATTTTTTGAGACTTGGCCGTTATTAATTATGTTTAAATACCATAATGTTTTTGTAGCTGATGATGCGTGTCTACATGCAGTTCTGGAGAATTAAATGACCATTAATAAGCAGTGAAAGCTTCTTACTTGTGTCTCTGTTTAAAGTTTGTTCAATAAGGCTTTGAGGCGATTCTTCTGTAGAAATTTGCACCCAAAAGTCCAGAGTCAAGTGATGTTGCCTGAAAAAGTTGTTATATATACACATATATACAGTATATATGTTATATAAAGTGCAGCGGGCTGTCGGCCTACAGTGGAGCGGTGATGTTGGCCCACTGAGGGAAAGAGTCCAGAGAAAACAGGACACGCCCCCAGCTGTTGATGGCCAGACTGATGCAGCCGATCCCGATGACGTTCATCACCACGCCTGTTCTGGCCTGCAGTGGGCGCAAGGGAGGAGGTTATGATGACAAAGTAACACCAACAGGGTGTATATATGTCTGAATATTCTTCACACACAGGCAGCACTCACCATGTCGGACACTTTGAGGTATCCGTAGGAGAAGACGATGGCGTTAGGGGGCGTGGCCACCGGCAGCATGAAGGCGAAGGAGGCGCTGAGTGTGCACGGGATCATCACGTACAGCGGGTTCAAGCTCATAGACTGGGACTGAGGCAGGACACACAGGAAGTAACAGCTTCATTACAGCAAGTGTCAAAATAAAGGTGCTAAACAGAGATCTGTGTCCAGAGACCAAAGAACACGTAAACTTAGACCTGATCTAGCCCCGCCCACCTGGTCTCACACTGTATGCTGATGATGACGGACTGTTACAGCGCATCGTTCATGTGTTCTGTAGTTTAATTTATGTGTGTATAGAAAGTGTGTTTGTGTGTTTTGGTACCATGGAGGCAAGGATGGGCAGGAAGAGCGTTGCTGTGGCGACGTTGCTTGCACACTCAGTGAAGGTGGCGACGAGGAGGCAGATGACGATGGCGGTGGCCCACGGAGGGATGGAGTGGAGCGGCGTCATCTGAGCGCCGAGCCAGTAGGAAAGACCGGACTCCTAAAAAAACACCAACACAAACACCAACACAAACATCAACACAAACATCAACACAAACATCAACAGACACCAACACAAACATCATCACAAACACCAACATCAACACAAACACAAACACAGACACCAACACAAACATCAGTACAAAAATCAACACAAACATGAACACAGACACCAACACAAACACCAACATCAACACAAACATTAACACAGACACCAATACAAACATCAACACAGACACCAACACAAACATCAACACAGACACCAACACAAACATCAACACAAACATGAACACAGACACCAACACAAACACCAACACAAACACCAACATCAACACAAACATTAACACAGACACCAACACAAACATCAACACAGACGTCAACACAATCATCACAACCACCAACACAAACATCAACACAGACACCAACACAAACAACAACACAAACATCAACACAGACATCAACACAAACACAAACACAAACATCAACACAGACATCAACACAAACACAAACACCAACACAGACATCAACACAAACATCAACACAAACATCAACACAAACACAGACAACAACACAAACATCAGCACAAACATCAACACAGACACCAACACAAACACAGACACCAACACAAATATCAGCACAAACATCAACACAAACATTAACACAAACACCAACACAAACATCAACACAAACATTAACACAAACCAACACAAACACCAACACAAACATCAACACAAACATTAACACAGACACCAACACAAACATCAACACAGACACCAACACAAACACAGACACCAACACAAACATCAACACAAACACCAACACAGACACCAACACAGAAATCAACACAGACATCAACACAACCATCACAACCACCAACACAAACATCAACACAAACATCAACACAGACACAAACATCAACACAAACAACAACACAAACATCAACACCAACACAGACATCAAAACAACCACCAACACAAACATCAACACAAACACCAACACAAACATCAACACAAACACCAACACAGACACCAACACAAACATCAACACAAATGTTAACACAGACACCAACACAAACACAGACATCAACACAAACACCAACACAGACATCAACACAAACAACAACACAAACATCAACACAAACATCAACACAGACATCAACACAAACACAAACACCAACACAGACATCAACACAAACATCAACACAGACATCAACACAAACACAAACATCAACACAGACATCAACACAAACGTTAACAGACACCAACACAGACACAAACGCAGACACCAACACAAACATCAACACAAACATCAACACAGTCATCAACACAAACATCAACACAGACATTAACACAGACATCAACACAAACATCAACACAAACATCAACACAGACACCAACACAAACATCAACACAAACAACAACACAAACATCAACACCAACACAGACATCAACACAACCACCAACACAAACATCAACACAAACATCAACACAAACACCAACACAAACATCAACACAAACGTTAACACAGACACCAACACAGACACCAACACAAACACAGACACAAACATCAACACAAACATTAACACAGACATCAACACAAACATTAACACAGACACCAACACAAACACAGACACCAACACAAACATCAACACAGACACCAACACAGAAATCAACACAGACGTTAACACAGACATCAACACAAACACCAACACAGACATCAACACAGACATCAACACAAACACAGACACAAACATCAACACAAACACCAACACAGACAACAACACAAACATCAACACAAACAACAACACAAACATCAACACAAACACAAACACCAACACAGACATCAACACAGACATCAACACAAACACAGACATCAACACAAACATTAACACAGACATCAACACAAACACAAACATCAACACAGACATCAACACAAACATCAACACAAACATCAACACAAACATTAACACAGACACCAACACAAACATCAACACAGACACCAACACAGAAATCAACACAGACGTCAACACAGACGTCAACACAGACATCAACACAAACACCAACACAAACATCAACACAAACATCAACACATACATCAACACAAACATCAACACAGACATTAACACAAACATCAACACAAACATAAAGTGTCATCACCTGGCTGCCCTTCGCCAGTGCGAAGCCGCCTCCCAGCAGCAGGACAATGTTCCAAGGCATCTTCTTCTGAGTCACCTGCCAGGTGAGCAGAGCAGGGGCGGGGCCTCGGGACACCTGGGACTCTGATTGGATAAAACAAAAGTTGTTTAAATCACAGATATCCACACAATGTGTGTGTGTGTGTATTAGTGTGTGTGTGTGTGTGTGTGTGTGTGTGTGTGTGTGTGTGTGTGTGTGTGTGTGTGTGTGTGTGTGTGTAGTGTGTGTGTTAGTGAGTGTGTGTGTGTGTGTGTGTGTGTGTGTGTGTGTTAGTGAGTGTGTGTGTGTGTGTGTTAGTGAGTGTGTGTGTGTTAGTGAGTGTGTGTGTGTATGTGTGTGTGTGTGTGTTAGTGTGTGTTAGTGAGTGTGTGTTAGTGTGTGTTAGTGAGTGTGTGTGTGTGTGTGTGTTAGTGACTGTGTGTGTGTGTGTGTGTGTGTGTGTGTGTTAGTGAGTGTGTGTGTTACCTGAGTTGGAGTTCCTCCAGAACCAGAGGTAACGCGGCGGCTCCGACGGAAGAACAAACAACAGAACCGCCACGAACAGCGAGACGGTCGCGTCCGTCACGAACCTGCAGAGAAACACAAAGATTCCCGTTTAATTTTCATCCAATCAGCTTCCAATAAAAATACATAATTTAAATAAATGTTCCACAAAAACTACATCTTCCTGACTCATCTGTCCAGAGGTGTATATGAAGCGGGTTCTGTGGTTACCATGGTAATCCCAAGGTTTTCTTGACTATGAAGCTGGTTCACATTGTTGCCATAGTAACTGATGCTGCAGAGCTAACCTGCTCCAGATAACAGATTATTACATTTCATTTAGCTGACGCTTTTATCCAAAGCGACTTACAACACCGATGGTTCACCATCAGGAGAACATTCACACACCGATGGTTCACCATCAGGAGTAACTTAGGGTTCAGTGTCTTGCTCAAGGACACTTAGGCATGTGGACAGGAGGAGCTGGGGATTGAACCACCAACCTTCTGATTAGTGTTCAACCCACTCTACCATCTGAGTCACAGCCTCCCTGATCAGATCTTATAAAAGCTCCGCCCACTGACCAATCAATGACATCACCAATGGTTGAAGACGGCGTGTCGTTCGGTCAGCTGACAGCGAGACATCAGCGTGTTCACAGACACACAAACCTCAACAAACAAACATTACTAATTATTAAACTCCGATCGATCCACACCTGCAGCCAAACTAAGCTCCGCCCACACGGTGCCATCATGAATGGGGATTTCACCACAGATCATTTCTGTTTGCAGACGCCTGATGACCTGAAGCTGCTGGAACGTCTCAAGACCTTCGTCCTTACATTTTAATTTCTCATGTCAGCTGCTTTTAACTGAGTGCAGAAACGTGAAGCTCCGCCCCCGTTTCTCTGGGCAGTTTGAGTTTTCATCATCAGTGAAGTTTGAGTCTCACTGAACCTGATGATCAGCAAACATGTTGAAATCATCTGTTTGCTCAAACGGTCAAAAAGTTTAAGTCAGCTGTTACTAAAGCGGGAATCTGCTGTGTGACCTTTGACCCCTGTGTCTGGGAATAAAGTCAAAAAGATCTGAACACACTCACACACACACACACACACACACACACACACACACACACACACACACTCTCACACACACACACACACACACACACACACACACACACACACACACACACACACACACACACACACACACAGACAAGTGAAAAGTCTATTCCAGACAGAGTTTCTGATAACGACTGTTTTTACAGAATGTTTAACATTTTTCAATGAAAAAAATCTAAGAATAACCAAACATAAAAAAATGACGCTAAATTGATGAAAATTATCATCATCGTCTACGGTTCATAATATCATTAAAAGATTCAGAGAATCTGGAGAAATCTCTGAACACAAGGGACAAGGCTGGAAACCAATATTGGATGGTGGTGATCTTCAGGCCCTCAGGCAGCACTGCATTAAAAACACACTATTCTGGAGTGGAAATCACTGCATGGGCTCAGGAACACTTGTGAAAACCATCGTCTGTGAACACAGTTCATCGCTGCGTCCACAAATGATGTTAAAACTCTCCAAAGAAGAAACCAGATAGAAACATGATCCAGAAACACCGCCGCCTTCTCTGGACCGAGATCATTGAAGATGGACTGAGGTGAAGTGGACAACTGTCCTGAGGTCTGATGGATCACAATCTGAGATTCTGTTTGGAAATCATGGACGCTGCATCCTCCAGGTTAAAGAGGAGAGGGACCATCCAGCTTGTTATCAGCTCAGTGGTGAACATGATCCTGGAACAATTTTATAGAGACGTGTTGCTGCATCAGATTCAAAATGAGAAGATATTTTATAAAAGAATAAAAAAATCAACACTCGATACGTCGTCTTTGGTCTCTTAAATTAAATATGAGTTTGCATGATTTACAAATGATCTCATTTTGTTTTTATTTACATTTCATACGGCGTATAAGCAGCTACTCACTCGGCCTTGGAGTTGAAGACGTTGGTGGCCCAGCCATCCGTGAAGCGCGGGTCTCGTGTGAACCACAGCGCCACCATGAGGACGAAGAGCGCCAGGACACTGAGCTCTCCGTAACTCATCGGTCCCAGTCGGCGGTGCTCGTCCCGGATCACCTCGTACGCCGCCCGCTCCTTCTGCGACTGCGCCGCGCCGCAGCCCCACGTCCTCCGCAGGCTGCAAACAGGAAGATCAAAGTACGTTTGCAGTACCAACAGCGACCACAGTGAGAACACAGGAAGTGAGGCGGAGCATTTTGATTGGGCGGTTCGGTGAAGCGACTCACTTGCAGCCGATGTAGAGGAACTGCAGCCAGAACCAGGCCAGCGTCAGCATCAGCAGCATCGTCGGGAAGGCGAACGCAAACCACGACGCAAAGTTGATGACGTCTCCGTTCTGAGGGAAGAGTCTGCAAACCAAACAGGAAGTGACATCAGCAAATCAACCGGCAGCAGGTGGGAGGAGTCCGTCTGATGGGAAATACACCAGAATGACCTTTTATATTGGACCTGATGTGTTTTATTTTGAAGGAGTGTTGGAGTAAACAGGAAGTTTGTGTGGCTCACTGGCTCATCTGTCCGATCAGAACCAGGTTCGGTCCGGTTCCCGTCAGCGTGGCGATGCCTCCGATGCTAGCGGCGTAGCACACGCACAGCAGGAGGCCTTTACTCATCTTCCTCTGCTCTTCATCGCCGTCGCTCAGCTCCTCCAGATCCATCGGACCGCACACCGTTGCCCCCGCTGGACAGGAGGACACATGTTTAAATCACCATCTTCATCACCATCATCATCATCATCACCTAAAAATCATAATTTTCTTTCATTTTTTCAGTATTTTCTCAAAAATTCTAATTTTTTTCAAAACATTGTTTTTCTTCTTGAAATATTTTCATGTTTTTGTTTGTTGTTTATTGTTTAAATAGATGAAACATTGTAACAGAGATTTACAGGTTATTTTCATGTGTCTGGTCGTCTCACCGGGACCGCTGCTGTCGGACGGAGGTTCGTCCCGCGTCGGTTTGAGCGCCTCCTGCTGGTCCATCCGTCCCTCAGAGGACGTATCGTCCGTCTTCTCGAAGCTCACGTTCACACCTGGAAACAAACGTCTGAGATCAGCCGGACGATTCGACTTCAGTGCTGCAGACGTCTTAAACCCTTCTGTTGCGTAAGGAACCCGTCCCTCCGTCCCTCCGTCCTCCCACCTTCCTCCAGGACCTGCAGCACGCTGACGGTTTTCTCCTGATGTTCATCCTCCTGCTGCAGAGCGACACTCCTGGAGGACGGGTCAGGCTCCCCGTTGCCGTGGAGCTGGTCCAGAACGGCCTGGACGATGGGGACCATCATGGCGGTCGTGGCCGTGTTGCTGATCCACATGGACAAGAAGGCCGTGATGCCCATGAAGCCGAGCATCAACCTGCAGGACAGAAAACCTCCTGAACAATGACCAGAAGAAGATCCAAAACAAACCTTCACGAGTCTGAAACATCCATCACACCTGTTAAGTTGTGTCTTCGTCTCCATGGTAACCACATCTTCCTACGTTGTCAAGTTTACAATGAATAGTCAGTAAAGTATATTTCCATCGCTTTAACTGAATAAAGTCAATAAAATAAACCTGCTGTTGTTCTGGATGAATCATCTGATTTCAGTCACGTCTTCCTGTAAATGTTTCACAATAAAAGCCTCGTTAAGAAATGATGGGTTTCTATCTACTGAACAGCTAGAAGGCTTTTAATTTGAAATGGACACAGGAAGTGTTGAGTTTGTATTAATGCAGCAACTTTAACAGGGCAAACGGGAGCGGATCAAAATGAGGCTTCGAGATGACGTCGTTAATCAATTAATACTTCTTAAATATCAATAAAACAACGACTGTTTGTTATTATTGTCTCCGACTCTTCAAAGATGATCAGATCTTCAAGAACTGAAAACATGAAATCATTTTAGTCTGATCAAGAGAACTGAATATTTGATCTCCACAATTATAGAAAAAAGGGGCGGAGCATGTGACTGTTGTCATGGACCAAAACATCAGATGTTTTGAAAAGCAAATAAATTGTTGAAAAAAAAAAAAAAAAGACATTTGTTTTATTCTGAAGGACAGAATCAGTCACTGATTCGGGCGCTGAGTGTGGCGGTCAGGTGGCGGTCAGGTGACGGTCAGGTGACTCACAGGGCTGGTCGGACTCCAACCAGCAGCAGAACTCGGAGCGCGATGCGTTTGTGGAGGTTCCAGTGCTCCACGGCGACGGCCACCATCAGCCCGCCCACAAACAGCATGTTGGTGTCCTTCAGGTACTGCATGCACACCTGAGCAGACAGGTACGAAACAGGGTCATCAAACCCTTCAGATCTAAACCACGCCCACAAAACGTCCAGTCTTACGTCTTTGGACTCCATGATGCCGAGGACGGGGAACAGGATGGTCGGCAGCAGCGCCGTCACCGCCAGCGGCAACACCTCCGTGCACCAATACACCGCCATGAGGACGATGACGTAAGCACAGGCCGCCTCCTACACACACACACACACACACACACACACACACACACACACAGATTAACACATCATACTTATGATACAACGAAGTGCCTCTAGTGGCCGAAGTGATTATGGCGAGAACAGAGACCTCGTTAAAGACGGTGGCTCCATTTACATCACAGCCGAGTTAACCTCGTAAAAGGTTCGCTGTTGTTTATTAGCCGTCATTAGCTAGCCTGATGTCTGCGTGAATATCTGGTCTGTTCGCGCTGAGTCGTTCCTGATGGCCGGAGACCTCAGGTTCATTTTAAACTGTCGAAGCAGCCATTAACCAATCAGCATCCGTCACCGTCTGACAGGACAACAGTATAAACAATCTTTTTAATTTGAAACCTTTAACTCAGATTGATGTTGTGCAGAACGAAGTATAAAATCTATCGAGGAGGGAAACACTGCAGTGAAGCGCCGGTTCCTCCCGACTCTCCATGAAGGCACTTTGTCCCTTTACACTGCTTTTATTTTGAAATATGTGAAACTGTGAAAATAAAAGTTGTTTTTGCAGCGAACCGGAGACGTGTTGAAGCAGACGACCGCTGTGAGCAGCAGCTGGAACCCATCTGGAGCCTTTCAGCTCTGGTTCTGGTCTCCGGCTCCGATAAACGCTTCACCAGCTGGTGTTCACCAGCAGGGGTCGCCGGAGTCACCGAAACCGGATTATTCTCACCATGTCACACTGTTTTCTCAAAAGTTTTTTGAATTTTTTGTTCCATTTCATGAAAAACAATTATTTTATTTAAACAAACTGATATTAAAGATTTAAAATCCTGAAAAAAAAATAATGTCAATATATATATAATGTTTTTATGGCAGTTTGTTTCTCAAAAGTCTTCAGTGTTTTTAAACAGTTGATAAAAGTTTTGGGAAACAGTGTTTTGTTTTTATATTTTACAGCAACTTCGTGTTTATTTTTTTTGCATTGAACTAAGAGAAAACACACAGAGGTTTAAAAAGCTGTAAAAATATAATAAACTACTCAATCATAATAAAATGATGAAGTGTGATTGTGTCTGCAGAGGAAGTAAAACTGTTGAGTTTTAATGTGAAGAAGTCGTAAGGTTTGTAGATCAGTTGGTGAATCAGTGACTGAAGTCGTTAACGATTCAGCTGGTTGATGATTAAATACAGAAATCAGCTGTTACATAATGAGTGAATGAATACCGACATTTAAAACAATAAAGCAGCGAATTAAAATTCAGCTCGTTAATGTAAATTAGGACTTCGTTCAGTTTATTTTCAGGTTTTAATTATTTTTCTTCCAAAAGGTAAAATTTCCAATAAATTTATTTCAGAATGCAGATTTTTCTGATGATGAATTCATTTGATAGTTTTATTAATCAGGAAACAATCCAACATCACTTCTGCTATAAAGTCACGTTTACAACTTTATACACTCGTTGACTTTGTGATTTGTTAACTCCCAGTAAACTGATTGTTTAAAATAGTAAACTGTCAATCACACACAGTTGATTTAAACTAGTGAACTCTTAGTAAACTAGTTAACTGAACTAGTTAGTCTCACCGTGGTGCTGACTGCGAGCGGCAGCAGGATGAACGGGCTGCAGACGAGGATGATGACGCCCTTCAACCTCCAGACCTGACGCAACATTTTCTGAACCGACATCAGTGTTGGTGAAGATGATGAAGATGATGAAGATTAAATCTAAATGTCCCGTCAGAAAACAGACGATCAGTGAGTCTCCGTCTGTCTGCTGCTCCACGTCTCCGACACGTCTGTGGAGCACCTCACTGTCCACACTAAATATTAACATGACACACACACACACACACACTCACACACACACTCACACACACACACACACACACACACACACACACACACACACACACACACACACACACACACACACTCAGTGCCCCTGAACAAACACTAAAGAGGAAATCCGATCTGTTTGTTTCAGTCTGAACTTTTATCTTCCTGCTTAAATTCAACGATGATGAAACTTTAACTTCAGTTTGTAAAGAAGAACGACGAACTAAAAGAAATCTATAACTTTAATAATTACATTTTAGTGTGATTAAAGGTTCAGGTGGGAAAAAAAAGAGTTTCAAGTTGTTCAACAGTCGTCATCAAATGTAAAAACTTTTCACTGATGATGATAAAATTAATGAGAATTCACCTTAAAAAGCTCCGACGGGGCGACAGACAGCTAGAGTTTAATAAAACCATCAGCAGGGAGTCTCTGGTTCGATTCCCAGCTGCACCTTTACTTTGTTAATCTTCTTCTCCGTTTCCTCACTTCCTGTATAATAAAGGCAAAAAAGAATCTTTAAGAAGAGTAAATAATTAACTGTAAAATGGCACCAAGTATCTAAACAGCTCTTGAAACTTCTCACATGGTCTCATAAATATTCTATTAATTAAACAAATATTGTCATAATTAAATATTTTATTAAAAAATATTCAAATAATTTAATAAATATTCTGATTATTAATAAATATTCAAATAATTTAATACATATTATAATGATTTAATAAATATTCTCATGATTTAACAAATATTCTAATGATCTGATATCTCACCAAAAATATAAAAATGAGAGAAAAACTCTTTGTTTTGTCGTCTTTCCTCTTCGATTGATCTGGCGACCCTTTGGAGGGCCCCGACCCACAGGTTGGAAACCAGTGGACTGAACTAACAAACTACAGAAAGTCATTAAATCCACATTGAGCTGCTCAAACTCTGAAGCGCTGAATACAAGTCAATGCTGTTGTTTTTTTAAAATAAGTTTTTCAGATGAATTTTTGAATGTCACAAAGTATTTTTGTTTTGCAACTTTTATTAATCTTTTGAATATTTTTCCACCACTGAAGTAAGAAACATTACAACTTTTTATACATTTATTAAATTTATTATCTTTATCCTGTTTTTGCAGATTTGTCGATGAGACAGTTTGAGATTAAAATATTAAATAAATCACAGATATTGTTTTTGGTTCATATAGAAAGGACATGTTTACAAACCAAAATCATTAAATAGAAGTTGCTGTAAATTATTTTTTCTTGCTGACATCTGGTAAAATCACTTCAAAGTATAAATTGATCAAATCTCCTGATTCATCGTGCTGCCACCTGGTGGACACAAACCGACCTGCATCAACTCAGGCTGAAAGCCCCTAAAAATATATAAAATAAGCTTTCTGTTTGACATTTATTAAAATAAAAAACTGATTAAAAATTCCTCCGTGTTTCCCACTGAAGGTCATTAAAGAGTCGAGATTCACAGGAAATATACTTCAAAATAAAAGTTTTACAGAATATTTCATTTCTTTGATGTTTCAGTGATAAAAACTCGTAAATGAAAACTGTTCAAACCATCTTTAAGCGCAACGACTGATCGACACCAAACATTCAAGGAAATATTCAGGAAACGAGACGTTGAATTTAAGATTTCAGTCTCATTCAAACGAGTTTATCTCAGCTTGTAATTAAACTTCTGTTTAATCAAAACTGAACAATTAATAATCTGTGAAAACATCACAGCAGCCGCGTCTGTTAGTTCGTTTTACCTTTAATAATAAAAAGAAAACTAAAATAAAAATCTCAAAATAAAAAATACATGGCAAAACAATAGACTCTTAAATGATTATGAGAATAATCATGGTCGCAATGATGATACAGTAGAAGTAATAATAATAATAATAATAGTCACCATAATAATAATCAGAAGCATAATAATCATAATTCTATCTTTCCTGGTGTCGGTGGCACCAGCAGAAATCACTTCCTGTTTTATAGACATTATGGTAAGCATCGCACAGGCCGGGGCGTGGCACTTGTCAAAATATTTTCACACTTAGCAAAGTTACCCCACATATGCACGACAAAATCAGGACAGAACCACAGATCGTACGATTCACAGCACTGCTTGGAAAAAAAATCTAAAACATGCTCCGTGTCGGCTTCGTCATCCCGTCTGAGTCGCACCTCCATCGACTGACCGACGGGGGGAGGAGGGGGGGGAGAAATTTGGCAGTTTTTAGACCAAAACAAAGAAAAGTTAGTCGGTTTGTAAAACTTGTAAAAACCCCAACGAATATTTAGAAAAACGTCATAAAGATGAACATTCTTCTTCGTGCGTCTCCGTCGGCAGGTCGCGGCTTCGTCTCCGATCAAAATGCTCGCGTCGTCTCTTCGATCGCTTCCAGAGTTCTGGGGTGAAAATTAACGTTGTGAAGCGACAGCGTCGACTTCGAAGCAGCGAGCGACTCGCGTCCGTTTCTGACAGAAAAGTCGAATGGAGGAAATAAAAGCCGAGCTGCTGCTGAAGTCCTTCACGTCGGAGTAAAAACGAGGGTTTTTTAAATGGAGGCTGGTGGGGAGACGAGCAGGAAACACTCTCGTTGTTCGGTTCATTTTGGCTGTTTGATCGTCAGAACACCAACTTTGGTCATTTGCACGATATTTGACCTCATCGACCTCAAACTTAAACACATTTACGTGTTTTGAGTAAAAAGTTGTGATTCTGAGAGAAAAGAGAAATAAAAGCAAAACAATGACAGAAAAAAGGCTGAAACGGTTTGTTGTGTTCGAAGCAAAAAGTGACGTTAAACATTCTGAAAATTTAGTTTTAAACGTGAATTCATGACAATAAGCTGAAATCTGCAACTTCTGACCTGTTGAAGCTTGAATTGATTTCTCGTCACCAGTTTAAAGATTAACTGAAAAAACAACAGTCAGATTCATTAACAATAAAAGCAAGTTATTTATAACTATCAGAATGTTTCAGGAATAAATTCAGTCATCTTTGTAAATCACAAATATTTAGATGCTTCGAAGTTCAAAATATTCCAAGAAAAGACCAAACTTCAGAATTAAAGTAAGAGAGACAAAAGTCCCCATTACAGAAATACATTTAACAATATATTTTGAGAAAAAGTCAAATTTTAAATTGGATGAAAAGAAAAGTTTGCTCTACAAAAAAACTGGTAAATAAAGGAATTAGTCTTATTTGGAAAATAATTTTTAATTGAAAAAAAAAAAAAAAAAAAATTTTTTTTTTTTTTTTTTTTAGAAAGAAACAAAAATATCCCAATAACATTTAACATGTTTTTTTTTAGTTTTTTTTTTTACCAGAATAGTCAGTTTGAAATTTTTTACTTATAAAAGTTAATTTCACTAATAAAGCTTCAGTTTTACGAGAATTTTCCAAGGAAGTCAGAATGTTATAATTTTTAATTTAAAATCCGACGGTTGAAGTTCGAACTTGTTCAGAACTGAAAGGAGCAACCTTTTTCTTTTTTTTTCTCCAAGTTTCTTTAGTTTTTTTTTCTCATAGTTAAAATTGAATATTTTTATACTCCAAAATTAGAATTTAGTTTGAGTATGAAGATGTAGAAAGATGCTGATTGATCACTGATCGATCACTGGCAGATATGATTGGCTTTTCCTTTTTTTTTTTTTTTTTTTTTTACAAATAATGTTGCAAATTCTTTTATTTTTAACCGCAGTAATAATTCTAATAATAAAAATGGCAATTGAGTCATTTGGAAGCAGCGAAGTCTGGAAGGCACGAAGATGCAGCGAAGCGTTTCTAAATCAGATGCAGCTTCACATAAAAACTAAATATATTCCAACAAAGTGAATTTGTGACGATAAACCGAAGAACTCGAGTGTTTCCCTTCAACAAGACGACGAGGACAGTTCGATGGTTTCAACTCGGCGCCATCGAGTCGCAGACGAATAAAAACACGGTAGAAACAGAATTTAACTTCATGACTGACCAGAAAACTTTGAATCGATCAATCAGAGAAACCCGATCAGTTGAAAAGCTGTCGAGTGACCGGAGGTGAAGAAACGATTCCAGCGTGATCAGAGTTCGTGATCCCAGCGAACGCTTCACGCTTTTCTTAAAGTGATTCCACATTAATAATTCAAAAATAAAATAAAAGTGGAATTTAAGGAAAAAAGGTTTAGTTTAAACGTGACTTTGTGTTTCTGACACTTCGTTAATAACGTGAGAAAAGAATTCGTAACGTCTGGACATCAGCGATGATCCTTCTTCCAACGTGACACCAGCTAACAGAGACGCAACGAAAACGTGGTGAAAATACGTTTTCATGTCAAAAAAATTCACGAAAAGACAAAAACCAAACAGAGAACTTCAGTCTGAACACAAAATGTTCCACTAAATATCTCAAATCTACTCGTGGTGAACTCGACTATTCAGACTTAAATAAGAAATTCACGTAAACACATCGTCTGACTTCATCTTATTGAACTTCTTAAGTTTTGTTTGTGACATTAAACTGTAACTAAACATCATTCATGTCACTCAGTTATGAGTTTAAAGTAATTTTAGTTTCTTTGTTAATGTTGACGTCACATCTCCAAATAACGTAGCTCAATATTCATTCCTTCATGTAACTGTCAGAAAGGCCACTAGAGGGCAGCGTTAGACCCTTTTGTACAAACTTAGACGTCGAGTTTAATAAATGAGGATAATTATTAGTGAACGATCTTCAACGGGAACAAAAGGAAGAACTGAAACGAACAGGAAGCAGATCGACTTTAATGTAACCTGCTTAAATTCAGACGTCATATTTCACCTCAATAATCTTTGTTTTCGTCTCGTTTTAATGTTTCATCGAAACGCGTCGGCCTGCTGATGTTCAGAGCTGCAGATCGTGAACTCATTAATGAGCTGCAGGTCGGTTCTGTTCATATTTAGTGGAAATGTCCCTTTAACTGCAGGAGCTCCCGTCTGCAGTGCATCATGGGAGTTCAGATGCACATCACTGATCACTGAGACTTCAAATCAGACAGATTCTCAGGGGACTTCTGAACTGTGTCTCTGGATGTTTATTACAGAGCAAGTTTAGCCCCGCCTCCTCTGACCATTTGGTTTTTATCTTTTCACGAAGTTTGTTGACAGTGAGAAAGACCCCCCCCACCGGACGTCCCTCCACAATAAGAGTGAAATGAAGAGAAGCTGGAACGGTTGTGGAAACTAAGCGTGCAGCAGACGGGCGGGACCGGCGCCGGAGAGAGAGGATGCTGGTGAAATCGAACTTCCTGTAAGACTTCTGTGAGTGTGTTTCCTCTCGTTGCAGCCGCGATGATAAAAAGCTTCTACACACATTTTATCTCTTCTAGTTTCAAATATATAATCTGTTTTTACAGGAAGTGACCGTCGGCGAGGGAAACATTCAGACATTTCAAAGTAAAAGAGGACGAACGCTGCTGCAGCTTCCTGCACGCCTTTCACATTAAACCTTGGAACAAGCTCCGCCCACACCCGAACGTCGCGGCCGCAGAGACAGAAGCTGCGGAGGTTTCCGTCTCCAGCGCTAACGTCTGTCCTGCAGCTGCTCCACGTTCAGTTTTCATCCTTCAGCGAAAAGAGAAACAGAGAAGATGGCGGCGTGACGAATGGCTGAAGCAAGAGAGGAAGAACACCTCCGTCCTAACGCCTCATCCACCCCTCCACTGGGGAATGTAACGCACGTGTGTGTGTGTGTGTGTGTGTGTGTGTGTGTGTGTGTGTGTGTGTGTGTGTGTGTGTGTGTGTGGCGGTCGAAGCGAGCGGATGAAGTCGGCGATCCTAGCAGTCCTCGTCCTTGTCGTCCACGACGCCTTTAAGCCGCAGGCGGGCGAAGTCCTCGAAGACGAAGTCGTCGTCCTGGGAGACGCTGCTGAGGACGAAGAGGGAGGAAGACGAAGAGCGATGATTGATCCGTGTAAGGGACTTTTATGATGTCAAACTTTCAGCAGAGCTTCGCTTGAGTCTGTAAATTGTTGTGACTTCCTGGAGAGACTGACAACACTTTTATTTTGAAAATCAATAAATGGTTTCCTGTTGCTGCTGTCAGTCAAAATCAATCAACGATCAATAAAGATTAGAAACTCACTTTGTGTCGAACTCTATCAAGTTGGTGTCGATGGGCGGGTCCATCTCTGGCACAGCTGTAACACACACACACACACACACACACACACACAATGAAGCATGTTACACTGTTGTTTCCATGGAAACTGCCTCTCATCTCCATGGAAACTCATGATACAGAAGTGAAAGATACAGAGAGGAAGGAAAGAGGCTGACAGAGTTTGTGTGTGTGTGTGCGTTGTGTGTGTGTGTGTGTGTGTGTGTGTGTGTGTGTGTGTGTGTGTGTGCGCGTATCACCTGACTGTGGGCGGGACAGCGGCGGTTCCACAGGTTTAGGGTGCATGAGGATGAAGGGCAGCTCGACTGACACGTCTCTGAAACACACAAACACACTTTGATTAACTTCCAGATTAAAACAAACAATTTGATCCAGTTTATTGGAACGTTTCACTTGTTTCAACAGGATTTAAACCAGTTTGTTTAAAATCAGTTTAAATGTGATTCAAACTGGTTTCAACTCCCTTTAATCTTAAAACATTATGAACCAGTTCATTATTAATCATAAGTGTGTTCAAATAAATCTAACTTCATTTAAATCAGCCTCACGTGTTTAAACAGGAACATGTTTAAATGTGTCTGTGTGTGTGTGTGTGTGTGTGTGTGTGAGTGTTGTACCCTCCACGTGACACCACCAGCTTCACTTTGACTCTGTAGGACACCAGGATCCCCAGAACCTCCTTGTTGGTGACGTCCTTCACACTGAAACACAGAGCAGAGGTCATGTGACCGCCCCGACACACCTGTCCGCTGCACACGTGTGTGTGTGTGTGTGTGTGTTACATTGTGGACGAGGCCAGGTTGGTGTCTTCATGTTTGAGTTTCCCGTCCAGAGCCAGTCCTCTCTTCTCTCTGTTCTTGTCGAGCGTTGGGGTCAGAGTGTACACCTTACAGAAGGTGGAGCTGGACGACACCTGGTCGCTGTGGAGACCACATGCGGCTGTCAATCAAACTATCCAGGTAAGCCCCACCCCTACCTCAGATCAGTTAGTTCAAATGTATGTGCTGAGTGATAATTTAATACTTTTACTTAATACTTATCACAGGACATCTGGTTTGAAACCAGTTTGCACCCGCTGTGAACAAGTTTAAACCAGTTTAAACCTGCTGTAAACCAGTTTAAACCGGTTTCCGCCTGCTGTAAACCGGTTTCCGCCTGCTGTAAACCGGTTTCCGCCTGCTGTAAACGAGTTTTAAACCGGTTTCCGCCTGCTGTAAACCGGTTTCCGCCTGCTGTAAACGAGTGTAAACCGGTTTACAACCGCTGTAAACCAGTTTAAACGAGTTTACACCTGATGTAAATGAGTTTATACCTGCTGTAAACCAGTTTATGCATGCTGTAAACCAGTTTATGCCTGCTGTAAACCAGTTTATGCCTGCTGTAAACCAGTTTATGCCTGCTGTAAACCAGTTTAAACCGGTTTCCGCCTGCTGTAAACGAGTGTAAACCGGTTTAAACCCGCTGTAAACCAGTTTAAACCAGTTTACACCTGGTGTAAATGAGTTTGTACCTGCTGTAAACCAGTTTATACCTGCTGTAAACCAGTTTAAAGTAGTTTGTCTGCTGTTCAAACAGGAGGATGTGACTGGACTTACTCTGCCTCCAGCTGGGCCACTGGACATTTATACTGGGCAGTACTGAACAGACAGATGTCTGCATACTGACGCACTGAAGGGACACAAAGACAGCAGACGGTTACTGTCAGATTAAAGTACGTTTTATAGAAGGAGAACCGAGTTTAAAGATTTTAAAGGTCCCTATAACAGCATGAGGAGGACAGAAAAATATCAACAGGAAATACAGAGAGAAGAAGAGACGTACCGGAGATCTTGACTCTCTTGACGGTCTTCGTGGAGTTGTTGGTGACGTGAACGTTGACGCTGATTGGCTCCCCGTGGTAATACAGCTACACGCAATGCATCATGTGAGAGAGACGCTTGTTACTAACACATTTTCATGATTATCAAACAGTAGAGGCGACTGACGTCTGATTCCGTTTTAAATACTGCATAGAAAGTGTGTAGTGCCCAACATAGGGACGGCGCCCCCCCCGTGGGTCACCAGATAAATTTGAAGGGTCCTGACATGATTAAAGGATCATTCCTGTTTATTTCAGCTGAGGTGTTTTTATTAATGTGTCTGAGGATCGGGATGAAGTTAATGATCCTTTAAACTGACACAGAAGAACAAGATTGGTGTTCAGGCGTGCTGGTGTTCAGGTGTACCTCTTTGTCCAGAGAGGCCTCCAGGTGCAGGGATCTGTCCGACATCAAGAAGCTGCGGGTGGTCTCCACCATGGGCTGAGGACCCGGTTTCTCCGGAGCGTACTGAACCTTCCGGATCACCAGACGCACCGAGTTCCTGCACAAAAGACAGATCTGAGATTCCAGCTTCCTGTCTGATGGGTTTACAAAATAAAAGCCCCAGCTGCAGTGTGCTGAGGCTGAAGGAATAAAAGGAGTGTCACCTCCCTTTAACGTGTTCCTGTCAGTCCCCTGAGTCTTCAGAAAGCTGGTAAACCAGCCTCCTGCAGTTGAACTCACCTCTTGTGGATCTTCTCTTCTATCGACTTGGCACAGAAAGCTCTGATCTCGAAATCAACGCCGCAGGCCTGCAGAGGCGGAGGGTCAACACGGACGTCTTACTTTCAGGGAGATGGTTTACAGGGAGGATCACAGCTGTTTCTCTCATCACAGATCATCTTACAGGAAGTGGTTGTGACGAACTTCACGTGTTGGTTGTGACCACACAGACAGAGATTCATCAACAGAGAAGAAGCTTCATTCACCTCAAACCTCCAACTGACTCCAGCTTTTATTTATACACTTCCTGACATAGACTCGACTCCTCCTCCTCCTAATCCTGACTTTGATGAATGATGGAAGCTGTCTTTCAGCAGGTGAGGACAGGTGATTATTAACAAGTGTGTGTGTGTGTGTGTTACCTTCCCAGTGTCCTCTGGTCCGGGCTGTAAAGTGACTGAACAGGGGAGGTTCTGAGGAATCTATACCAGAAGAAGAGAGAAACTCTGTTTATTCAGCAGTAAACTTTAACCTTTAACCCCACAAACTGCCTGAGTGATTTATTTGAAATAAAAGTCTCCATATGACATCATGAGGCATTAAACCAGCCGATCTGCAGGCCTGTTTGAATCTCACTGCATTTGAAGAACCAGGAAGTTCAGTTTAATTAGTCCAATCAGAGACTTCCTGAGTTCCTCGGAAGGTTTGTGACATCTTGGTACGGTTCGCTGCCATGGAAACGACCCACATTTCTACCCCTGTCTGTGACCACATCAAACCCAACAGGAAGTCCAGGTCTATTTCTCAGTGGTCTTAAACATGATGAGAAAAGTCTGACTGGTCTTGATGATACAGACAAGCTGAAGCTAAAAGATCAACTGATCCTTCTGTAAATATTAACATTTGATTTAAAGTTGTTAAATGATACTCTGCTAAAATAGGCTATTTAGCTGTTAACATGATCTGGTAATAACAGTTTTAAATTCTGTTAAACAGGAAAAAAAATGAAAAAGTAGCTTCAGTGACGTCTCTGCAGTTTGATTTTTACCTCCTCGTTAATATCTTTTTCTGAAAAAGATAAAAGAAATTTAAATATTCTCGATGTGACTGCACAGGTCAAAATGAGAATCTGAATCTATCTGGGCGGGTCTTACTCTATGAGGGCGGGTCTTACTCTACGAGGGCGGGTCTTAACTCTACGAGGGCGGGTCTTAACTCTACGAGGGCGGGTCTTAACTCTACGAGGGCGGGTCTTAACTCTACGAGGGCGGCTCTTACGCCACGTGGTCGAAACCTGACATTGCAGCCTGTTTCTATGTATCCAGGATGCAGCGTAGCTCCGCCGCCTGAGGTCCAGGGACTCACCGTGAAGTAGAAGGGGTGTGCGTGCTGGCCGAGCTTCTTCAGCAGCCTCTCCTGCAGCCGGCTGTTGGGCTTCTTCTCCTCCGGCACCGGAGGGAAGGCCTGCGGTGACGGACAGGTGAGGACATCCTGTTAGCTTCAGGGAGGTTGGAACAAATTCTGCTTCACGTCTGTCAGTGTTTGAATTTTCACTGAATACTACGTTGTATTCAGAGGTTTAGTGGGCGGAGCTTACCTGGAAGGTGGAGATGTAGAGGTCCTTCCGGAAAGACAGACCGAGCACATCCAGGTCCTCACGGCCGTATCGAAAAGCACAGGTCAGCGTGACGAAGACTGGGGGGGGGGGGGGGGGAATTTAAACGATGTAAAGAAAATTAAGTGAATTAAAAACAGAACTTCTTTAATGAAGCTGAACTAAATCGAGTTTAAAATAATGTGAGTTTGAACGGTCTGAATGTGATTTCATCTAAAAACTGATTCCAATAATTCATCAAAACTTCATAAAGATGTTGTTAAAGTTAAAGAAGTAAATAAAAAGAGGAAGAGTTGAATGAACCATGTTGAAACTAACTGAAATTAGTTTCACAACGAAGAGATAAAAAGAGGAAGAAGATAAAACTCAGGGATGGACTTTCAAAATAAAATCAGGATCATTCTGAACACATGAAAGAGGTTCGACCTCCAGAGGGCGCCGTCATCTCATCTTCATCACTAAGAACTCTGACCCCCGAGGGGGCGGAGCTCCAGCAGCTGCCTACCTTTCCTGTCCTTCAGGTACTCGGGGTCGACCAGGATGACTCCATCTGTGGGTGGGAAGAAGACAAAGCTGAGTAGGCACAAATGTAGCACCTGGACACTGGACACACCTGCAGCGTGTTTTACACTTGCACCTCACACACTGTTCTTTCAAAATAATAGCTCAGGCAGGAACACTTCCTGGTTTCAGATGGTCCGACTCACCTACGGGGTCCACGTGGTCCAGGTGATCCACGAAGTCTCTCTTTCCCAGGTAAACTGTCACCTGCAGAGCGACCACAAGCACCCGTTAGTTCACATGTTCCATCAAATCACACATTATTGATCCAATATTCAGGACAGACTTTAGATCAACACGTATCAAACATTTGATTTATTTTAACCTTCTGAACGTCACCACCTGTCGGCAGCTTTACTTCAAAATTCAACATTTAAACCATATAAACAGAAACTACTGTCATGTTTTCAAATGTCCCACGGTCCTTGAACTAATCATGAGCAGCAAAACCCTTCGTTAAAATT
This sequence comes from Embiotoca jacksoni, assembly GCF_022577435.1. NCBI lineage: Eukaryota > Metazoa > Chordata > Actinopteri > Embiotocidae > Embiotoca > Embiotoca jacksoni. The sequence continues at coordinate 141,674 of NW_027185250.1, forward strand.
TACGATGTCATTTGTGGGGTTTTAAGTGAGATTTTGCTGATTTTAAAAAGGAATTTATTTTTTCTTCTGTGATATCTGATGTTTGTTTGTTGGAGCTCTTCCAGCTGTCAGTCATGTTGCTGCTGTTTCCATGGAGACCTGCTGCATCGATCAACGAGCCCGTAGGAGAAAGTGAACTGATCGGAGTTCAGGGTTAAACAGGAAGTCAGAGCTCGAAGAGTTAAAACCTCCTGAGCTGCTGTTTTACATATGACTGACAGCTCAACAAACAAACACTGTGTGTGTGTGTGTGTGTGTGTGTGTGTGTGTGTGTGTGTGTGTGTGTGTGTCCAGGTGATGTTTATTGAAGTCACTCTCAGGTCGTTGTAATAAATTATGCAAATAAAAGGCAAATGTTGTATTATTTGACTGGCGGAAGCCTGCAGGCTGCTGCTGCTCTCCGAGTCTGCTGTTCACGTCAGTAAATCTCATGATCTGAGCGTGACTTCTGTGTGCAACATGAACATGCTAAAAACACGACAAACACATGTTTCATCTGAAAAACAGCAGCTGAGCCGGAATCAATCAGCGATGAACTGTGTTCACAGACGATGGTTTTCACAAGTGTTCCTGAGCCCATGCAGTGATTTCCACTCCAGAATAGTGTGTTTTTAATGCAGTGCTGCCTGAGGGCCCGAAGATCACCACCATCCAATATTGGTTTCCAGCCTTGTCCCTTGTGTTCAGAGATTTCTCCAGATTCTCTGAATCTTTTAATGATATTATGAACCGTAGACGATGAAATCCACTAATTCTTTGTAGTTTTACGTTGAGGAACATTATTCTTAGATTGTTGAACTATTTTCCAACACAGTCTTTCAGAGTGGTGAACCTCTCCCCATCTTCACTGGAGAGACTCTGTCTCTCTGAAATCATCTTTTATACCCAATCATGTTACTGATCTGTTGTCATGGTAACCTCATTAGTTGTCAGATGTTCCACCAGGTGTTTTTTTTTTAATCTTTACACAACTTTTCCATCTTTTGTTGATCCTGTCACAAGTTTTTTGAGACGCGTTTCTGCCATCAAATTCAAAATGAGCAGATATGTTAATAAAACAATAATATTTGATATGTTGTCTTCGGTCTCGTAAACTGAACATGAGTGCAGTGGAAAGTTTCAGCTGTTTTTTCTTCGCTGCATTCAGACTGTTTATGTGTGAAATATTAGATTTTCTTGTTCTGCTGTTTACGTGATGAAGACGAGCGGCGCTGCATGTTTGAAACGTTGCAGATTAATGAAGCTCCTCTTCAACATGTTGTTCATTCGTCCTGCAGACGACAGACTGAAGAGCTCAAACCATAAACATCAGCTGACTCACCTTACAGTTGGGGCTGGACTTCTTGAAAACTCTGAGAGGAGGAAGAGGAGGAAGGAAGAGGAGAAACACTGTTAGTGGACTTTTAGAATAACGTCACAGCTTCCTGCTGAAATAACTCTGAGGGGAAGTGGTCGAGGCGGCAAACCCAGCGGGTATTATGGGATGTTTAACAGGGGCGGGTGGTGGCCGGGCCAGGGCAGCGGGGAGGGGCGGGGTTCACACATCAGTGAAGCTGCTGACAGTTTGTTCTCAGGAAAAGAATCATGTTACATTCAACATCATCAACGTTTTCCTGTTTCAAACACCTCCAGCAGTCTCTCCCACGGTACCTGAACGCAGCACGATCAATGTTATCAGGACGATCACTTCAGTATTGATCCTTTATGAAAAAACTGTCGAGGTTCTCAGCATCTGTGTGAAACAGTCACTTCCTGCAGCAGCCCACACAAACAGGAAGTAACAAACACAAACAAGAAGTAACGAGCACAGCTGATCCGAAGCAGCCAGCTGTCTGAGGCTCATGCTAACGCTAAACTAGCAGCTGCTAACAGTGCTAATGCTAACACTCTGCTCGGACCGGAACTTTATTTTGAAAGACTTCCTGCTCTGAGGAAGCTGAACTGACACCGACTACAGTCAACCTGTCACCATGGAGACCAGCTGTGTTATCAGTCCCTGTGAGGAGAGGCAGGTAACCATGGCTACAGCTGCTGCAGCTCAGAGTGAAACTGTTTAAAATCCTGTTTAATGCGATTCGTTCTTTGAGCCGCTGATGTGAACGATCAAACGATTCTCAACAACACGTCGGCTATCGATCGTAACCAGGGCGACGGAGAAGCATCACGTTTTGGTAGAAACAAATCCTGAATTAGACCGATATCAGAAACATTAAACGTGACGAAGGCTCACCTGCTCGTCTTCGTCAGGAGGGAATAAAGCAGGAAAACAGCGGCTGACGTAAACACGACTTCACGCTCGGCTGCGCCCGAACTCTCCCGACGGAGAAACGTGTCGCTGCAGCAGGTCTGCAGGACGGGGGCGGGGCTTCACCTGACAGGGGCGGGGCGTCACCTGACAGGGGCGGGGCTTCACAGAGCAGCTGCTCTTATGATCATCGATACTTCATCTACTCTTCAGAGTCTCATGACGGAAGGACAGACGTCAGGGAGCGTTTCCACCGTCAGCGGCCGGTGAGAGAACTCTGATCAATAAAACCTGAAGAGACGTTCAGGGTTCGAAGGGAAGCAGAGCTTCAGAACCTCCTCAGAGGTCAAACAAGAGCACGAAGTCGGCTTCAGGTTCGACACTTCAGAGGAAAGTTGAAGTTCATCTGAAGTCTGAACTTTTTCTTCTGTTTTCTGCAGTAGAGGGACGAGACCGCACGAGTCCACATGAGACCGCACGAGTCCACATGAGACCGCACGAGACCACAGGAGACCACACGAGTCCACAGGAGACCTGGTCCACATCTAAAACCACTTCAGACCCGGACTGGATCAGATCACCTGTTCGGACATGAAGCAGGATGATGAACAGGAAATAAAACATCTGTTTCTGATGGTTTTTGTGATTAAGCTCAGAGGTCCTGGGACGTCCTAAGCCTCACCGGAACATCAGCCAAAAACAAACCGGGCAGGAAGCGGTTCCTCCGTCCACCTGTCCGACAGCACACCTCATGACAAACACCCGGAACCGAGTCTGCGGTGCCCAAACCCCCCGAACCACCAGCAGGCCGACCACCAAACTCCATTCGATCATATCTGATTTTTAAAGCTTCTTTTTGTTTTCAACAGGAATAAACACGAATCTGTGTTTTACGATCAGTTCAACTCTGCAGTTAAAGTCCGCATCAACACCAAACAACAAAACGCACTTTAACCGGGAGAAAGCCCGAGTTTACCGGGTTGACCTCCGGACCTGTCTGTTATCGTCCGGAGGAAAACACCGCGGGGACTCCTGAATACAGCAAAGAACCGGAGTGAACAATAAAACAAGTGCACCCACAGCCGGTGAACATGAACAGCCGGTGAACATGAACAGCCGGTGAACATGAACAGCCGGTGAACATGAACAGCTGGTGAACATGAACAGTCGGTGAACAGCCGGTGAACATGAACAGTCGGTGAACAGCTGGTGAACATGAACAGCCGGTGAACAGTCGGTGAACATGAACAGTTGGTGAACATGAACAGTCGGTGAACAGCCGGTGAACATGAACAGTCGGTGAACATGAACAGTCGGTGAACAGCAACAGTCGGTGAACATGAACAGCCGGTGAACAGTCGGTGAACATGAACAGTCGGTGAACATGAACAGCCGGTGAACAGTCGGTGAACATGAACAGCCGGTGAACAGTCGGTGAACATGAACAGTCGGTGAACATGAACAGCCGGTGAACATGAACAGTCGGTGAACAGTCGGTGAACATGAACAGTCGGTGAACAGTCGGTGAACATGAACAGTCGGTGAACATGAACAGTCGGTGAACAGCCGGTGAACATGAACAGCCGGTGAACAGTCGGTGAACATGAACAGTCGGTGAACATGAACAGTCGGTGAACAGTCGGTGAACATGAACAGTCGGTGAACATGAACAGTCAGTGAACAGCTGGTGAACATGAACAGCCGGTGAACATGAACAGTCGGTGAACAGCTGGTGAACATGAACAGCCGGTGAACATGAACAGCCGGTGAACATGAACAGTCGGTGAACAGCCGGTGAACATGAACAGCCGGTGAACAGTCGGTGAACAGCTGGTGAACAGCTGGTGAACAGTCCGTCAGCTGTTTGTTAGATGTTGAACTGAAATCTAAGATTAGTGAACGGAGGCTGGAACGGCGGTTAGCTAACCCCACCCTGCTCAGCTAACTTCGCCTCCTGTGAACGAGGTCACCGTCTGGGGGGTCCGAGCACGAACCGGGGGTTCGCTCGGTGCCCTCCGGGGCTGCTTTTTTTCACGGAGCGGGTAAATGTGTGCCCCCCCCCCCCGGGCCACCAGCGCCGCTGCTAACGTTAGCAAAGTGCGTGAGAAGCGATGCTAACTAGCTGTTAGCTGCTGTAGCGTCGTCCTACCTGGTGCCCGCCTTGTCCCCCATCTCCTCGGCAGGCGGACGGCAGCAGGATCCCGACAAAATGCGGCCGGACTCGGTGCTGTGAGGACTTTAGAACCGGGAGCTTGATGAGGCAGCTGCGGTCAGCCGTCCATCCACATCGGCGCACAGATCACTACTTAGTATGCTAATTTAATTTAGCGCCGCCTCGGCTGCTCGAGAGCTTCCGGAAAGGCAGGAGCTCCCTGTGCGCGCGCGCGTGAGTGAGTGAGTGAGTGTGTGTCTGTTTGTGTGTGAGTGTGAGTGTGTGTGTTTGTGTGTGTCTGTTTGTGTGTGTGTGTGTCTGTTTGTGTGTGAGTGTGAGTGTGTGTGTTTGTGTGTGTCTGTTTGTGTGTGTGTTTGTGTGTGTGTCTGTTTGTGTGTGTGTGTGAGTGTGTGTCTGTTTGTGTGTGTGTGTGAGTGTGTGTCTGTTTGTGTGTGTGTGTGAGTGTGTGTGTTTGTGTGTGTCTGTTTGTGTGTGTGTGTGTCTGTTTGTGTGTGTGTTTGTGTGTGTGCGCGCGTGTCTGTTTGTGTGTGTGCGCGCGCGCGCGTGTGTGCGTGCGTGTGTGTGTGTGTGTGTGAGTGTGTGTGTGTGTCTGTGTGTGTGTGTGTGTGAGTGTGTGTGTTTGTGTGTGTCTGTTTGTGTGTGTGTGTGTCTGTTTGTGTGTGTGTGTCTGTTTGTGTGTGTGTGTGTCTGTTTGTGTGTGTGTGTTTGTGTGTCTGTTTGTTTGTGTGTGTGTCTGTTTGTGTGTGTGTGTTTGTGTGTGTGTCTGTTTGTGTGTGTGTGTTTGTGTGTGTCTGTTTGTTTGTGTGTGTGTCTGTTTGTGTGTGTGTGTGTCTGTTTGTGTGTGTCTGTTTGTTTGTGTGTGTGTCTGTTTGTGTGTGTGTGTCTGTTTGTGTGTGTGTGTGTCTGTTTGTGTCTGTTTGTTTGTGTGTGTGTCTGTTTGTGTGTGTGTGTGTCTGTTTGTGTGTGTGTTTGTGTGTGTGTCTGTTTGTGTGTGTGTGTGAGTGTGTGTCTGTTTGTGTGTGTGTGTGAGTGTGTGTCTGTTTGTGTGTGTGTGTGAGTGTGTGTCTGTTTGTGTGTGTGTGTGAGTGTGTGTGTTTGTGTGTGTCTGTTTGTGTGTGTGTGTGTCTGTTTGTGTGTGTGTTTGTGTGTGTGCGCGCGTGTCTGTTTGTGTGTGTGCGCTGCGCGCGCGTGTGTGCGTGCGTGTGTGTGTGTGTGTGTGAGTGTGTGTGTGTGTCTGTTTGTGTGTGTGTGTGTTTGTGTGTGTCTGTGTGTGTGTGTGTGTGAGTGTGTGTGTTTGTGTGTGTCTGTTTGTGTGTGTGTGTGTCTGTTTGTGTGTGTGTGTCTGTTTGTGTGTGTGTGTGTCTGTTTGTGTGTGTGTGTTTGTGTGTCTGTTTGTTTGTGTGTGTGTCTGTTTGTGTGTGTGTGTTTGTGTGTGTGTCTGTTTGTGTGTGTGTGTTTGTGTGTGTCTGTTTGTTTGTGTGTGTGTCTGTTTGTGTGTGTGTGTGTCTGTTTGTGTGTGTCTGTTTGTTTGTGTGTGTGTCTGTTTGTGTGTGTGTGTCTGTTTGTGTGTGTGTGTGTCTGTTTGTGTCTGTTTGTTTGTGTGTGTGTCTGTTTGTGTGTGTGTGTGTTTGTGTGTGTCTGTTTGTTTGTGTGTGTGTCTGTTTGTGTGTGTGTGTGTTTGTGTGTGTCTGTTTGTTTGTGTGTGTGTCTGTTTGTGTCTGTTTGTTTGTGTGTGTGTCTGTTTGTGTCTGTTTGTTTGTGTGTGTGTCTGTTTGTGTGTGTCTGTTTGTTTGTGTGTGTGTCTGTTTGTATGTGTGTGTGTCTGTGTGTGTCTGTTTGTGTGTGTGTGTGTCTGTTTGTGTCTGTTTGTTTGTGTGTGTGTCTGTTTGTGTGTGTCTGTTTGTTTGTGTGTGTGTCTGTTTGTATGTGTGTGTGTCTGTTTGTGTGTGTGTGTGTGTGTCTGTTTGTGTGTGTCTGTCTGTTTGTGTGTGTGTGTTTGTGTGTGTCTGTTTGTTTGTGTGTGTGTGTGTCTGTTTGTTTGTGTGTGTGTGTGTGTGTTTGTGTGTGTCTGTTTGTGTGTGCGCAGCGTCTGCAGATCACTCTGTTGTGTAACAGAGTATGCGGCAACATGACAACACGAAATGTTAAAGATACATGATTCATCTTCCAAAGTTCAAATCAACTCAAAGTGGATTATTTACCAGAAACCCTCGGGGCCCCTCACCAGCAGGGGGCCCCTCACCAGCAGGGGGCCCCGAGGGCCCCTCACCAGCAGGGGGCCCCTCACCAGCAGGGGGCCCCTCACCAGCAGGGGGCCCCGAGGGCCCCTCACCAGCAGGGGGCCCCGAGGGCCCCTCACCAGCAGGGGGCCCCTCACCAGCAGGGGGCTTTTTGTTTTTTTAAAGATTTGTAAAAAACAAATGTACAGACATGAGTCTGATATTTATTAATGAGTCTGATATTTAGGAATATGAAATGTGCTGAAAGTATTACACCAACACTTCCTGCTGCTCTGTAGTGATCAGCTTTTTGAACCAAAATTAAACTGACAGGAAGTGCAGAGTTGACCTCCCGCCAGACCTGCAGCCGGTTTCTACAACCTTTCTCTCTCCAGGATATTTTCCTTCAGCTGCTTCCTGTCTCTGTGATCAGGGTGGAGTCATTCTCACTGCCTGCATCTTCATCATCTTCATCATTGAAACCAGCGAGCGTCCTGCTCAGAGGAGACGGCAGGTTTCCACAGCAGAGCAGTGAGGTGAACTTTTAAAACCAAACAATAACAGAATCAGAAGTCCTGAAACAGAAGAGGAACTGATCGCTGAGCAGAAGTCATCCCGCTAACTCATCACTTCGAAGTGACTTTATTCTCAACAACATTTGAGATCTCAGAGCTGAAGCTGCTCATATGATAAATATTCCAAACAGAAAACATGACATCACATCAGTAGGAAATGTGTCCTGACATTTATTTACAAACAATCACAAGAAGGCAGCTCAATGTAAACAAAACAACATCCACAGGTACTTTATTCTGAAAGGACAAACTGCGCAGTCAGGTGTCCCACGTTGCTGCATGCTGAAACTCAGGCGTCTCCGATCCGGACGTTAATAAAAGCTCATATCCGGAGGGTGTAGGAGTCCGAGTGGGTGACGTATCGGACCCAGCGCTGCGACGGGCCGGGCTGGACGGGCGTCAGACGCAGGAAGCGGATCTGCAGCCCCGTGGCGGTGAACTTGGGCAGCTCGAAGCTCAGACCGACCGGGCCAACCTCCAGCATGGAGGCTGAACTGAGACCGGGGACCTCCAGCTGGAACCAGAACCACAAGAGAGGGGATGTCCAACTTTTTTAGTTTTTTGTGATCAAAAATATTAGATATTTCGGCTGCAGAGTTTAAAGGTTTTTCTTCCTGTAAACTTGTGGGATTCTTCAAAAACAGCTGGTTGAGGATTCAAATTGAATAATTTTGTCTGATTAAAATCAGGCTGCACATTACAGGAAGACACAAAGGCTACATCTGCTGTCAAAATAAGAGCTTTAAATGCTTTTTAAAACAAAGTTGAGTCTTTTACAGCTGGAAGTGTTGAGAAAACACATTAACATGTTCCTCATTCCCATCATTAGACCACATTTCCCACAAACCCCGTCACTTCCTGTTGTGTGGTTTGTTTTGATGAGCTGCTGAGTTTTACTTTTGTTGCTGAAGCAGGTTTTATTTTGAAAGGTTCATTTGGTACTTTCAGCAGAACTTCTAGTGAAGACGTGTTGTGTAAGATGCTGCAGGTTACAGGATGTTTGTGTGTAACTGCGGTATGAAATGTTAGAAACGTGGCTGACATGTTCATGACCGTAGAAACAGGAAGTCCTGAGTGTGTGTGTTGAAGACGACGCTGAGTCACCTTGAAGAGGGCGGACAGCTGCGTCCCTCCGGTGAAGCGCGGGATCGTCCACACGACGGCTCGGTTCTGAGGCTGCAGCTCGGCGCTCTGATCCGGACTGCTGAGCTCCTGAGACAGACTGAACCGACAGATACAGATACAGATATATAGATGTAGATACAGATACAGATATATAGATGTAGATATAGATATAGATAGATACAGATATATAGATGTAGATACAGATATAGATATAGATAGATACAGATATATAGATGTAGATACAGATATAGATATAGATAGATACAGATATATAGATGTAGATACAGATATAGATATAGATAGATACAGATATATAGATGTAGATACAGATATAGATATAGATAGATACAGATATATAGATGTAGATACAGATACAGATATAGATAGATACAGATATATAGATGTAGATATAGATATAGATAGATACAGATATATAGATGTAGATACAGATATAGATATAGATAGATACAGATATATAGATGTAGATACAGATACAGATATAGATAGATACAGATATATAGATGTAGATATAGATATAGATAGATACAGATATATAGATGTAGATACAGATACAGATATAGATATAGATAGATACAGATATATAGATGTAGATATAGATATAGATATAGATAGATACAGATATATAGATGTAGATACAGATACAGATATAGATATAGATATAGATAGATACAGATATATAGATGTAGATATAGATATAGATAGATACAGATATATAGATGTAGATACAGATATAGATATAGATAGATACAGATATATAGATGTAGATACAGATACAGATATAGATATAGATAGATACAGATATATAGATGTAGATACAGATATAGATATAGATAGATACAGATATATAGATGTAGATACAGATATAGATATAGATAGATACAGATATATAGATGTAGATACAGATATAGATATAGATAGATACAGATATATAGATGTAGATACAGATACAGATATAGATATAGATATAGATATAGATAGATACAGATATATAGATGTAGATACAGATACAGATATAGATATAGATAGATACAGATATATAGATGTAGATATAGATATAGATATAGATAGATACAGATATATAGATGTAGATACAGATACAGATATAGATATAGATAGATACAGATATATAGATGTAGATATAGATATAGATAGATACAGATATATAGATGTAGATACAGATATAGATATAGATAGATACAGATATATAGATGTAGATACAGATACAGATATAGATACAGATATATAGATGTAGATACAGATATAGATATAGATAGATACAGATATATAGATGTAGATACAGATATAGATAGATACAGATATATAGATGTAGATACAGATACAGATATAGATATAGATATAGATAGATACAGATATATAGATGTAGATATAGATATAGATAGATACAGATATATAGATGTAGATACAGATATAGATATAGATAGATACAGATATATAGATGTAGATATAGATATAGATATAGATAGATACAGATATATAGATGTAGATACAGATACAGATATAGATATAGATAGATACAGATATATAGATGTAGATATAGATATAGATAGATACAGATATATAGATGTAGATACAGATACAGATATAGATATTGATAGATACAGATATATAGATGTAGATATAGATAGATACAGATATATAGATGTGATGTAGATACAGATATAGATATAGATATAGATACAGATATATAGATGTAGATACAGATACAGATATAGATAGATACAGATATATAGATATAGATATAGATAGATACAGATATATAGATGTAGATACAGATACAGATATAGATATAGATAGATACAGATATATAGATGTAGATACAGATATAGATATAGATAGATACAGATATATAGATGTAGATACAGATATAGATATAGATAGATACAGATATATAGATGTAGATACAGATATAGATATAGATAGATACAGATATATAGATGTAGATACAGATACAGATATAGATATAGATATAGATAGATACAGATATATAGATGTAGATATAGATATAGATATAGATAGATACAGATATATAGATGTAGATACAGATACAGATATAGATATAGATAGATACAGATATATAGATGTAGATATAGATATAGATAGATACAGATATATAGATGTAGATACAGATATAGATATAGATAGATACAGATATATAGATGTAGATACAGATACAGATATAGATATAGATAGATACAGATATATAGATGTAGATACAGATATAGATATAGATAGATACAGATATATAGATGTAGATACAGATATAGATATAGATAGATACAGATATATAGATGTAGATACAGATATAGATATAGATAGATACAGATATATAGATGTAGATACAGATACAGATATAGATATAGATATAGATAGATACAGATATATAGATGTAGATATAGATATAGATAGATACAGATATATAGATGTAGATACAGATACAGATATAGATATAGATAGATACAGATATATAGATGTAGATATAGATATAGATAGATACAGATATATAGATGTAGATACAGATACAGATATAGATATAGATAGATACAGATATATAGATGTAGATATAGATATAGATAGATACAGATATATAGATGTAGATACAGATATAGATATAGATAGATACAGATATATAGATGTAGATACAGATACAGATATAGATATAGATATAGATAGATACAGATATATAGATGTAGATATAGATATAGATAGATACAGATATATAGATGTAGATACAGATATAGATAGATACAGATATATAGATGTAGATACAGATACAGATATAGATATAGATATAGATAGATACAGATATATAGATGTAGATATAGATATAGATAGATACAGATATATAGATGTAGATACAGATATAGATATAGATAGATACAGATATATAGATGTAGATATAGATATAGATATAGATAGATACAGATATATAGATGTAGATACAGATACAGATATAGATATAGATAGATACAGATATATAGATGTAGATATAGATATAGATAGATACAGATATATAGATGTAGATACAGATACAGATATAGATATTGATAGATACAGATATATAGATGTAGATATAGATAGATACAGATATATAGATGTGATGTAGATACAGATATAGATATAGATATAGATATAGATACAGATATATAGATGTAGATACAGATACAGATATAGATAGATACAGATATATAGATATAGATATAGATAGATACAGATATATAGTTGTAGATACAGATATAGATATAGATAGATACAGATATATAGATGTAGATACAGATATAGATATAGATAGATACAGATATATAGATGTAGATGTAGATACAGATGTAGATATAGATATAGATAGATACAGATATATAGATGTAGATACAGATACAGATATAGATAGATACAGATATATAGATGTAGATACAGATATAGATATAGATAGATACAGATATATGGATGTAGATACAGATACAGATGTAGATATAGATAGATACAGATATATAGATGTAGATACAGATGTAGATGTAGATATAGATACAGATATATATATATATATATAGATATAGATACAGATGTAGATATATACATAGATACAGATACAGATATAGATATAGATACAGATGTAGATATAGATAGATACAGATACAGTATATAGATGTAGATACAGATATAGATGTAGATATAGATAGATACAGATATAGATGTAGATATAGATAGATACAGATATATAGATGTAGATACAGATGTAGATAGAGATACAGATATAGATATATATATATATATATAGATACAGATGTAGATATAGATAGATACAGATATATAGATATAGATATATAGATGTAGATACAGATACAGATGTAGATATAGATATAGATGTAGATATAGATAGATACAGATAGATACAGATATATAGATGTAGATACAGATGTAGATATAGATACAAATGTAGATATAGATAGATACAGATGTAGATATAGATAGATACAGATATATACATGTAGATACAGATACAGATGTAGATATAGATAGATACAGATATAGATATATAGATATAGATACAGATGTAGATATAGATAGATACAGATATATAGATGTAGATACAGATACAGATATAGATATAGATAGATACAGATATATAGATGTAGATATAGATATAGATAGATACAGATATATAGATGTAGATACAGATGTAGATATAGATATAGATAGATACAGATATATGGATGTAGATACAGATACAGATATAGATAGATACAGATATATAGATGTAGATACAGATGTAGATATAGATACAGATATAGATATATATATAGATATAGATGCAGATGTAGATATATACATAGATACAGATACAGATATAGATATAGATACAGATGCAGATATAGATAGATACAGATATATAGATGTAGATACAGATACAGATGTAGATATAGATAGATACAGATATATAGATGTAGATACAGATATAGATATAGATGTAGATATAGATAGATACAGATATAGATGTAGATATAGATACAGATATATAGATGTAGATACAGATATAGACATAGATGTAGATATAGATAGATACAGATATAGATGTAGATATAGATAGATACAGATATATAGATGTAGATACAGATGTAGATAGAGATACAGATATAGATATATATATAGATAGATACAGATGTAGATATAGATAGATACAGATATATAGATGTAGATAAATAGATATAGATATATAGATGTAGATACAGATACAGATGTAGATATAGATGTACATATAGATGTAGATATAGATAGATACAGATATATAGATGTAGATACAGATGTAGATATAGATACAAATGTAGATATAGATAGATACAGATGTAGATATAGATAGATACAGATATATACATGTAGATACAGATACAGATGTAGATATAGATAGATACAGATATAGATACAGATGTAGATATAGATAGATACAGATATATAGATGTAGATATATAGATATAGATATATAGATGTAGATACAGATACAGATACAGATGTAGATATAGATGTAGATATAGATGTAGATATATAGATAGATACAGATATAGATATAGATACAGATGTAGATATAGATAGATACAGATATATAGATGTAGATACAGATATATAGATGTAGATACAGATGTAGATATAGATAGATACAGATGTAGATATAGATACAGATGTAGATATAGATAGATGTAGAAATAGATAGATACAGATATATAGATGTAGATAGATAGATGCAGATATAGATAGATACAGATGTAGATAGAAATAGATATAGATACAGATGTAGATATAGATACAGATGTAGATACAGATACATATGTAGATATAGATACAGATATAGATAGATACCGATGTAGATATAGATAGAAATAGATACAGATGTAGATATAGATACAGATGTAGATATAGATGTAGATATAGATATAGATACAGATGTAGATGTAGATATAGATACAGATATAGATAGATACAGATGTAGATATAGATATAGATATAGATATACAGTGCCTTGCACAAGTATTGAACCCCTCTTGGCGTATTTCTTTTTTTGTTGCCTTACAACCTGGAATTAAAATTTATTTATTTATTTATTTTTTTTGGGGGGGGGGGGGGTTGTATCATTTGATTTACACAACATGCCTACCACTTTGAAGATGCAAAATATGTTTTATTGTGAAACAAACAAGAAATAAGACAAAAAAACAGAAAACTTGAGCGTGCATAACTATTCACCCCCCCCCCCCCCCTTTGTAGAGCCCCCTTTTGCAGCAATTACAGCTGCAAGTCTCTTGGGGTATGTATCTATAAGCTTGGCACATCTAGCCACTGGGATTTTTGCCCATTCTTCAAGGCAAAACTGCTCCAGCTCCTTCAAGTTGGATGGGTTCCGCTGGTGTACAGCAATCTTTAAGTCATACCACAGATTCTCAATTGGATTGAGGTCTGGGCTTTGACTAGGCCATTCCAAGACATTTAAATGTTTCCCCTTAAACCACTCGAGTGTTGCTTTAGCAGTGTGCTTAGGGTCATTGTCCTGCTGGAAGGTGAACCTCCGTCCCAGTCTCAAATCTCTGGAAGACTGAAACAGGTTTCCCTCAAGAATTTCCCTGTATTTAGCGCCATCCATCATTCCTTCAATTCTGACCAGTTTCCCAGTCCCTGCTGATGAAAAACATCCCCACAGCATGATGCTGCCACCACCATGCTTCACTGTGGGGATGGTGCTCTCGGGGTGATGAGAGGTGTTGGGTTTGCGCCAGACATAGCGTTTTCCTTGATGGCCAAAAAGCTCAATTTTAGTCTCATCTGACCAGAGTACCTTCTTCCATATGTTTGGGGAGTCTCCCACATGCCTTTTGGCGAACACCAAACGTGTTTGCTTATTTTTTTTTTTTTTAAGCAATGGCTTTTTTCTGGCCACTCTTCCGTAAAGCCCAGCTCTGTGGAGTGTACGGCTTAAAGTGGTCCTATGGACAGAAACTCCAATCTCCGCTGTGGAGCTTTGCAGCTCCTTCAGGGTTATCTTTGGTCTCTTTGTTGCCTCTCTGATTAATGCCCTCCTTGCCTGGTCCGTGAGTTTTGGTGGGCGGCCCTCTCTTGCCAGGTTTGTTGTGGTGCCATATTCTTTCCATTTTTTAATAATGGCTTTAATGGTGCTCCGTGGGATGTTCAAAGTTTTGGATATTTTTTTATAACCCAACCCTGATCTGTACTTCTCCACAACTTTGTCCCTGACCTGTTTGGAGAGCTCCTTGGTCTTCATGGTGCCCCTTGCTTGGTGGTGTTGTAGACTGTGGGGCCTTTCAGAACAGGTGTATATACAGTGGGTACGGAAAGTATTCAGACCCCTTTACATTTTTCACTCTTTGTTTCATTGCAGCCATTTGCTAAAATCAAAAAAGTTCATTTTATTTCTCATTAATGTACACTAAGCACCCCATGTTGACAGAAAAAAACAGAAATGTAGAAATTTGTGCAAATTTATTAAAAAAGAAAAACTGAAATATCACATGGTCATAAGTATTCAGACCCTTTGCTCAGTATTGAGTAGAAGCACCCTTTTGAGCTAGTACAGCCATGAGTCTTCTCGGGAATGATGCAACAAGCTTTTCACACCTGGATTTGGGGATCCTCTGCCATTCTTCCTTGCAGATCCTCTCCAGTTCCGTCAGGTTGGATGGTGAACGTTGGTGGACAGCCATTTTCAGGTCTCTCCAGAGATGCTCAATTGGGTTTAGGTCAGGGCTCTGGCTGGGCCAGTCAAGAATGGTCACAGAGTTGTTCCGAAGCCACTCCTTTGTTATTTTAGCTGTGTGCTTTGGGTCATTGTCTTGTTGGAAGGTGAACCTTCGGCCCAGTCTGAGGTCCAGAGCACTCTGGAAGAGGTTTTCTTCCAGGATATCTCTGTACTTGGCCGCATTCATCTTTCCTTCAATTGCAACCGGTCGTCCTGTCCCTGCAGCTGAAAAACACCCCCATAGCATGATGCTGCCACCACCATGTTTCACTGTTGGGATTGTATTGGGCAGGTGATGAGCAGTGCCTGGTTTTCTCCACACATACCGCTTAGAATTAACGCCAAAAAGTTCAATCTTGGTCTCATCAGACCAGAGAATCTTATTTCTCATAGTCTGGGAGTCCTTCATGTGTTTTTTGGCAAACTCTATGCGGGCTTTCATATGTCTTGCACTGAGGAGAGGCTTCCGTCGGGCCACTCTGCCATAAAGCCCCGACTGGTGGAGGGCTGCAGTGATAGTTGACTTTGTGGAACTTTCTCCCATCTCCCTACTGCATCTCTGGAGCTCAGCCACAGTGATCTTTGGGTTCTTCTTTACCTCTCTCATCAAGGCTCTTCTCCCACGATTGCTCAGTTTGGCTGGACGGCCAGGTCTAGGAAGAGTTCTGGTCGTCCCAAACTTCTTCCATTTAAGGATTATGGAGGCCACTGTGCTCTTAGGAACCTTGAGTGCTGCAGAAATTATTTTGTAACCTTGGCCAGATCTGTGCCTTGCCACAATTCTGTCTCTGAGCTCCTTGGACAGTTCCTTCGACCTCATGATTCTCATTTGCTCTGACATGCACTGTGAGCTGTAAGGTCTTATATAGACAGGTGTGTGCCTTTCCTAATCAAGTCCAATCAGTTTAATTAAACACAGCTGGACTCCGATGAAGGAGTAGAACCATCTCAAGGAGGATCAGAAGAAATGGACAGCATGTGAGTTAAATATGAGTGTCACAGCAAAGGGTCTGAATACTTATGACCATGTGATATTTCAGTTTTTCTTTTTTAATAAATTTGCACAAATTTCTACATTTCTGTTTTTTTCTGTCAAGATGGGGTGCTGAGTGTACATTAATGAGAAATAAAATGAACTTTTTTGATTTTAGCAAATGGCTGCAATGAAACAAAGAGTGAAAAATGTAAAGGGGTCTGAATACTTTCTGTACCCACTGTATATACTGAGATCATGTGACACTTAGATTGCACACAGGTGGACTTTACTTAACTAATTACGTGACTTCTGAAGGTAGTTGGTTGCACCAGATCTTATTTAGAGGCTTAATAGCAAAGGGGGTGAATACATATGCACGCACCACTTTTCCGTGATTTATTTTTTAGAATTTTTTTGAAACAAGTTATTTTTTTTCATTTCACTTCACCAATTTGGACTATTTTGTGTATGTCCATTACATGAAATCCAAATAAAGATCAATTTTAATTCCAAGTTGTAAGGCAACAAAATAGGAAAAACGCCAAGGGGGGGTCAATACTTTTGCAAGGCATGGTAGATACAGATGTAGATATAGATAGATACAGATGTAGATAGATACAGATACAGATGTAGATGTAGATAGATATAGATACAG
The DNA here is from genome assembly GCF_022577435.1 of Embiotoca jacksoni. Lineage (NCBI taxonomy): Eukaryota > Metazoa > Chordata > Actinopteri > Embiotocidae > Embiotoca > Embiotoca jacksoni. Next base: position 158,957 of record NW_027185250.1, read on the forward strand.
ACGTAGATATAGATAGATATAGATACAGATGTAGATGTAGATACAGATGTAGATATAGATACAGATGTAGATATAGATAGATGTAGATACAGATGTAGATATAGATAGATATAGATGTAGATGTAGCTATAGATACAGATGTAGATATCGATAGATATATATGTAGATACATATATCTATATATATATATAGATGTAGATATAGATAGATATAGATACACATGTAGATATATATAGATGTAGATATAGATACAGATGTAGATGTAGATAGATGTAGATATAGATACAGATGTAGATGTTGATGTAGATGTAGATATAGATAGATATAGATGTAGATGTAGATATGATACAGATGTAGATATAGATAGATATAGATACAGATGTAGATATAGATAGATATAGATGTAGATGTAGATATGATACAGATGTAGATATAGATAGATATAGATACAGATGTAGATATAGATATAGATGTAGATATAGATAGATGTACTTCACACTCCTCACACAGGTGAGAGGCAGCAGGTGACCTGTGAGGCGTTCAGGGTCGTCGGGGTTCACGTGTCCCTGCTCTACAGAGATGAGGAGCAGAGACGCTCTCAGACAGGATTTGAAAGATGTGATAGATTTGATAGATAATCCTGACGAAGCTTTCAGCTGATGAACCTTCATGTTCCACCACACTGATCTCAACACCGAGGACACCGAGGACACCGTGAACACCGTGGACACCGTAAACACCGAGGACACCGTGGACACAGAGGACACCGTGAACACCGAGGACACCGTGAACACCGAGGACACCATGAACACAGAGGACACCGAGGACACAGAGGACACCGTGAACACAGAGGACACCGAGGACACAGAAGACACCATGAACGGGTCGGAGCGGGTCAGACAAACACAACATTTGAATGGGAGCGTCTCACCTCACAGAGCCTTTAGGGACAGGAACTGTGGTGCTCACGTTGATGGCAGCGCTGCACACACACACATACACACACACACACACACACACACACAATGACATAATCATCATCATCATTACTGCACTGACAACAACAATAACATCATCACCATCATTATTTTATTCATCCTCATCATCCCTGTCATCCACTAATCCTAAGGACGGACGGAAGGAAGGAATGAAGGAAGGAAGGAATGAAGGAAGTAAGGAAGGACAGTTGACTTCACGTGAACAGAAATATTCTCAGTAAAATTGTAAACAGTTGAAACGGGTTCTAAAACTAAACAAAAGTCTGTAAATAAAGTAAATAAAGTCTGATGAGATGATTTAACTCCTGCAGATGAAATAAGGACCGACCTCTTTGGTGGCAGATCACAGCGCAGCTTCATGTACATGAGCAGCCTGCAGACAGGAAAAACATCAGCTGAGTCATGTTCTGATCACGATACTGATCAATAATACATAAATTAACTTCATACAGAACTTTTCTAAACAAATTCACACGAGTTTTATCTTGAAAAATCATCCACTAACATTAGACAGAGAAATAACTAATAAAGAAGTGAGTTTCAAAGCAAAAGGAGAAGAGGAGCAGTGAGGCTGCTGTGTGGTGACGTGTCGAATGTCCTCTCACCGTCCTCCGCTGTCCCTCTCCACCGTCGGGAAGAGACGGAAAGGAGGCGCTGAAGGAAGGTCGTCACTCAGCTGGTACTGCATCACTGTTTGCTGCAACACGAGGTGAGGAGGAGGAGGAGGAGGGTGAGGAGGTGGAGGAGAGATAAGATGAGATAAAATGAGATTAGATGAGGGGAGAGGAGATGAGATAGGGTGAGGTAGGGTGAGGTAGAGTGAGGTAGGGTGAGGTGGTAGGGTGAGGTAGGGTTAGATAGGGTGAGGTAGGGTGAGGTAGGGTTAGATAGGGTGAGATAGGGTGAGGTAGGGTGAGGTGGGGTGAGGTGGTAGGGTTAGATAGGGTGAGGTAGGGTGAGGTGGTAGGGTTAGATAGGGTGAGGTGGTAGGGTTAGATAGGGTGAGGTAGGGTGAGGTGGTAGGGTTAGATAGGGTGAGGTGGTAGGGTTAGATAGGGTGAGGTGGTAGGGTTAGATAGGGTGAGGTAGGGTGAGGTAGGGTGAGGTAGGGTGAGATAGGGTGAGGTAGGGTGAGGTAGGGTGAGGTAGGGTGAGATAGGGTGAGGTAGGGTGAGATAGGGTGAGGTGGGGTGAGGTCACCTCTCCCTGACTGGGACACAGTCGGAGGATGCGGTTGCTGTCGAACTCGTCCAGTCGGACTGCCTGGTGGAAGCTGCACTCATCAACCCTCACAGCTGCTCCATAACCTGGAGGAGGACAAAGACATGAGACATGAGGACTCGTTCTGCAGGGACCTTTGACACCTGATGCAAAGATTTGTTTACATATATGTGTAGCTGTGTGTGTGGCTGTGTGTAGTGTTGTGTGTAGATGTGTGTAGATGTGTGTAGTTGGGTGTAAGTGTGTGTAAGTGTGTGTAGGTGTGTGTAGGTGTGTGTAAGTGTGTGTGTGTGCAGTTGTGTGTAGATGTGTGTAAGTGTGTGTAAGTGTGTGCAGTTGTGTGTAGATGTGTGTAGGTGTGTGTAGGTGTGTGGTTGTGTGTAAGTGTGTGTAGGTGTGTGTAGGTGTGTGTAGTTGTGTGTAGGTGTGTGTAGGTGTGTGTAGTTGTGTGTAGTTGTGTGTAAGTGTGTGTAGGTGTGTGTAAGTGTGTGTAGTTGTGTGTAGTTGTGTGTAGGTGTGTGTAGGTGTGTGTAAGTGTGTGTAGTTGTGTGTAGTTGTGTGTAGGTGTGTGTAGTTGTGTGTAGGTGTGTGTAGGTGTGTGTAGGTGTGTGTAGTTGTGTGTAGTTGTGTGTAGGTGTGTGTAGGTGTGTGTAGTTGTGTGTAGGTGTGTGTAGTTGTGTGTAGTTGTGTGTAAGTGTGTGTAGGTGTGTGTAGGTGTGTGGTTGTGTGTAGGTGTGTGTAGGTGTGTGTAAGTGTGTGTAGTTGTGTGTAAGTGTGTGTAGGTGTGTGTAAGTGTGTGTAGTTGTGTGTAGTTGTGTGTAGGTGTGTGTAGGTGTGTGTAAGTGTGTGTAGTTGTGTGTAGTTGTGTGTAGGTGTGTGTAGTTGTGTGTAGGTGTGTGTAGGTGTGTGTAGGTGTGTGTAGTTGTGTGTAGTTGTGTGTAGGTGTGTGTAGGTGTGTGTAGTTGTGTGTAGGTGTGTGTAGTTGTGTGTAGTTGTGTGTAAGTGTGTGTAGGTGTGTGTAGGTGTGTGTAAGTGTGTGTAGTTGTGTGTAGTTGTGTGTAGGTGTGTGTAGTTGTGTGTAGTTGTGTGTAGTTGTGTGTAGGTGTGTGTAGGTGTGTACTTGTGTGTACCTCTCAGCTGAGACTTTCCGATGCTGAACTCTTCGTTCAGTCCGATCCGCATCTCTGAAGGATGACAGCTGTTAGAGACACTTCAGACATGTCTGGACCTGCGAGGACCAGACTGATCCAACAGGTCTAGGTCTAGTCCAGGTCTAGTGCAGTTCCAGTTCCAGGTCCAGGTCAGGTCCAGGTCCAGTCCAGTTCCAGTTCAGATTCCAGTTCCAGGTCAGGTCCAGGTCCAGGTCTGGTCCAGTTCCAGTTCCAGGTCAGGTCAGGTCAGGTCAGGTCAGGTCAGGTCAGGTCAGGTCAGGTCAGGTCCAGGTCCAGTGCAGGTCCAGGTTTCAGGACCATGGAGACTCTTCCTGTTTTCTTTGGGAGGTTTTAAATCTCACCTGAGCAGCTCGGCATGTAACACTTCACTCTGATCTCTCCTTCCACATCAGCCTTCATCACAAGTCCCTGTAGGACAGACCACAACTTTATTCTGCTATTGGACTCTGGAGGACCGGGTTCTAATAAACCAGGAGGACCGGTTCTAATAAACCAAGAGGACCGGTTCTAATAAAACAGGAGGACCGGTTCTAATAAAACAGGAGGACTGGTTCTAATAAAACAGGAGGACCGGGTTGTAATAAAACAGGAGGACCGGTTCTAATAAAACAGGAGGACCAGTTCTAATAAAACAGGAGAACCAGAACCAGAATCCTCCTCGGTAACATGTCTGTTATGGAGCCGTCATGCTGATGACTCACGTTGGAGCCAATGACCACCGACATCCTCTCGATCACGTCCACAAATATCTCGCTCCGCCCTCCCTGGAAAAAACACACGGGGAGTCAGACTATTTACTGGAATGGGTCCCGCTGGGATCAGACTATTTACTACTAATAAATAGAGTGTTACCTGCTCTCTGCTGGACTGGATCGGTCTGCTGGCTGCAGAACTCGGAGCCACTTTACTCTGCTGGGTCTCTGCTCCGAACTGACAACAACAACAACAACAACATTAGAGTAAACATAAACAGCAGCAGTCCACTTCTACAGGAACACAGTCACATCTGCATGAGGAGCATTGTTCTGTTCACACAGCAGGAACTACAGTCAGGTCAGGGTGTTGTTGTTGGTGTTGTTGTTGTTTGTGTCTCTGTACCAGTCCCACGTTGCTGAGGTCAAACAGGCTGAACGGTCGGGACGAAACAGCTTCAGTCTGGATGAAGTTCTTCAGGACGTCAGAGGATGTCGTCTGGATGTAACCGTAGTCCTGCAAAGGCAGACAGACAGACAGATAAACAGACAGACAGTGAGATAAACAGACAGACAGTGAGATAAACAGACAGACAGACAGACAGACAGAGATATAAACAATGAGACTAACAAGAAGCTAATATCTGGTTGATCGATGATGTTTGACACAATTATGATAATTATTATGTTTAATCAGATACAATTCTGTGTTCCCGCCACTAAAACACTGATCCAATACCATCAGCTGTCACGAGGGGGCAGCAGGGAGACTCACCACCACTTCGTCCAGCAGCTCGTAAATGAGGGCAAAGTTCATCTGCACCGACTTCTCCGACAGGCTACCACAGTAATCTTTAACCAGAGCTGTCAGCCTGGAACACAGGTGATGTCACAGATCCAACAGAACCGTCACAGATCCAACAGAAAGTAGAAGGTTCTGGATTACAGCTATCAGAGGAGGCTGATATCAGCCCAGTGGAACCAGAACCAGTACATTCATCTGATCTGTCACTGGTGAACACGTTACTGGTGAACACGTTACTGGTGCACACGTTACTGGTGAACACGTTACTGGTGCACACGTTACTGGTGAACATGTTACTGGTGCACATGTTACTGGTGCACATGTTACTGGTGCACATGTTACTCGAGAACACTTTAATCGCGGACACGTTACTTGAGAACATGTGAACACGGAGGATCTTTCAGGTTCCCGAAGACCACCGACCTGTTCAGGAACTCGATGGCAGTGAACGGTGAAGCGTCGGCCGTCGTCGCGGCGACCCAGTAGAGTCCTCCCTGCCGGACGTGGACGAAGTGAAGATCTTTGTGACTCTGAACACAACACAGGACAGACGATGCGTTTGAGGTCCTGCTGTCGTCCAGGAGAACTGTTACCGTTAACGGTCATGCATGAAAGTAAATCACAAGTTTCTCAGTTTCAAACTACGAAAGACGTTAAATATGAGGAATTTAGAAAATAAATGTAAAACTGAGTTCAGAGACAGTGAAACTGCAGGTGAACGACGACGAACACACACACGGATATCGTAGGGTTACCATGACGACCGGAGGCTGGTCTCCGGTCAGTGCTGTGACCTTCTCGTAGAAAACGCTGACGACGTCACCGCCTGCTTCTCCGCGGACTGACGCCGAGGTCAAGGTTGACTTTCATACAGACGAGAACAGAGACAAACAGGAAGTGAAACAGAACTGGCAGGATTTTTTCTTCTGCAGAAACAAAACGGGTGTGAGCAGAGTGTGTTGGAGCTCTGAGAAGATACAGTCTTTGGAGAGGAGGTGGTCGCCCTTCGACGACAGGATGAACACCTGAGAGATCATCCTGCTGAAACACAAGAAGAGACGGTTGAGTGGTTGAAACGTCACTGCAGTCCACTGTATGGTGTTTCATAGTCAATCACTATTTAAGATCAACATGCTCTGTTTTTTAGTTTGGGAACAGCTTCCATCAAAGTCCACTCAAATGTCATATGAACGCCAGTCCTTCATCCTGCAGTCACCATGGTAACTGCAGTTTATCAGCTTCACTTCCCGGAGATGTTCCAGCTGAGATTAGGACAGTGGCATCACTTTAAATCGCTTTAAAACCAGCTGTGATCAGCAAAGTCTCCTTCATCTAATGCCGAATTTATTTCCAGTTGCAGTCAAATCACAGGAATTATTGAACGTGTCTTTAACACGCTAACTGGACGTGAAAACTAGCAAAAATACTTTAAATGGACTGAAATTGTGAGCGAGTTCAGCCTCCAAGTCTGAGCAGAGAAATGAGCATTTAACGCACATATAATGAAGCTGTCATCGATAACAATCACGTCTTTACTTACCTGCAGGAGGAGAGCAGTACAACGGATGCAAAGCACTGAAAGTGTTGGTCTATTTTTCTATTTTGTTACAAAAGCCATGAAAGTAAGTTGAAGCAAATTTAGTTGTAATGGTAGCATGGCTAACTCGGCTAACTGGACGTTAAAATGAGCTAATTTAGCACATTTAAACTTTTAAGGCAGAAAAAATTAGGACGAGCTGCTCATCATTGACCAAGGGAAATGAACTCAAAGGGTTAGAAGCTTTAATTAAAAGTACATAGTTTGTTAATAATTTGATCTACCGGCCTCCGTAACTGACAGGCTCGTGTTTACAACCCGGGTCAGTAGTGAGCTGGTGACGTCACAGCGCCGCCTGCTGGCCGGGCGGTGACGTCACAGCGCCGCCTGCTGGCCGGGCGGTAACGTTTCTGTACTCAACGGAAATACAGAAGATTTTACACACTAATTAGCTGCTAAACAGCTCTGCGGTCATTCTGTTAATATACAGCTGCATACATATTAATAACGTCACCCGTTTAGCTGTATAGTCACGTCAATGAGCGTGTAGTAACGACATCCAAACATTAGGCGGCAGAAGAGGCGGGAAGTCAAACGGAAGTGATTAACGTCGTGAGGGCGACAGTTTCCGCCACAGCATCGGTGTCTGTTCCAACTTGTTCATCATGAAGTAAGTAAATCTTCTCGGATTAAACGAGTCACGTGGGTTTATGTTGACTGATCGGAATTTATTCGTTTTCTGATGTACGCTAACATGCTAGCTGGTGCTAGCAGCCTCTGACAGTTTAACTGTTTTCTTTTATCGGCCAGTCGACGTCGTTCATTAATCATGAACTCTGACGTCAGTGTGAACACGGAGCAGCTGTTGACACCGATCAGAGTACATTTACATTAAAATTATTGCTTTCCTGCTTCGCGGCCACTTTAAACGGAAGAGCCTCGTTTTTCTGTCCGTTTCCGGCGGATTCAGTTTAAAACTGCAGAAGAAGTCTTCAATCTTTACGTTTCACCGGAGATGTTCAGTTTTAGTCTTCCGACACACACAAAACCTAAAACAGCGTTCTGCCTCCACAAGTCTGAAACAAACTCCCAGAAAATGTCTGTTGTTTTCCATCGAAGCCTTTTTAATACTTCCTCATGTTTCTCTTATTTATTCCAGAAAGGAGGAACTACGTTGTAGAAATATAAACCATGTTTGTGACCCGTGGCGTCCCTCAGGGTTCAACACTCGGGCCGCTTTGTTTTAACTTGTAAATACTTCCTCTCTGCTGAATCTTCCAGAACTCGTAACGGCTTCGCTGATGAGACAGATTTACGTGAACACACGTCGAACTGGACGGAACAAAACATTCTGAGTTAAATAATAAAGCAGCTCAAGAATGAAACCCTGAATATCTCGTAATTAAATGATACCGTAGGTTCCGGGAGGGAACCGGGTCCCTTTATACAGAACTGTATGTGTTGATAAACTGCAGAGGAACATCGGTTCTGATGAAACGTTCCGTCGTGTGTTTTCAGTCCGCTGACGAAGGTGAAGTTGATCAACGAGCTGAACGAGCGCGAGGCCGACCTCGGGATCAACGACTCGGTTTCCTGGCACACCGAGTACAAAGAGAGCGCCTGGATCTTCATCGGTGAGTTTGACTGACTGACCGGGTTCCACCGGGTTCTACTGAAGGTTCCATCAGAATGCGGAGGAGGAGTCCAGCAGGTCTACCTGTTAGTACCATCTGACCTCTGCAGCTCATCCAGAATACAGCAGCTCCACTTTAACCTCCTAGATTCACTCACACTACTCCGCTCCTCCTCCTCCACTCCTCCTCCTCTTCTTCCTCTTCTTCCTCCTCCTCCACCCCTCCTCCTCCTCCTCTTCCTCCTCCTCCACTCCTCCTCCTCCTCTTCTTCCTCTTCCTCCTCCTCCCTCTCCTCTTCCTCCTCCTCCACTCCTCCTCCTCCTCTTCTTCCTCTTCCTCCTCCTCCCTCTCCTCTTCCTCCTCCTCCTCCTCCTCCTCTTCCTCTTCCTCCTCCTCCCTCTCCTCTTCCTCCTCCTCCTCCTCTTCCTCTTCCTCCTCCTCCCTCTCCTCTTCCTCCTCCTCCACTCCTCCTCCCTCTCCTCTTCCTCCTCCTCCCTCTCCTCTTCCTCCTCCTCCACTCCTCCTCCCTCTCCTCTTCCTCCTCCTCCACTCCTCCTCTTCTTCCTCTTCCTCCTCCTATGTGACTTCTTTCTAACAAAAAGAAAAAAGTGTTAATAAAGAATACGTAGCGATCTTGAAACCTCGGCGACGGTGGTACAGATAAAGAACTGAACACCAGGTCCGTCCACAGACGATGGAAAACTAAAACTACCGTCCGGAGAGTCGAGTCGGTACTTCGTCCGTCTGACCGCTGTTTGTCTCCTGCAGGAGGTTTTCCGTACGAGCTGACCGAAGGCGACCTCATCTGCGTCTTCTCCCAGTACGTAATGTTATCGTCGCTCATTAAAAACACGTCAGACATACGTACGAACAATCTTTATTTCACGTCAGGTACGGAGAGATCGTCAACATCAACCTGGTGAGAGACAAGAAGACGGGAAAGTCCAAAGGATTTTGCTTCGTCTGCTACGAAGACCAGAGGAGTACTGTCCTCGCTGTGGACAACTTCAATGGCATCAAGGTGAGACGACACGCAACACTGCCCCCTACAGGCAGAGTCAGGAACTACAGGAACACTGTCCTCTACAGGCAGAGACAGGAACTACAGGAACACTGTCCTCTACAGGCAGAGACAGGAACTACAGGAACACTGTCCTCTACAGGCAGAGACAGGAACTACAGGAACACTGTCCTCTACAGGCAGAGTCAGGAACTACAGGAACACTGTCCTCTACAGGCAGAGACAGGAACTACAGGAACACTGTCCTCTACAGGCAGAGACAGGAACTACAGGAACACTGTCCTCTACAGGCAGAGACAGGAACTACAGGAACACTGTCCTCTACAGGCAGAGACAGGACCTACAGATTAATTTAATTTCCGATATTTCCTTGAGTGATTCGTAGTTTGTTTTCTTTTTCCCGTCAGATTAAAGGTCGGACGATTCGAGTGGACCACGTTAAAGACTACCGTCCGCCCAAAGACCACGAGGACATCGACGATGTCACGAAGCATCTGAGGGAGGACGGCTGCGCTCCTAAACCTCTCGACTCCTCCTCTTCCTCAGAGGAAGACGAGCAGTACACCATACCGATGAAGAAGCCCAAAAAAGGTGAGGTCACTTCCTGTTGTCTTACATCACACCTGAGGCCAGATGAGATGGACCTTTTATTTTACGTCTCTTTGATCTCAGACAAGAAAGAGAAGAAGAAGAAGAAGAAAGAGAAGAAAGAGAAGAAGGAAAAGAAGAAGGCTGAGAAGGAGAGGAGTAGCCGGGCGGCCTCTTCCTCACCTCCTCCTCCTCCTGCCGCTGCCTTTAGGGTCAAAGAGGAGAAGGAGGACACCGCCTACGACAAGTACAACCAGAGGGGGGCGCCGCCTGGAGGACAGCACAACGGACAGAGGGCGAGAGACAATGAGAGACTCCGGGGAGAGGAGGAGAGGAGACGAGAGACGGACAGGGATGAAGACAGGAGGAGGAATCAGGACAGGGAGATGGACAGGAGGAGAGAGACGGGCAGAGAGACAGACAGACAACACAGCGATAGAAGACGAGAGATGGACAGACGGAGAGACAGAGACTATGATGGGAGATAAAAAAACGACAGAAGAAGAGACGAGAGACAGACGAAGAAGACGGGGACCGGAGACATTTTTATACAATAAATGTTGAAATTAAAATATAAATATAAAAGCTGAGATAAAAAATAACAGATAATTAAATCAATAAATAAAAGGTATTGATTGATATTTTTTGTTTTAATTTCAGCTAATATTATTTTTACGTATCATTCCAGCGTTATGAATTAGTTGTTGTTTTTGTCGCCCCCAGGTGGCAGCAGCCGTCATTACACAACACGGTTTAATTTGTTGCAGTGAAACTGGATTTTGGTCATTTTCTGACTTTTACATAAATGTTTCGTGCGACTTCGTTGAGGCTACATTTGGTATTTTTCCTCGATGAAGCCTGACTTTTATTAAGTTTGTAGTTTCAATGAGTTTTCTAATAAAAATCATGAAACGTCTTCACATGTGACATCATTGTTTATTATTTAAAAATGAACCGAAACTAAAATGTCAGAATAATTAACAACTTATCAGTTACAAATACGTCAAACTACACGTCTAAAGGTGCTGCTGTTGTTTTGTTAATAATAACAGTCTTAAAAAAAAAAATCGCTGAACATCAGGAATATTTAAGAGTAAAATGTTTTTACAAAATAATGAGTTTTCAGTTGTTTCTCTTTAAATATTAAGAATAAATCTAGTTTGGTAAATTCTGGTAGAAACAGCTGCAGAAACGGCTTTAATTATTACAGAATAAAAAGAAAAGGAATATTGTATTGTATTGTTTTTGTCCGTTTTTATTCTCGAGAATTGATTTTATTGTTTTTTAGGCAAAAATGTACTTAAAATGTTGTGTTGAGTGATTAACAGAAAACCTGAAATTAATATGAATACGTCTGCCAGTAATTTTTGTCTTCATAATCTATTGATCGTTTAGCGTTTAAAACAGTGAAATATTCATCGTAATCCCCGGAGCACAAATGAACGTGTTCGGTTTGTTTTGTTTAGCTAGGTCAAAACTTCAAAAATAAAAACTACAATGACATAAAACCAGATGTTCACGCTTCAGAAGCCGTCAGAGAATTTCTGCTTAAAAAAATGACCTGAAATGACAATTGAATTAAAACTTTCTCCACGTTGATCCGAAGCTTCAAACTCGAAGCTGTAAAAATAGAAAATGTGCAATTTTACGTGAAAAAAAAAAAGCGCATGAAAATCAGAATACAAAAAATGGCATCCTTTTATTACAGAAACATGACGTCACAACAAAAACTAAAACTTCCAGAACCAGAAACTTTCATTTCAGCTTTTTATTCACTGACGGCTGAACTTTGTTTTTCTGCTTTTAGAGTCGAAGTTTCGTCTCAAACAAAATTAACGTCTTAGAAAAAAGACTCTGAAAATCTGTTGAACACAAACACACCTGGAACGTCTTTTATTTTATAAAATATTCTGTCATTTTAACTTTATTTACAGAATTTCAAACATTTCGTAGAAAGCCGAAGCTGCGAGTCGTGTTTCTGTGGATGTGAGAATCCTGGTTCGTTTGATTCAGGATCATAAACTCTGGTTCTGCATTTACACCATAAATATAAATATTAATATAAATATAAATATACGGGGAAGTTTCCAAACATAAAGTAAACATTTTAAAAAGTTTAATGAGGTTTTTCTAACTGAATGTAACTGTTGTAAAACCTTAAAGGTAATTAAATAAAATAAAGCTAATTGTTGATCAACTGTGACAAAACCTGAATAAACATTTCTACAACAAAAAAAAGTGATCTTTGAAATATATAAACAGGATTTAAAGGTAGTTTATTTCAATAAATTCCCTTTAATTCCACCACAGTGGGAGGCTGCTCTGCTAAGCTAGCCTAGCTAGCATTTATCAGCGCTTCTTCTCTTCCGATTAGATTGAAACATTTCCAACGTGTTGACGCTCAAAACTAAACCAGGAACCAGGAACCAGGAACCAGGAACCGGACGAGAACGCTCACGTTCACGTAAACACGACGTGGACAGAACGACATTTCCTCTGTCGTCACGTTCAAGTACGTCTTTTTATTTCGTTAATCTGATTACAGCCCTTAAAAACAAACTGGAATAAAATGATTGAATTTCTAATCGAATTTTATTTTAGTTTCTAATTTATAAAAATTCTGATTTAAATTTGAGTAAACTTGGCAAATAAGTTTGATAAAAAAAATGGTTCGTCCTCACTTAGTTAACGATTGAAGTTATACATAAGAATAAAAAGTCGACGTTAACTTCTCGTCAGCGAAAGATTAAAAATATTCCGCCGCTAACATCTTAGCTAACACGTTAGCTTGCTACGTTAGTTTCTGGCAACAGACGGATACGAAATCTGAAATACAAGAATACAAACTTCACGTGAGAGTAAACAGGAATTCATCGTAGAGTTAACAGGAATTTGCACGCTAACATATGTTAGCGTCACTTTTCTTCCCAACGAACATCTTCGACGTCGAAACTAAAACCTGAGTTTTAATCATCGTAATGAATTCATTGATAATGAATCCTAACAAATAGAAAACGTTGTTCTGAGAAACACTCGTGTTCGATCAGCTTGAAGAAGACGTGACCTTCAACATCATCGTATTCATTTCACGACACTTTGGTCACGTGTATTTTTACTGTAAACTGTGAGCGTAGCTTGGCTAGCTAAACGTTAGTCGATAACGTCACAGGAAACTGTCGCGCAATGAAGCTGAAAAACCTCATTTCATAACCAATGATTATTATCAATAAAAATAAACACAAAGAGTTTCTGGACGAGATTTAAATAAACTAATAACGTTTTTACTTCGGATACGTTTACGTATTTCGTTTTCGGTCTCGGAGCAGAAAAAGTCTCGTAATCAGTCGATGTGTTCGAATTGAAACGTATTCAAATCAAGACCGGAGGCCGTTTTCGGTGACACTCTGTTCGCGGTGTGAAGTGAGGTCAGAGGTCAGAGGTCAGAGGTCAGCGCCTCTGACGGAGGTGAGGTTAAATCAAAAAGTGGTTTTGTTGAACGAACACAGAAAATACAGCGGCGAGGTCGGAGGTTACAGACGTGTTCGTGGTCGGAGGATACAAAGGTTTTTATTAATGTATTCTTGTTATGAGGAGCAGGAGGAGCAGGAGGAGGAAGAGGACGGGGAGGAGGAGGAGGTGGTAGTTAATAAGGCTCTGTCGACCGAACGGACAGCGGGACAATAATTCCTGTGTCTCCGTAACGTCCGTCTCCGTGACGACCGTCCCCGTGAGGTCCGTCTCCGTCTTCAGCACATGGAGATGGTGACGTTGATGCCGAGGTTCCCGTTGTCGGCGAACAGGTGCGCGACGGAGGTGTCGAACACCAGACAGTCGCTGTTCACGATGGCGGCCGCCACGCCGTCGTGGATGGAGCGGGGCGTGGCCTCCCAGGTGAGGCGGCGCCGGTTCCCGTTGAGCTCCAGGCGGTAGGCGAAGTTCTCGGCCTGCTTCCTCGTACCGATGAGCAGCACGACGGCGAAGAACTGCTGGTGACCTTCAAACTTCTCCTGCTTCTCCAGAACCAGCATGAAGTGGTGACTGAAGCACGACTGCATCATCACCCAGTCGACGGCGCCGGGGAGAGAGATGTCTGTAGCGAGGAACACGATGTCCTCACCCTGAGGACAGAGACACACACAGAGACACAAAAAAACAGCGTGAGGAGAAACATCAGAAGTTGGGAGCAGCAGTGTTCTGCATTATTTATTTAAAGTTACAACACCTTCCTGCAAATGTTTCACAATAAAAGCCTTTTTATGAGGGGTTTCTTTCGAATAAAACACTATGGGGCTTTTAATTTGAAATAATACAGGAAGTGTTGAGGTGTAACACAGTGACCGATAGCAAACGATCATATTGAGATTTTATAAATCCCTTAATACGTCTTCATTATGACCCATCCGAACGCTGGTTTAAAGCCCCGCCCACTCCCGACAGGTGGAGGTGCTCACCTGCAGCGTGGTGATGGACTTGTGTGCGTGCATCAGGTGCGGCATGACGGCGTCCAGCGCTCCGTGCCACTTGCAGGTGGCCCCGGGACACGGACAGGTGTACGGCCGACACTCGCACACCTCCTCGTGGTCGGGCTTCTCGCTGTGATGCAGCGTCAGCAGGCAGCCGGCCGCCGCGTACTGAAGACAGGATGGAGGGAAGCAGAGCATCATGGGAGTTTTTATTCAGGATTAATGTGTCTGATAGATTTCATCTTCATGATCTGAAACATTGTTGGTTACTAAAATAACCTCGGTGCTGCTTTATTTTAGAATCAAACACGTTAAAAACATCAAACGGTTACGAAGACGTCGTCTTCACCTCCCGACCAATCAGAGCAGAGCATTTCAAAATAAAACTGATTTATTCCGTTTTATGTTTAATGGATGGAAACCGATTCAGTCCTGATGAGGACATCTCTACGGGGACGTCTCCACTCTACGAGGACGTCTCCAATCTACGAGGACGTCTCCGCTCTACGAGGACATCTCTACAGGGACGTCTCCGCTCTACGAGGACGTCTCTACTCTACGGGGACGTCTCTATGGGGACGTCTCCACTCTACGAGGACGTGTCCGCTCTACGAGCGTGGACACAGCTGCAGGAGGACACAGGAAACGGACCTCCGTCTGTCCATGAATATTTAACTCTGACCTGCGTCTCCGTGTCCTCTCAGATCAGGTGACACGTGTCTCATTTACAGGTGATGGACGGACAGATGACCCAGAAACTGGACAACCTGAGACCAGAGATTCGGGGGAGGGGACACCAGGGGACAAAAAGGGACACCAGAGGACAACATGGGACACAAGGGGACACTAGAGGACATCCGGGGACACCAAGGGACACTAGAGGACACCACAGGACACTAGGGGAAACGCAACACTGCTGAGAACGTTCAAACTACTGAAACATCCTCCAGCGGCTCTCAGTGATGTCATCATCCATCAGTGAGGTCATCAACCATCAGTGATGTCATCATCCATCAGTGAGGTCATCAACCAGCAGTGAGGTCATCAACCATCAGTGATGTCATCATCCATCAGTGATGTCATCATCCATCAGTGAGGTCATCAACCATCAGTGATGTCATCGTTGGTTTGTGAACGTTATGAATCCTCCAGTTCAGATTCTGTCCGTCTCCATCTTTGCTAGTTCGGAGCGGTTTGGAGCAGGAAGTGACCATATTTGGATGAGCTGGGGGAGGAGCCAGAGGTGGATCTGACCGATCTGATTGGAAACCTGACTATACTACGTCCCGCCCACCGATAGCTGTAACCTGACTGCACCACAGGCCTGTCAATCAAACAGACACGCCCCCAAAAACAGGTCTTCTTGAATCTTCTTTTCTAATGAATGAGGGATTATTTTCAGATGGACCTATGTGCTCATTACACCTGTCGTCCTGGACTCACCTGGCTGCCCGTCAGCGGTTTGGTGCGTCCGACAGGTCGACGGGTTCTGTCCCTGACCTCTGACCCCTGCTGGCCGGTGTTAGCGGTTAGCCCTGCGGCGCTAGCTGAAGCGACTCCGTGGGGGCGCGGCCAGCCCAGCAGGCGGCGCCACTGAGCCCACTCCCTGAGGAAAGGCAGGCAGGAGGCGGGGCAAAGCATCGAACCCGCGACAGCTGCAACGAGCAGTCAGTCAGCCGATTAGTCCATCAGAAGGGAACCGATCGATCGTTTGACTTTTGGTCAAACAAAACGAGACATTTGAACACGTCAGAACCAAACGATCAATAATCCAGATGAAGATATTTAACGTCTCTTCTCCGTCAGACTGAACACGACCTTCAGAACACTCTGCTGTGACGTTACTGGGTTTAAATAAAGGTTTTAAAAACATAAATTATATAAATAAAGTTTAAAGAATCTAAACTAATAAAGTTTCATATTTCAGCAGGAACTTTGTTCTCCAGTTTTTTGTCCCTCCGGCTCGCCGTCCAAAACCAGACGGACGGAAGACGAAACTTCAGTCGGACCTCAGAGATCAAATATCAGATTCATCTGAACGAGGAGACGGTTTGTCTGCAGGACGGCTATTGGACATGTTGGAAATGTTGGACATGTTGGACAGGTGCATCTGTCCAACATGTCCAACAGACCAACCAGCTGCTTCCCTCTGACGTCACCAACAACTTATTTTCTGTAAATTGAATCACTGTGGCTGGATGGTGCATTCAAGGACAACCGTGCAGGTGGGAGAGACTACATCTAATGATGTCCACTGTTCAGACAGCAGCATTCAACCTTGATTGATTCATAACTCTGTCTTTAAAATGTCCATCAGTCTGTCTCAGACGAGGCATTCAGGGTCTCACTTTGTTCGACCAAAAGTCCAAAACACAAACCGTTCCGTTCACACAGAAATAAAACGTTCGGCTGCTTTTATTTTTTTATTTTACTGTGAAATAAAATGAGGTGATTTTTTTTTTTTAATTTATTGATTAATTTGCTGATTATTTTTTTGATCAATTGATTGATTATTTTAAGGTCAGAAAATAAAGAAATAATAAAACTTCTCAGTTTTGTTTTGTCAGAATAAATCAGTACACTAATTTATTTTATTTTATTTGTGTTTTTGATTTAATTTCTGTCATCTTTATTATTTATATAATTTATATTTTATTATATTTATTTATTATTTTATTATAAATTACCATATTTGTATTTCTTCTGTTTTGGTCTCAAATAAATAAAGTTTGATTCAAAACATTAAATCTATCAGAATTTAAAGCAAAAAACATTTTAAATTAATCAACATTAAAATCAATAATCATCTAATCAATAAATCTGATAAAAGACGCTTGGGCTAAAAAAAAACAATCAATCAAGAAAATAACTGACAGATTGATCAATAATCAATAACTAGAACCACACACAAACAATCTTTCACCAATAACTCCATTAACAGTTTTGATCATCGATCGCTGAAGTCAATAAACAGGAAGATAAACATCAGCTGACAACAAACAAACAACAACAAACGTTTGACAGAATCTGACACTCAATGATTCGTCAATCAGCAAACACACACACTCACACACTCTCTCACACACACACTCACACACTCTCTCACACACACACACTCACACACTCTCTCACACACACACTCACACACTCTCTCACACACACACACTCACACACTCTCTCTCACACACACACTCACACACTCTCTCACACACACACACTCACACACTCTCTCTCACACACACACTCACACACTCTCTCACACACACACACTCACACACTCTCTCACACACACACACGCACGCACGCACACACGTACCGTTGCAGAATCTAAACAGCAGTAATGCAGCTGCCTCTCCCTCTGTCTCTCTGTCCCTCTGTCCCTCTGTCCCTCTGTCTCTCTGTCCCTCTGTCTCTCTGTCTCTCTGTCTCTCTGTCCCTCTGTCTCTCTGTCCCTCTGTCCCTCTGTCCCTCTCACTGCAGCAAGAAGAAGAATTTTTTTTTCTTCTTCTGTGGTGAAAAAACAACAAGGCAGCAGAAAAAACACACACACACACACACACACACACACACACACACAGACACACACACACACACAGACACACACACAGACACACAGACACACATTGTCAGCTGAGAGGTGGGGGCGGGGAAACAGAAACCTGATCAGGAGAGAGAATAAAAGGAGAACGATCCTCCTCCTCCTCCCCCTCCTACTTCCCCTCTTTCACCTCCACCTCCTCCAGAGATCTTCTAATAAACACCGATCAGCAGGTCCAGATCTCAGCTGACTTTTAATTCAGTGGGAACAATTATGAAGCTACCCGTGAACTCTGTGGGACACATTCAGGACCACCGACAGCGACACATTCAGGACCACCGACAGCGACACATTCAGGACCACCGACAGCGACACATTCAGGACCACCGACAGCGACACATTCAGGACCACCGACAGCGACACATTCAGGACCACCGACAGCGACACATTCAGGACGGACCGGGACAGTGACACATTCAGGACCGGGACAGTGACACATTCAGGACCGGGACAGTGACACATTCAGGACCGGGACAGTGACACATTCAGGACGGACCGGGACAGTGACACATTCAGGACCGGGACAGTGACACATTCAGGACCGGGACAGTGACACATTCAGGACCACGGACAGCAACGCATTCAGGACCGGGACAGTGACACATTCAGGACCGGGACAGTGACACATTCAGGACCACGGACAGCGACACAATCATCAATCACCACCAATCAATAATCAATCATCACCGATCAATCATCAATCAGATCCATCATCAATCTGATCAATAACATCCTTTCAAGGTTTACAAGGAAATAAATTATAAAAACTACAACCTCAAAAACAAAAAGTCGTGATCAAGTATTTACTACAGACAGTGAACTCACCACAGACACTCTAATGTCCTACTATTATTACAGACCGTGAACTCACCACAGAAACTCTAATGTCCTACTGTTATTATAGACGGTGAACTCATCACCGTGATGTTTCACAGCTGTATAAACCAGTGGTGTGTTCAGGGACCGCGGATCATTTCACAGTAAACCTTGATAACTTCTTCTTAGTTGCATTTAAAATCACCGGAGTGTACCTGAATGCTTCACCAGCGCGTCACAGTTACAAACTTTATGGTTTGTTTTTGTTATTGTGGCGCCCCTGTGACGTCACAGGACACACGCACACCGTGTGCGTGAGGAGGCCGTGTGTAGAAGTTGTCCTGGGTGTGTACCGGGCCGGTGTACCGGTCCAGGTGTGCTCACCTTGCAGGGGAAGGGCAGCGTGGACGCCACCTTCTCCATGGCCAGGTTCCGGATGCTCGGGCTCAGCGGGCCGCGGCAGGTCGGGCAGCAGCTCAGCTTCTGGCGGCACTGGTTGCAGACGAGGTGACCGGCCTGGCACTGCAGGATGGGCGGCAGGACGTAGTCGAAGCACACCGGGCACTCGAACAGCGCCGTGAGCTCCGCGGGCTGCCCGGGCAGGCCGGCCGGCAGGGACACGGTCGGGGACGGGGCGACGGAGCCGGAGCCGGAGCCCACACCGGCGGCTGCTGCTGCGGCGGCAGCGGCGGCGCCTCCTCCCGACCCCCCGTGCTTTCCCGCGCCTCCTTTCCCGGCCCCGAGTCCTCCAGCTCCGGCTCCGGCGGAGGACGGACGGCTCATGGCTTCCAGCTGCAGTCTGGTTCCGTCATCTACTGTTTACTACCGGACGTCCCTCCGGGGCCCAGGAGACGACAACATGGCGGCTGCTAGTTTGTATCGCCTGCCGACCGCTGCTATTGGCTGCCACTTCAGTGATTGACAGGCGGCTCAGCCAATCATAGAGAGGAGTCGTGTCACCGCACGTTCAGCAGCAAAAACAAAGAAATTCAGCAAAAGTTCAAAGTATATTATATTATATTATAATGTATTATATTATATTATGTTTTATTAAATTATGTTTTATTAAATTGTATTATATTATATTATGTTATATTAAATTGCATTATTTTATATTATATTATATTGTATTAAATTATGTTATATTAAGTTGTATTGTATTATATTATACTGTATTGTATTATATTATATTGTATTATTTTATTCTATATTTAATTATATCATATTATATTTATAAAATATATAACATAACATGTACACAATATAAAGCTGCAATAATCTAAATTTGATTCATGACATTTAGGCACCTTTAACTCAGATTGCCTTGAAATGAACATTATCAGTCATACAACACACTGTAAATTAAGCTTTTTGATCAGATTCTCTGTAATAAAGGAAATTGACTTGTAATTTATTATTTTACAATTTATAATAATAATAATAATAGCAACAACCAGACTTTAATTTTATGGGACCTTTCAAATGACAAATTTAAACCATTTTAATACGACTTTTTTTTTTTTATTGAATAAACAAATGAACACTTTTTTTTTAGTTTTAATGTAACTACAGCATGCAACATACATGACCATACAAACATGCTCAACATATCCCCTCACTTCCCTCGTTTCAGTCGTCCTGCAGCTCTCTGGCGCCTTCCTGTGGAGCTTCAGGTGAAATCACACCCTTCTTCATCCCTGTCTTCCTCATCACATGAACCAGCTGAACACCAGACTGAAAACTTTCAGTTGCAGATAGACATTCATAAAACCGCCTTACTGACAGCTCACATGAAGGAAACATCTGGTTCAAAGGTTTAAGAGAAACCAGTCAGAGTGAAACCTCCCAACAATTAACTTCTTTGTTCTGCAGGTTCTTAAATCTGACAACAGGAAGTAAAGACCTGCGATGTGTCTCCGATCACACACTCACATTCTAACACCGTCACCATGGAAACATGCAGCACATTATACATTACGAATCGCATAGTTTTTCCTTTTAATATGTTCTGCGAAAGCATTAGCGCCACCAACTTCAATAAACGGTCGCCATCTTGGCTACGTAGCATGAAGGGGCAGGGCTAAACATGGAAGAGTCCTAAAATGTACGTGAAATCACGGAGGTACGTGATCTGAGACATTTATATCCCGACAGGCCTGATTATAGAGCGGCTGCAGGTGGAGGAATTGGGCGGAGCTACTGGGTGAGGTGGGCGTGGCAGGAAGGAGGCTGGACAGGAAGTCCCAATCCTCCACGTGTTCTGAAAACGGACTTTACTCATTATGAAACTGTTTCTTCTGCAGATCCAGAGAAGAATTTCCACCTGAGCGTACCTGTGGAAACACTTCGGTGTGATCTGCAGGAGTGGGCGGGGCTTACCGGGCCGAGCGCCGGTGACACCTGATCTCCTTCTGCTGTCGGTCTGTAACATCAGCTCCCAGCGCCCCTCTGCTTTGTTCAGGTTTGGCTCCATGACGGCTTCCTGTTGGCATCTGAAAGCTCCGCCTCTTATTTCCAGGAGGAGTTGAGGAGTTGCTCCACAATTAACCTTCAGACGCCTTCGAGTCCCGAACAAAAGCTGCTGGAAGAGAAACAGGATGAAGCAGCCAGCTGGGAGGTCTGAGGCCGCGCCTCCGCCGCGACCTCCTGTTGGTCCAACAGAGGAGCTGACTCATCAAATATACATATCTATAAATATAAATATAAATATATATAAATATACATTTATAAAAATACATCTCTGAGCTGCTGTTTGTTTTTTATTAAAGTATATTCAATATAAAACTTAGACCTGAACCCTCTTCACTTCCTTTAACTGGAGGTTTTGTGTTTCCATGACGACGACTGCTGGAGGCTTCACGTTGTCACTGTTAGTTCATCTCTTTCTCATGAACTCGATATCTGAAGGAATTTAATACAAACCTTCATTTGGTCCCTTAGATGAACTGATTAGATTTTGGGGGTCAAAGGTCAAGGTGACCATCCCCCACATGAAATGTGTGACTCTCATCTAAACTGTGAAGCTTCGTCTGTTGTCATGGTCATTAGATTTACGAGGCAGATTCCTTTCAAGTTTTCTCTTCATCATGAAAATAATCAGATTGTTGACAGAAATAACATCTTTCCTTCTTTGACAAACTGAATCTTCCTGTTTGCTCTGAACTCTCTCGTCTTCGTGTCGAACTGAACGTTTATCAGCGAACTGAAAGAAACCGGATCAAAGAGCAAAAATAAATCCATTAAGAAGAAGAAGTGAGTGTCAGTTTGGACGGTGACCTACTGACTTCATCACGCCGGCTAATTTAATTCCTGCTAATCCACTAATCTCCCCCTCATGTCCTCACCTCACTTTTCAAACTTTATTATTTATTATTTATTTATTCATTCTGCTGTCGGAACGCTTCACGTTCACTCTGAAATATTCACTTCAAACATCTTCCATCACGATGAGGATGTTTGTTTGTAATGACACACAAACAGTTTCAGTCATAAAGTTGTTGTTGAACAGACTCTGAACAAAGCTGAAATCTTGAAGTTGACCTTTGACCTTTTGGATATAAAATATCATCAATTCATCATTTTATCAGTGAATTCGTGAATGAATTCTAGAGTTGTGGCCGCAAACGTGTTAAGTTAGGTTATAGTGACCTTTGACCTTTGGCCACCAAATTCTTATCAGATCATCGTTGGGACCGACTGAACGTTTGTACCAAATTGAAAAAATTTCCATCATAGTTTTCTTGAGATTTCCTGAGATCTCGTTCTCCAGATCATGAAAACGAGACGAAGAGATAATTTGAAGTAGCAGCTCCCAAATTCCACACAAAAATTAATAATAATAATAATAATAATCTGTTGGTTCAAGTGTTCACTTTACTCACCTGTCTGATCTTGACTCTGAAATTTATTCCTACAATAAACTCGAAGTCACTCATTTATTTTGCTGCAGCTCGGTATCACGACAAAACATGTATGCCATCATGTTTTTTTGGAGCCACAAGTGACCATATTTGGACAACTATGTCCCGCCCACCTATAGCTGAAACCTGACTGCATCAAAGGCCTGTCACTCAAAGAGCCCCGCCACCAAACATACCTGTTTTAGAGTCCAAATATTTAATGAATGATGAATATTTCCAGAAGGAAACTCTGATCAAAAGGAGTTTATCTAACGACACCATGATGGAAACATTTACTGACTTTGGATTTCAGGATTTCATTTTCACTGGGAGTCTACGGAGACGGCCCCTAGTGGTCCTCAGTGGTACTACACTTTAGGCTTCACTGTTCAGAGCTGGAACACTTTTAAAAACAGTCTGTGATTAAAAGCTGATCTTCTAACTCCTCTCTGTCTTCTGTTTATGTGTTCGGAGTCGATCAGCAGCTTCTGATCCGACTGATCACCGATCAGCTCGTCTCTGATCCTCCTTCAGTCCTGCAGCTGTGACTGAACACAGTTTTGTAGCACTAATGACCTCCCATACAGCAGAGACCACCGCACAGCAGCAAACACACCGACCCACATCAGCAGCTCCTCCTCTCAGTAAGCTCCATCCTCCGAGCCGGCCGGCCACTCGCTGCTCATGTCTGATCATCTTCCATCCATATCACATCGGATCAATAACCAGGATCAATAACCAGGATCAATAACCAGGACGGGATGAAGCTCCTCTCGATCACGTCCCTCCTGCTGCTCTGCTTCCTGCCAGGTACAAACATTTCATACTTTACATCAGTCTGACTCCAACACAGGTCACTTCTTTATGTTCTGATCATGTACAGGTAGGTTCTAGATTTTATTTATTTATTTCCAAAATGTGAAGTCAGTCATGACATAATCTGAGGATTAAATGTATTGACATGTGTGCTGCTGCGGAGCCTCTGGATCTGAAACTTTAACGAACCTGAACATTTTATATTATTGTGCCTTTAAAAAACTTTTCATTTGTTTTATAACAGAAATTCTTTAATTGTTTTCTTCATCAGTGAATCTGAATATTAGTTTCAAGCATAATTACGTCTTTGTTTTGTCTATAAAATGTCACAAAATAGTGAACAATTTGCATGAAAATATCCTAAAAGTTTTCTATAATTCATACTGAAGAAAATCAACCAGTTCTGATTATTTAAGAGAAAGTTAAAAAATATTAAGATATATATCTAATAAATCCAAGATATTTTTCTGTGATAAATGTCAGTTCGCTATCAGGAAGCTTCACGTGTTGCTGCTTTCAGAGTTTTATTGAACGGAGATGTGGAGACGTGGAGGTGTTCAGGACTCTGTGTCTCTGTGATAAGACAGGAGGACAAAGACGGACAGGTTACAGCTGCTTCACAGAACATGTGGGGTCGGATCCCAAGTCATGCTTTTATTGTGAAGGAATGAACAGATCAATATGAGTGATGTTTTATTTGAGGCTTGATTCTTGAAATTCTACAAAGTCTGATTGATTCATGTTTGACTGCTTGTGTCTGCGATCGTTTTTAAAATGTCCAGAACAAACAAACGTCACGTTTTAAACCTGCAAACAGTCACAACAGAAAGGAACAAAACTTTTTATTCACTCGTCTGTCAGTCAGTTTGATGCAGACTGAAAAAAGATCTAAAAATACAATGAAAACCAGAATATGGTTTAATATGACCACTCCTTTCCACAATTAATAAAGAAAAGGTCCAGTTGAGACTCCGCCTCCTCTAATGAGTCAACTAATATCAGAGATCTTTCCAGATGAACTCTCATGTTACCGTCGGCTAAGTCAGAGTAACATCTTCTGAAGAGACGCTGACAGAGATAAACCTCAAAGCTGTCAATCACCATTCATCCACATAGAGGAGCAGTGACCTCCAGAGGTCAAATAGCAGAGATGATCCCAAACACACTTAAAACCGACACATCAGGTTCGTCCTCGAATATCAACACAGAGGATTTATCTGTTCGGAGAGAAGCTCAGAGTGATGAAAAGAAATGATGCTTCCTTCGTACGAATACATTTTATCTTGATGATAGTGGCGGAGGAAAATGAAGCCATGAATATCTGACCTGTGAAGTACAGCCGTCTGTCCACTAGAGGGTGCAGAGTCAGTGGTGTGTTCGTTTTAGGAGCCAAAAACCCAGCTGGTTCCGTTCAGAAGAAGATGAGCGTTTGGGTTCAAATAAATAATTATATGGAAATAACATTACGTATGTCACTTGAGCTACTTAACGTACATGACGTAAGTTAAATACGTTACAAGACGTGTGCAACTGTAAACGCAGACTTTTGTTTTGCATAATGAGCGCTGGTCACTCTTCAGTCTGAAAGAGTCTCTGAGTTGTTCCAGGAAGCTGAAGCGTGTTTAGATGACAGAAAACAGACCTCAGACAACCTGAACGTTTCATCCACAAAACTCACCAAGCGTTTCGTTACATCATGAAGAAAATTAATAATACAGAACAAGCAAGTCTTTAAAAGGTGAATTCCTCCCAGGAGGGTTGGACAGACATGCTGAAGGAGTTAGTTCATGAGTCGGGGGGTCAAAGGTCATCAGGTGGATCACAGAGGCTTCAGCAGACCGTCGTGGTTCAATCTCTTACACACACACACACACACAATGTGTGTGTGCTCCTCTCCCAGTTTAAACACTGAACCTGTTTGGACCAGTTGTCCAACTGGGGACCAAAGTCTGGTCCTGATGAGACCCGACGTCTTGGTTGAGGTCAGGTTTTGGTTATCCTGAAGGTCGTGTTAGTTTGAAGGTCATCACCAGGAATCAGTATCTGTGCACATGTTTGGACTGAGTGTTTGGAGGATAACCTAACGTCTAAGTCTAGGTTCTAGATGTGAATGAGCATTAAGGAGGCTGTGGTCATGAATGAGAGGTTCAGGAGGCCCATGAGGAGGTTCTGGGAGTTCTGTGTGTTTCAGTGGGTCTCCAGCAGATCTTAGAGGTTCTGTAGAATATCTGTGGGGTATTTTAGATGATGTGTTAGACAGCACTCGGCTCCTCCATCCTGATGGAGGAGGAGGTGCCAGTATACATTGAAGAGGTCCAGTTTGTGGTTCTGGTGGGTTTCTGACAGATGTCAGGGTTCTGTATTGCATGGAACATCGATGGGAGAAAGCTGAGCGTCGTGTTTCCTCCTCCACCGTCAGAACACCAAATAAGGGAACATGTGAGTGACGGACGGCGCCGGCCGGTCCAGAACCGTTCACACGTGTCACAGATATCATCTCTGCTCAGACACGCTTCTAAAACACTCCAGTTTCAGCTCCATCCGTCAGCGGCTCGTAAACACTGTCAGGACTAATGGAGGTCGGGTCCGACATCCAGAACACGTTTCAAACAAACGTTGTTTCACGTGACATGAAAATTAGATTTAAAAAGCCTGAAGTCGGTTTGTTTTCTGTTTTTGGAGAATAAATCTTTGCATTTGATTCTGGTCATATTTCACCCATCAGAACAATCAGTAAAAGAACAATAAACTGGTTTTGGTCTTTTTATGGGGACCGTTCATCATAACAAAATTACTTTTAGTGGCATGTATTATTATTATTATTATTATAGTATTATTATTATTATTATTATTATTATTATTATTATTATTATTATTATTATTATTATAATTATAATGGAACAGCATAAACCTTTCTACTTACTTTACAAAGTTTATATACAAAACACATGAAAATGGTTTTAGATGAAACTACAGAGGAAACTGTCAAATAATGATTTGAAGTTAATTATCAACTATTTTTATTACTTTTTATATCATTTTTCATAAAAAGAAATATAAATATTTCATCTTTCAGATACTTAAAGGTTAAAATTTGCTGCTTTTCCCTTTAATTTATTTAAATACATTTTATTCATCAGTTTGGACTGCTGTTTTCAGAGTTTATGCAAATAATCAGTCAGTTAATCAAGAAAATAATCTGCAGGGGAATTCATAAAAACAGGAAAATTAGTTTCAGTCCTAAACATCATAATAAAAGAAGCTCAACCAACAATATCAGAAGAATCCTGATGAAAATCTGATCATATAAAACAATCAGATGTAACGAAGAGCTCAGGAACAGTTTTCATTCCACATTTCCATGTTTGTTCAGGATGTTAAAACTCCCCCTCGTCATTTTAATACTTCATCCTCTTCTTATCTGAAGGTCATTACAGCGACGCGTTTCCTTTTTAGTTCATAGTATGTTGAAGTTCTTCTTTCAGGGTCAATAAGTGACGACTATAAACATTTATTAATAATTATTAGTGGTTAAAGGTCACAGAAAGTTTGGTTTTAGTGAATCACCGACTGTAAAGAAAGTTGAAAGCCATAATTGCCGTGAAGCAGGCGACTCATCGTCCAGCAGCTCGTTGAGACGAACGCCAACGAAGCGTCTCGCTCAGAAGGTTTGTTGGCGGGAAGACGTCGTTCCTCGGCTGCCTGAAGACACTGACGGACAACAAGTCCTCAACATGTTTCATTCCACTTTACTTATATGGTGACTGACTGTTATCAGAGCTGAATCCTGACGGGACAACTATAACCTCATTATTATTGTTATTATTATTATTTATGGAGGGAAATGTTCTGTTTGCACAGTTAGAAAAGAAAACATCTGCTTATTAAAATATTTACTAGATATGAACACTTTGATTTAGTTCAAGTTTTTACTGCCAAGAGAAACTTCACAGAAACAGACCAACGGGAGCATCTTTCCCCTTCATCATCATCATCTTCATCATCATTTTCCTAATCTTCACCATCATCACCATCATCATCTTCATCACCATCTTCATCATCACCTTCATCTTCATCACCACCACCATCATCATCATCATCACCACCATCATCACCATCTCCACCAACACCGTCATCATCATCATCATCATCACCATCTTCATCATCATCTTCATTATTGTCATTAAGTGTAAACAGGATTTAAAGGAATTAACAGTCTGCTGCGACTCTGCTGACGTTTTTTGATTAACATGTAAAACCTGAAGGTTAATTAAGCAGGGAACCGTGTGTGTGTGTGTGTGTGTGTGTGTGTGTGTGTGTGTGTGTTATGGTATGTGTGTGTGTGTGTGTGTGTGTGTGTGTGTGTGTGTGTGTGTGTGTGTTATGGTATGTGTGTGTGTGTGTGTGTTATGGTATGTGTGTGTGTGTGTGTGTGTGTGTGTGTGTTATGGTATGTGTGTATGTGTGTGTGTGTGTGTGTGTGTGTGTGTATGTATGTGTGTGTGTGTGTGTGTGTGTGTGTGTGTGTGTGTGTGTGTGTGTGTGTATGTGTATGTGTGTGTGTGTGTGTGTGTGTGTGTGTGTGTGTGTGATGGACTTCTGCTGGTGACATGAGAAACAGGATTAACAGGAAATCATAGCAGACAAAAGGACTTCATGTATTAATTCATTAATAATAATAATCTGCAGGTTAATGTTTCATCAAACTGAGAAAAAGTAAAATCAGGAATTGTTTGTGAAAAGTTGACTAATTTGATAAAATGTTCAACATTTTAAACAGTTGGATTTTCCAGATGATTTCCAATCAGCATTGAAGGAGTACTGTTGACATATCGGCAAAACATTGAAGAAATGAAGGTCATGAGGTCGTTCCTCTGGAAACAGGAAGTAGATCGATGGTTTTAAATCTGGTTTCTGCTCCTCAGTTAGCTCGGCGGCTCACGGTCGCTACGCTCAGAAGCTGCTGACCAACCTGTTCTCCAACTACACCAACGCCCTGCGGCCGGTCGAGGACACCGACTACATCATCAATGTCACGCTGCAGATCACGCTGTCCCAGATCATCGACATGGTAACCATCACCTCCTCCAGGTGTTCCTGAGGTGAGTCGCCACCGCGCTGACGCTGCTGTCTTGTTTCACCAGGACGAGCGGAACCAGATCCTCACCACCTACCTGTGGATCCGCCAGGTGTGGATGGACGCCTACCTCACCTGGAAGAAGGAGGACTACGACGGCCTTGACACCATCCGCATCCCCAGCAGCTATGTGTGGAGACCGGATATCGTTCTGTACAACAGGTGGGCGGAGCCTAGAAGGGGTGCAGTTATAATCGCTTCTGAGTTCACATCACAGACTGTTTCTAAAAGAGCTCGTAGCTTCAGGTCTGTAAAATAGTTCTGATCCAGAAGTGTCTTCAGCTGCAATACCAGCGAGTGCCACTAGAGGTCGGCTCCAAAAAGCCTTCGGCTCCAAGATTCAAGAAGATCTGTTTTTGGGGGCGTGTCTGTTTGATTGACAGGCCTGTGGTGCAGTCAGGTTACAGCTATCGGTGGGCGGGACGTAGTATCGTCAGGTTTCCAATCAGATCAGTCAGATCCACCGCTGGCTCCTCCCCCAGCTCGTCCAAATATGGTCACTTCCTGCTCCAAACCGCTCCGAACTAACAAGATGTTGACGGACAGAATCTGAACTGGAGGATTCATAACGTTCACAAACCAACGATGACATCACTGATGGTTGATGACATCACTGATGGATGATGACATAACTGATGGTTGATGATTGGTTAACTCCCTTTCCTTCTTCCCTCTCTTGTCTTCACACGACTTCCTGTTTCCTCCTCCACAGTGCAGACGACGAGTTCTCCAGCTCCATGGAGACCAACGTCGTCCTCCGTAACGACGGACAGCTCATGTGGGACCAGCCGGCCATCACGAAGAGCTCCTGCTCCGTGGACGTGGCCTTCTTCCCTTTTGACATGCAGCAGTGTCACCTGACCTTCGGCTCCTGGACTCACAACGGGAACCAGATGGACCTCATCAACGCCCTGGACAGTGCTGATCTGACGGACTTTGTCCCCAACGTGGAGTGGGAGGTGAGAGACGCCGTCCTTATCTGCTTAGAGACAAACTGTCCGTTCTGCTTCAGACAGTCTAATGAAGTGAAATCTGTTTCTCTGAGCAGGTTCTGGGTATGCCGGCCAAGAAGAACGTGATCCTGTACGGCTGCTGCTCCGACCCTTACCCCGACATCACCTTCACGCTGCACCTGAAGAGACGTGCCTCCTTCTACATCTTCAATCTGCTCATACCCTGCATGATGATCTCCTTCCTGGCTCCGCTGGGCTTCTACCTGCCGGCTGACTCTGGGGAGAAGGTTTCTCTGGGTGTCACCGTGCTACTGGCGCTCACCGTCTTCCAGCTGCTGGTGGCGGAGAGCATGCCGCCGTCCGAGAGCGTCCCGCTGATTGGTGAGAATCATCACTCACTTCTACCACTTCTTGATAATGTTTTAGCTGCAGGAACTGAGAACCAGTGTAGTTGTTCGAACTCCGTTTTGAAGGTACTAAACTAAAGTGCCGTAGATGATGTCTTAATAAGTTTGTTTGGATCCAATCTAAAACACAAACATAGCAACCGAAGGTTAACCCTAACCCTGACTATACGCAGCTTTAATACTCAGAGTTACTGTCTAGCCTGAATAAAACTACACAGCAACCACTGACACTCAAAGCAAATAATAAACTTTATTTCAAGAGAGGATGGGGGCTCTGCACCCTGGAGCATAGCTAACTCCGGGGGGGCCGTCCTCGGGTAGGGTGTCTGGTGATAATGGTGGAAACACCCGGTGACCCCGAGGTACACCATTGATGACACATCCCTCCAAAACCACAAAATACAGTTTAGGACAGTAGCTCGCCAAATCACCAGTTAAAAAGTCACCACAGGAACACCTCGAACCCAAACTGTGACCAAAATAAACTCAACTAATAGGTCTCCGCAGGACCCTCATTGAAACCCTGAACCGGATACCGCAAACGTTATAAATTAAGGGCAATATGGGACCCTGTGGGGTCTGGGAACTCTAAATTAAAAGTGGTCACAGAACCACCTCAAACCTAAATCAGGGACCAAATAAAAACTTAAAGGGTTAGGGTTAGGGTTAGACCCCCGGGAAGCCTTATAACAGGATACGATAAAAGATACAATGTAGGGTCACCGTAGAACCCTGGTTAAAAAAACTTTTTTAAAGAAACATAAAAAACGGTAGAATCAAGATCACACAACTCTAATCTAAAAAAAAAAAAAATCATCTCAGTACTACTTCATACCAAAAAACTTGGACCAAATAAACATAATCTAAAAAAAAAATCCCAATGGGACCCCCTCTAAAGCTCGTATCGGGGACGTCTAACTACGAACCAGATAACCACCCTGAAAAAAAAATTTAAGGTCGCCACCGGACTCTCAAAGTCAAATGAGTCGTGTTTCAAAGTGAACCGGAGGCGACGGCCATGAGTGGACTCCTCACAAACCTAACTGGGACCAAGAACCCACTTGGGACAACACCACCACCAAGAAAACCTCATCCTTGCGCCTCGGAGTTGACACAAAAGTGAGGAGAGCTTGACTGACATGTGGCGGCCTGTGCATTGCCCTTGACCCTCTATACCAAACTACTGGACCTGATGAGGGGCCCTAATCTTAATCCTAATCCCAACCCAACCCAAACCCTAATCCTAATCCTAACCCTAACCCTAATCCCTAACCTGAATCCCTAATCCTAATCCCTAATCCCTAATCCTAACCCTAATCCCTAACCCTAATCCCTAACCCTAACCCCTAACCCTAATCCCTAATCCCTAATCCCTAATCCCTAATCCTAACCCTAGCCCTAATCGAGGCAGCAGCAGATCATCAACGTCCATGTTCTGGGTCAAAGGCTGAAATCAGACCGTTTTACCTGCTTCTGTTTTCTGAGCTCGTTCGGAGTCGGAGCCAGAAAAATAAATATTTATCTCCAACAGTTGGTTCACAAACACTCTCTTGTGATTGTTTCTCATCCTCACGGAGCAGTTGGACTCTCTGCTGTTTGTATCCATCCTCACCACTTGGCCACCTTGATATAATTATGTTTTATTGGCTGTTATAAAACTGTCATTGGACCACTGAAAGTCTCCATTAAGATGAAGGAACTCGTCCACCTCTCCTCATCCACACCAACAAACTGTCACCACGACGCCGCTGAAACCAGAAAGTCCAGCAGCTCATTTCAATATCATCATCCACAGATAAAAGTCAAAGTTTGAGCAGAGCTCAGCTCAACTGAGTCGTGGTTTTCTCTGAAGAAAAACTAAACGGCAGGACCGTCGTCTGCACCATTTCCAAGAGTCACCAGAGCGTCGAACACAGGCGAGTCCACCTGGTGATACGTCATACGCTCCACTGGTTTCATATCATAGTTCGATACCGGACAAATAAAACTAAAGTGCAGAGAAATGATAGGATTTCAAAAGTTATTACAGGTTTTTTAAGGTTTCAGAGTTGATTCCAGTTTCTCACCTCAGTTCCCAGCTGCCTGCTGCGTGAAGATCACTTCCTGTGCTCCATCTGTCTGGACGTGTTCACCGACCCGGTCGCCACGCCGTGTGGACACAACTTCTGCCAGATCTGCATCACTAAACACTGGGATACGAATGCGCCATACAACTGAAATGTAATGTAACTGCCCCATGTGTAAAGAGATCTTCTACTTGAGGCCGGCGCTGCGGGTCAACACGCTGATCTCTCAGATGGTCGCTCAGGTCCGACAGAGATCCAGCAGCAGCAGCTTGGAGACACAACGTCCCGAAGCGCAACGCGTCTCCTGTGACATCTGCACCGACAGCAGAGAAGAGGCCCTGAAGTCTTGCCTGGTGTCTGGCCTCCTACTGCCACACTCACCTGCAGCCTCACCTGACCGTCGCCGGCCTCCAGAGACGTCCGCTCATCGACCCGCTGGGGAACCTCCACAGCAGAATATGTGTGAAGCACGACCAGCAGCTGCTCTGCAAGGTGGAGCAGGCTCTGAGAAACGAGTGCGAGGAGAAGAAGGCCGCGTTGGGGAAGATGGAAGATCAAATTCAGCTGAAGATCCAGAAGAGACGTCTGAAGGTTAAGGAGCTCAGAGAGTCGGTGAAGGTCAGTGAGGAAGCGGCAGACAGAGAGAAGACCAACGCCATTCAGGTCTTCAGCGCTCTGAGGGAGCTCCTTGAGAAAGGACTGGGCGACCTGTTCGACACCAAAGGAGGCTGACGGAGGAGCAGGCCGAAGGCTTCATCACTGAGCTGGAGCAGGAGATCTCTGAGATGATGAAGAGGAGCTCTGAGATGGAGCAGCTTTCTCGCTCTGAAGACCCCTTCCACCTCCTGCAAAGGTTCCCGTCCCTGAACGCCGCTCCACTCACCAGGGACTGGACGGACATGAGGATCAGTCCTCCGTCGTACGAAGGGACTGCAGTGAGAGCTGTGGACGAGCTGGAGAAGAAGCTCAGCACAGAGATGAAGAAGCTGTTTGAGGCTGAGCTGACGAGGGTCCAGCAGTTTACTGTGGACATGACTCTGGATCCTGAAACGACCAATCCCTGGCTCGTCCTGTCCGACGACGGAAAACAGGTGACCTGCGGTGACATCATCAGGAACCTCCCCGACAGTCCGCAGAGGTTCTCTTACTACGCCAGCGTGTTAGCAGAGCCCAGTTTCACTTCAGACAGGTTCTACTACGAGATTCAGGTCAAAGGGAAGACTAAATAGGATGTGGGCATGGTCAAGGAGTCGGTGGACAGGAAGGACTGGATCACGCTGAACCCTTCTAACGGGTCCTGGACTCTGTCTCTGAGGAACCAAACTGAGTACACGGCCCTCACAGAGCCTCGAGTCCGTCTCTCTCTGAGGACGAAGCCGGAGAAGGTCGGTGTGTTCGTGGACTACGACGAAGGTCTGGTCTCCTTCTACGACGTCGACACTGCAGCTCTGATCTTCTCCTTCACCGGCTGCTGCTTCACTCAGAAACTCCACCCGTTCTTCAATCCCTGTAACAACGAGGGCGGCAGAAGCTCGGCTCCGCTCACCGTCTGTCTGCAGAGTCAACTTTGACTTGGAGTTCATTTACGAAAGGAGACGAAAATGTACTGAAACGACAAAATCAACTAATTGATGGGCTCCCGATCAGATCCGCCGCTCACTCCGCCCCCAGCTCGTCCAAATATGGTCATCATTTCTGGCTTTTTTTAAAAACCAAGATGGTGCCAATTGAAATGTCAGACTGGAGGCTTGAAAACATTCATAAACCAACGGGTGACGTTACAGTGATTTATTCTTGGTACAACCATTTGAACCATGCGCCTCACTTTATGCTCAGATTATAAAAATACGACCTAAATGCGCTTCAGACTGAGTTTACATCGTTAATGTAGGTTTTTGTCGATCGGTCACCTTCTGCTGCCTCAAGATAACGATGCACCAGTGACGCTCCTGACAACTTGTTTGGAGAGGAAAGACGGGATGGTTTGGGTGGTGTTGGTTCGCAGGACATTTCAGTCCAAAAAACACAAAGAAATAAGAAGACGTTTTAAAAAGTGTGGAAGTATAAGTCAGATCATAATCACTTCATAATATGTACATTTCTCTCTTCCTAAATAATAAAGACAAATTAGAAAACCTTGGATGAACACCTCTTCTGTCTAAAAATGAAACAGGTTGTTGTTTCTAATCATCTGATGACACCAAAGATGATGATGGAGAATTTAACTGTAACCCAGAAAAATAAAAAACAACCTCCATCTCTAATAATAAGTTACTGATGACCTGCAGAGCTTCAGTTCATCTTCAGATCAGCTCATCAGAGGAAGAACTACGAACACTCGGTGAGATGTTAGTTCAGACCGGCCGGTCGAACCTGTCACTTAGTTAAAATACAACAATCAGTTCAGGGATCAACAATCATCAGCAGCGTGTTCATTAAACACTCATATTTCTGCTGAGAGCAACTTTTAAATGAGTTTACTCACAAACAAAGAACGATTCTTCTGTTAGACGACTGAAAACCCAGTTTAAAGTGTTTCGTGAGTGTTTCGAGCTCGGCTGAATCCGTTTCAGGTTAAGACTCAGAGATGAACTGATAAGATGTTGATGGTCAAAGGTCAAAGTTCACTGTGACCCCATTCTTGTGAGCGTGATGCCGTAACAGAAGGGAAGGTTGTGACAATATTCAACTTTTGGTCAGATACTGAATCGGTGACAAAAACCTTTAAAAAACTGAAATGTAAACGCATCACTTCCTGTTTTTCACCGAATCTCCATCAAACATTCTGTTAAAAAGCAGCTTTGACTCTAAATGTCCTCTTCCAACAGGGAAGTACTATATTGCCACCATGACGATGGTCACCACGTCCACAGCGCTCACCATCTTCATCATGAACATCCACCACTGTGGCGCCGAGGCCCGTCCCGTCCCGCAGTGGGCGGAGCGATTCATCCTCAACTATCTGGCCCGTGTCTGCTTCGTCTATGAGGTCGGCGAGAACTGCCTTGGAGGGGAGTCGTCTAGGAAACAGCCGCCGTCGCAGGACGAGTCCGACGCCCCGTCGGCCAACGGAGGCAGTACCAAAGGAACCAACTGGGATGTGAACGGGCAGGCGTGGGGGGGGCGGGTGGAGGAGGAGGGGGCGGAGAAGTCTCTGAAGGCGGGGCAGGATCTGACGGACTGGAAGGAGGACCTGTTCGTGACCATCGACCACTCGGAGGAGGAAGGAGCTGCTGGAGGACCGGAGGATCCGGCCGGATCAGGAGGAGGAGCAGGAGGAGGAGCAGGAGGAGGAGGGGCGTATGTGGAGGAGAAGAAGGGCGTCGGAGGTGAAGGAGGGGGCGGAGCCAGGCCTACCCAGAGGGAGGTGCTGGTGAAAGCCGTGTGCGTGTGCCAGCATCACGGACTGCGCAGCAATGTAGAGTTCATCGCCAACTCCTACCAAGACCAGCGGGCCGCTCAATTGCGCATCGGGGAGTGGAGGAAGGTCGCCAAGGTCATGGATCGCTTCTTCATGTGGCTCTTCTTCATCATGGTCTTCATCATGAGCATCCTCATCCTGGGGAAGGCCATCTGACAGAGGTCGCAGGTCGCAGGACGGAGTCGCTCCACCGATAACGGTTTTAGTTTCACGTTGTGTTGAAAGTGAATCCGTGAAAGAATCCGTCCAACATCTGACTGAGCAGCTCGTCCTCACGTGTTAATGGTTCTCAGGAGGGAACTGGACCTGAAGACGTTTCTGAGCTGGAAGTCTTCTTCAGCTCCGACGGACCGGTGGGGAGTCCAAAGGTTTGAACTTCGAAGTCGATGAGGTCACATGTTAAACCCAGCTGACCAGAGAAGACTGACGACCTTCACTGACCAGAGGAGGCGCTCTGATGCTGCGTTCACATGTTGTCGTATCCACTGTGTTCAGAGTCGTATGAACTGCGCCCTCTGGTGGTCGTCACAACGTCACAACGTCTTCTACAAGCATCCAGTTCACCAGGTGTGACCTGTTTGTTTCCAGAAAGGTCAGAGGTCGTGGAGCTTCATGTCTGGTTGGATGTTCAGCTGATATATTGTAGTTTCAGTCACGTACAGTTTGTCTTCATAACTTAGATAATAATCTACGTCTGAGGACACCTTTGATCTTCTTTTCCCTCCGTGTCGTTGTATTTCCTGTTAGCATGCTAAACTGTTAGCCTCTGTGGCTTCCTGGAGCCATCCACGTTGCCGTTGCCTAGCAACGGTGTTTTTAAGATTTAACAATGACACAAGAGGCCAAACCCTGGGACTCCCCAACAGTCAGACGGAGCTGAAGAAACCTTTCAGACGAGAAACGAATTGACAAAGTTCAGTTTTCCTCTGATGAAATCGCTGTTTTTTGTTTTTAAGAGATAAAGTCGTGAACGTAAAGTCGAGCGATGAACAGAGAAATACTGTTTACATTATGAACAACCTGATGTATATATGAACACACACACACTCACACACACACACACACACACACACTCACACACACACACACACACACACACACACACACACACACACACACACACACACACACACACACTCACACACACACACACACTCACACACACACACACACACACACTCACACACACACACACACACACACACACACACACACACACACTCACACACACACACACTCACACACACACACACACACACTCACTCACACTCACACACACACACACACACTCACACACACACACACACACTCACACACACACACACTCACACACACACACACACACACACACACACTCACACACACACACACACACACACACACACACACACACACACACACACACACACTCACACACACACACACTCACACACACACACACACACACACACACACACACACACACTCACTCACACTCACACACACACACACACACTCACACACACACACACACACTCACACACACACACACACACACACACACACACTCACACACACACACACACTCACACACACACACACACACACACACACACACACACACACTCACACACACACACACTCACACACACACACACACACACACACACACACACACACTCACTCACACTCACACACACACACACACACTCACACACACACACACACACTCACACACACACACACTCACACACACACACACACACACACACACACACACACACACACACACACACACACACACGTTTGCAGCACTTTTCTTACACGTATGTTTTCGAGTGATTTGTTTTTGACGAGTTCAAAATGCGTTCGGGCTCTTTGAAGTTTATTTGTGTTTAAAACTAAAACCGATTGTCATCATTGAATGAAATCGGTTTTTAAGTCACTACATTAAATATACGGTAGATATAATATAAAATATTTCATATCTGAAGCCTCCAAACTGGAGAAGTCTGTAGATTAAACCCGATGAACGTCCTCATCGGCCAGTTGTTTGTTTGTTTGTTTGTTGATAGCAGGTACACAAAGTGTTTCTCCTGATGAAGTGATGATGATTCGTCTGTTTGAAGTCCTTCTGCACATCAACATGACTTCACTGTAGTTCAACTCATCATGTGACCGTCACATCTTCACATTCAGTATTATTTACTGAAATAAATCAAACTGAATGAATCCAACTTTTACATTGCCTCAAAATATCAGATCCTCTTCCAGATCAGCTGCTTCGTTTTACGACAAGTTCTCTGTTTAAAAATGAATGAATCTTCTCAAACGGAGAATCGTGAACCTCATGAAATAGTCTGTCCTCCACAGATAAATAAATACATTTAGGATAAACAGTCTGATCTGAATCACTGACAGAAAAAGTTCAACTAAATGAAACTAGTTTTCTGCAGCTTGTAATGAAAAGTTATGAACGTGACTTCCTGTTGAATGTTTGTGATCTTATATCTACACATCAATCACTGTTGATGACATCAAACATTAAACTTTTCTTATCAACCCAAATTTGTTCTCTGAGTTTCTTACAGACTTTATTCATTTTCAGGTGAATGTGTTGATTTGGTTTTATGTATGATTTTGTGAATCCTGATATTTCTTCCAATAAGGAAGCAGGTGGTTTTTAAAAGAATATGAAGAAGGATTTTTTTTTTTATTCATTTAAAGTTCTGTGTTACGTTTATGTTCCTGAAGTTTCCAGTTGAAAGCATTAGATCTCCCTCGTTTTTAATCCTTTTTAACAGATGTCATATTCTCAGCTCGTTGGTGTCGTTCTGTTGATCACGATATCTCAAGAACGCCACAAACATTCTCTTGGTCCCAACGATGAATTTATTAGTTTGGTTGTCGAAGGTCACTGCGAGGTCGTCTCTGTCCCGTTCTTGTGGACGTGATATCTCAGGAACCCCTTTAAATAGTTTCTTCAAATTTCTTTTGGTCTTGAGGATGAGCTGATACGATTTTGGGGGTCAAAGGTCACTGGGGCCTCATGCCCGTCCCATTTTTGTGAATGCAATGGTAGTGGTTGGTGGAGCGAGGAGGAGGGACCCATGAGCGATTCTCCATCCTCCGTTTTCTCTTCTGACAAGCCGACTTTACTGTCCCTGAACTCCACAACGTCTCGTCAGTCACTCTATAAATGTAATTTTATTGTTTCTCTGAGCTGACTGAAGTCCAACAGGTTTCCACTGATAAACACGCAGCTGCCTGATCATGAAGTTTCGAGCCTCGACTGCACACGTACGGAGAATAACAGTAAACGTCATGACTTCAGCTGCATTTGTGAGAAACACATTGAACATGAACACAAAAAACAGCCGGTCACCACATCATGTTGTTCTGCACCGCCGACATAAAGAGAACCTGCTGCTGAAGACATGAGGAAGAGATGCTGCTGATAAGCCACGCCCTCTTTACGGCCACTCAGTATGTCCTGGTAGAAACGAGGATCTGTGAGGTCAGACTGACTGAACCAAACCAATCGATCTCAGATCTGACTACCAGGAACAGTTACGGTTGTTGAAGTGCAGCGGTGGTACATGCAGACCGTGTTTCTTTATCTCCGTGTTGTCTGACGGGTGAACACGTGTTCAGTCTGTTTGTTGAGTTCCACATAAAACTCTCAGGTGAAAGAATGGGAGGAGCTACAGCAGGTTGACGTGTCTGCAGAGTTTCAGTCAGAACGAGTCTTTCGGGTTCGTCTGGCTTCATCAGAACAGATGAGTCAAACACAGGTGAGCACAGGTAACACCTTCGCTCTGCTTACTGGTTTGGTTTGGTTTTAACTTCAAACTTTAATCTCTGTTCAGGGATCTGAAACCTCCTTGTAATACCAGTTTGTACCTGAGGAGGCGACAGTGAGTCTGGAGAGTTTCTGCACTTCGGTAGATTGGTCTGGTTTGACAGACTTCATTTAAATCAGAGTGTCTCCATAGTTAAATGTTTTTTAATAAATGAATAATCCCAGTTTGTGTGTGGGTGTGTAGAGATGGCCGCTGCCACCTGTCTGCTGACTAAGGACCAGTTCCTGTGTCCCGTCTGTCTGGACGTCTTCAACGATCCCGTCACGCCACCGTGTGGACACAACTTCTGCATGAAGTGCATCACTGAGCACTTG
The DNA here is from genome assembly GCF_022577435.1 of Embiotoca jacksoni. Taxonomy (NCBI): domain Eukaryota; kingdom Metazoa; phylum Chordata; class Actinopteri; family Embiotocidae; genus Embiotoca; species Embiotoca jacksoni. Next base: position 198,357 of record NW_027185250.1, read on the forward strand.
AGAGATAAAGTCCAGTGCCAGTGTCCCGTGTGTAAGAAGACCTTCTTCATCCGCCCAGAGCTGCAGGTCAACATCTTCATCAACGAGATGGTGGCTCAGTTCAAACAGTCGGCTCAACTGAACCCCGGCAGCAGCAGCTCGGAGCCACAAGCTGACGTCTCCTGTGACATCTGCAGTGGAAGCAGACTGAAGGCCCTGAAGTCCTGCCTGGTGCCTCCTGCTGCCACACTCACCTGTAGCCTCACCTGACCGTCGCCGGCCTCCAGAGTCATCAGCTCATCAGACCTGCAAAGAACCTGGAGGAACGAATCTGCAAGAAGCACCAGAAACCTCTGGTGAAGTTCAGAAGATGATCCAGAAGAGACGGATGAAGATTCAGGAGATCCAACAGCCAGTGGAGATCAGTGACAGACGCAGAGAGAGAAGTAGCGTCCACGTCTTCAGTGCTCTGAGGCAACCGCTGGAAAAAAGCCTGAACGACCTGATCGAGGAGAAGAAGACGAAGACTCAGCGGCAGGCCGAGGTCTTCATCACGGAGCTGAACCGGTAGATCCCCGAGCTGATTTTTTTTTTTAGATTTTATACACTTTATTAATCCCCGAGGGGAATGAAGAGGAGCTCTGAGATGAAGCGGCTCTCATCCTCTGAACACGACCTCGACTTCCTCTCAGCCTTTCAGGCCCTGAATGTGGCTCCGCCCATGAGGGACTGGACGGATGTCAGTGTCCCTCCGCTGTACGAGGGCGCCGTCCAGCAGGTGGTAAATGGTCTGTACTTGTATAGTTTTATCACCTTTTGGTCTCAAAGCTCTTTAACATGTTTTTCCATTCACACACTAATGAGACAGACCACCATACAAGGTGCTGCCATCAGGAGAACATTCACACACCGATGGTTCACCATCAGGAGAACATTCACACATCGATGGTTCACCATCAGGAGCAACTTAGGGTTCAGTGTCTTTCTCAGGGACACCCAGGCATGAGGACAGGAGGAGCTGGGGATCGAACCACCAACCTTCCGATTAGTGTGCAACCCACTCTACCATCTGAGTCACAGCCTCCCTGGTGGTGACGGACCGACTGAACGACAGCATCTTCGACACGCTGGACGAAGTGGTGGAGAAGCTGCGAGAGGTCGAGCTGAGGAAGGTCCGGCGGTACGCGGTGGACGTGGCGCTGGATCCCGGTACCGCCCACGGCGCGCTCGTCCTCTCTGACGATGGAAAACAGGTGAAACACGGTAACGCCCGGAGGAACCTCCCAGACAACCTGTTGGGGAGGCGGGGCTTCTCCTCAGGAAGGTTTTACTACGAGGTCCAAGTTGAAGGGAGGACGGGCTGGGAGGTGGGCGTGGCCAGACAGTCGATGGACCGGGCGGGAAAAGGTCGTATTAGTCCGGAGCTCAGCTACTGGACCGTCCGTCTGATGGAGAAACAGCTCACGGCTCTGGACGACCCTCCGGTCCGGCTGGCTGTCGAGTCCAGGATGCAGAAGGTCGGCGTGTTCGTGGACTAAGACAACAGTCCGGTCTCCTTTTACAACGCCGATGATGCCAATCACATCTTCTCCTTCAGCGGCTGCTCAACCACCACGGGCCCGACGAGGGGCAAAACTCCGCCTCTCTCATCATCACGCCGTCAGCCAACACGGACAACGACACGCCGACTGTCCGTCAACAGATTCAGGAGGATTCATGTTGTTTTCGTTTATGTGTTCAAATGATCAAAAAACTTACATTTTAATAAGACGCATGATTTGTGTTTTTCACTGGGATGAAGGATGAGCTCCATGACCTTTATGGATTCATTAAAAAAATGTAAAGTGGTTGAACACCGAGAATCCTGAAGGAGATTTATTTTCCTTTTTAAACATAAAGTTTCTGAAATGGTCATTTATCGAAGGAAATATATTTGTCTTTTAAACTGAAAGCGTGTAATCACAGGTTTGATTATTATGTTGCTGCAGGACTGAAACCTGAGCAGCAGATGGAGCCGAAGAGCATCAACATCTCTGGTCTCTGTTGTATTCATGTGTTCAGTTCAAGTCAAACTTATTTCTTCACAACAAAAGTTAAACATCAGAAAAAACGAATCAAACAGACTTAACATGAACCAATCAGGAGCCTCGCTGTAGCGTTCAGAACCATCTGGACCAGAAACATGAGAGTCTGACCCACTTCAACATACAGAGGATTTCAACAGTCCAAACAGGAAGTGATGAAAGCACAAAGTTTTACAAATAATCTGCAACAGGTTGTGTTACATTTTCTTTAGTTTCAGACTTAATTACGTCAAACGGTCTGTTTTATTAATTAAAGTCAGATTTAATCAAACAACCACAAGACTGTTCAGGCTCACGGCTCAGTTTTGGCCTTTAAAGGATGCGACCTGTTCTGTTTCTGTTTCTGTTCCGTTCCGTTCCGGTCCGGTCTGTTCTGTTCTGTTCTGGTCTGTTCTGGTCTGGTCTGGTCTTGCCCCGCCCATCAATCCGGACATTTCTGCTTCTGCAAACATTAAACTGCTTCTTTCCTCCTTTATGAGATGATGGTTCTTCAGAATTTATTATTAGTCTAGAAGTCGGTCTGAAGGTGGATTAGTAAAAAACCTTTTTTTACTTTGTTGTGAACACAAAGTCCAAACTGTTGTAAACATTGTTACATCTTGGGAGCTCAGGGGACCACGCTGCCCCCTGGTGGTCCATCAGTTTCATCACCATGTGGTCCAGGAGATAACACGTGTTAATGTTTGTCAAAAACACAGGTGATCATTAACAGCTGCTTCCTGATGAAACAGTTTCTGATGGTAATTAGTCCTCTGGGAGACAGGAGGTGTTTATCAGGATGACTCTGTCCACAGGGGGCGCTAATGAGGCGCTAATGAGACGCTCCTTCAGGGACTCACTTCACTGTCAACATGTCGATCCTCATGATGACTTTACAACCTGCTGAACTTCCGTCAACAGAAAGGAAACTTTGATGGATGTTCATGACTCTCCAGGAGAACCATAAATGTTCTTCTAGTGACATCATTCCATATGTGAACCCAACATTATATAAATAAACTCTAAGTCTAAAATGCTACTGTTTTTATTTGATTGACTTTCCTCTATAAACCCATCGTAGTTTGTCTTTTTTTTTCTAAAAATGGTCTGATGGTCAGAAAAACTCGACTGCGATCAGCTGTACCGTCTCTTAACGCTGCAGCACACAGTGATACATCAGTACTGACTGTGACAACAGGAAGTTTCAATATGACCCCCATCCATAAAGATGAGGTCCATATTGAAATGGTTCTCCCAGTTTGTTGCGGTAGATTCTGACAGAACCTTGACCTCAACCATAATCCAAAATCTGTGAACCAAGGCGTCCAGAAAGAAAACCTTCGTCGAGGTTCAGACACAATCTGAGATCTACAGATGGAGCAGAGACACCTGAGAAGGAAAAGAGAAAAGGCCAGTCTCCACAGAGGGAGCGTCTCCCTGTCCACCGCCCCTGAACGCCTCACAACTTTAATTTAATCAACCTGCTGGTCACTGAGACATCGGGGAGATCCGAGGCCTCCTAGGATTAGGAGGATTAGGATCCCAGCATGAACACATCTACACAATAAGAACCACACAGCTGTCCATCCAGACCACATACTGTTCATAAAAGTGGGCGGAGCTTGCAGGTCTGAAAAATGAGGCCGATGTGCAAGTTCCACAAAGTGCATCTTTGTGTCCAAGTGAGCGTTTGTACATAGTAGGAGCGCTTGTTTTGATGTAGCTGATGTCCCAAATAAAAATGCTGCAGAATCGTTGTCATTTAAAAAGGAGTTCGCAAAGGCGTATGAATGGAGATAGAGATATTATTGCAATTAATTGTGCAGCCCTAATTCTTTTAATCCTAAAGATTTTTAATTGTACTATCCTTTAAACAGCTTATTTACTATGGATTGCTTTAACATGTTTCACCACACATGTCATAAGTGCATGTGTGAGCAGAGCCTAAAAATGGGAACGATTCACTGAAAATGATGGAAACAGGTTGAGTGATCTTTGCATCCTGACTTGGAGAACGGTGCTGCGGTTCTTGGAGAACGGTGCTCCGGTTCTTGGAGAACGGTGCTGCGGTTCTTGGAGAACGGTGCTCCGGTCCTTGGAGAACGGTGCTGCGGTTCTTGAAGAATGGTGCTCCGGTTTTTTGAGAACGGTGCTGCAGTTCTTGGAGAACGGTGCTCCGGTTCTTGAAGAACGGTGCTCCGGTTTTTGGAGAACGGTGCCGCGGTTCTTTGCAGGTATATCAAACCATCATGACCTCGGCCCGCCTGCACTCCTGCTACACCCTGGCCTGGTTCCTCGCTCTGCTGTTGATCACTGTGCTCTTCATCTTCCACATCAACATGCCGATGTGCCGACAGACCATCCAACACGTCTACTGCAGGATCCTGCATGCGTCTCTGAAACAGCCGACAGCAGCGTCCGCAGCGAAGCCTTCCAAACGTGTGCATCCCACCTGGTCGTGTACGTGCTGTATGAAATAGCCGTAATCATCATCGTCGTGAGCCACCGGTTCCCCTCGGCCTCCCAGAACATAAAGAAGTTCTTCAACATCCTGTTTGTCATCATCCCCCCAGTCGTCAGCCCCCTCTGACCACGGAACAACCATGTAGGCTGACATCAGCCTCCAGTAAATTTCGCCAATGTGTGATTAATATAGTCAAATCATCATCGTCACCCCAAATCCACAAACAAACCGAGGTACACGGGTTCCTCTGTAACTGGACTTTAGAGCTGTTGTGTACATAGACTGTATAAAAATGAAAGATTTAATCTACACATCAGAAAACTGAAGCCAATGCAGAAGTGTTTTAAAGTTCAATACCACTGAGGACCACTAGGGGCTGTCTCCAGTACACTCCCATGTAAAAGCATCAAGTTCTCTCCTGAAATACAAAGTCAGTAAATGTTTTCCACGAGTCATCATGTCCACTTTAGACTCTGAAAACTCAAGATGGTGACGACCAACATAACAAACAGGAGGTTTCACAAACAGCCAGATGCTTCACACCAATTTTTGGTCTTTTTTTTTTTAATAAATGTATATAATTCAGTGTTTGTTTGTGTGGTGGAGGGGGTGTGGTTTGGCTCAGCTGCAGGAGGGACTGATTGGGGGAGTGGTTCAGGGAACGGTGGAAGAGGCATTATTATCCCAGCTGGACTTGACCACTGATGGTCTCTCTCCCCATATAACCCAGCAGTGATACAGCGGAGGGAGAGGGGGAGGGGGAGGGGGAGAGGACAGATTGTGGTGGAGCAGAACGTGTGGCAAAATAAAACCCATTGAAGTGTACGGTGCTGGTAGGTGTGATTGGTGCAACAGGAGAGCCACCACAGTAATGCACATTCCTTACAGTTTGCTTTGTGACGCTTTATTTTGGTGAACAATAATAAGTATATTCTCTTGAGTTTTCCATGTTTTTCCGTAACTTCTTGAAACGAATTAACACTGTGAAACTTCATTAATTCTATATAAACTGTCAGACAACCATCGTCCTCTCTTGTCTTGTATTTTTCAACTTGGTGACAGTTATAATTACTATAACGATGCTTAATATTACGTCATACATTTTCCCAGGTAAAGGTCCCTCCAGTTAAAATGAAGTCCATATAACACGGCAACCGAGAAGGTTTTGTTCAGTGTTGGTGGGGATTAGCAGAGACACTGAGGTACGTATTACTCATCCCTGAAAGGTTCTGAAAACGTATAATGTTTAGAACTTTTTATCACATCTGATGAAAGTAAAAACGTATAAATAAAATGTTGTCTGTCAGCTGTTGGGATTATTTTGTATTAAAATAACTCATCACAGACTGACTTCTGGTTTCTGTATTTAGTTTCATGCAAACAGTGTTTATAGAGATTCTAACCTGATTTATTGTTTTGTTCTTTCAGATTGATGGAAAACTTCACGACCAACAGCTTCACGCTGCAGCTGGAGGGATTAAATGTGTCGAAGGAGTCGACGTACCCGCTGTTCCTGTTCCTGCTCGTCTCCTACCTGTTCATCATGGTTGCTAACGCTGGCATTGCTGTCCTGGTGTTGGTTGATAAGAACCTCCACCAGCCCATGTACCTGCTGTTCTGCAACCTGCCCGTTAACGACATCCTTGGAAACTCCATCATGCTGCCTCGTCTGCTGGTGGATATTCTGCAGCCTCCGTCTGAGCGCCTCATCTCTTATTATGAGTGTGTGGTTCAGGCGTTCACCACGCACATGTTCGGTACCACGTCCCACACCGTGCTCATGATCATGGCCTTTGACAGGTACGTGGCCATCTGCAACCCGCTGCGCTACGCCGCCATCATGACCAACAGGATGGTGCTGAAGCTGACGGTCTCTGCCTGGGGAGTGGCCTTGGTCCTGGTCGGGGTTCTGCTCGGTCTGACCGTACGGCTCAACCGGTGCCGGACTCTGATCACGAACCCTTTCTGCGACAACGCCTCGATGTTCAAACTGTCCTGTGAGAGCGTTCTCATCAACAACATCTACGGCCTCTCGTTCACCGTGGTTCTGTTGACAGCTTCTATCGGCAGCATCGTTCTCACCTACACCAAGATCACAGTCGTCTGTCTGACCAGTAAGAACAAGTCTCTGAACAGTAAAGCTTTGACCACCTGCAGCACTCACCTGCTCGTCTACCTCATCATGTCCGTTAGCGGGATGTTTAATATCGCTCTGCATCGCTTCCCTCAGTACTCCGACTACAGGAAGATGTGCGCCATCCTGTTCCACATCATCCCTGGAAGCCTGAACCCGATCATCTACGGAGTGCAGTCCAAAGAGATACGAAAGTTCCTGTCAAAGATGTTGACAAAATAAAATTCTGCCATCATAATTAATGTTTTATTAGTAAATTTATCAACATGTATGATATAAAACTTAGACGTGCTATATTCCATGTTATTGTTTTTATGCGACTCTTTACAGTCTTTACATTAAAGCTGACGTCTACCATATAATAACACAACACTCAATCCTTTTCTGTAACTTGGCTGTTTTTCAATAATAACTCATTTTAAAGTCCGACTCTCGACTGCTTTGTGTGTTGAACGTGTCTGAATCCTGAACCGTTCCACAGGCAGAACCATCGACTCATCACAAGGCCACCGAATTAGAAATTACAATTTACAACATTGCTGACTTGGTCATTTCTTATAATTATGTGTATTTGTTTTATCAAATCAGATTGTACCTGCTGAATGTGTGACATGAAGATGACTCAATAATAGTTCATAGATCCTGAATGACTCCAAAAGTAAAGTTATTTCATTCCTTTAGTGCTGGTTGGATAGTTTCTGTTGAAATTCACAAAAAGTTGCGGTTTGCTTCTTTTTTTTGGTGCGCAGACTGAAACCAGATGTTTTATAACAAATCAAATCTACTGATGACTGTCGCATCAATCAAAGTGTTCTCACTGAGTCATGTAACATTGTGTTGGAGAAAACTTTATCGGACTTTTTACTTATGAAGCAAAAAGTGTGAATAAAACAAAAAATTTTTGGAGCCGTTATAAAATCACGGTGACACCACAAACATTATGTTCCACTCCCAACTGATCCATTCTGTCCTCTCTGATGTCACATCTGACCTTTTCTCAAGAAAGAAGCAACCAGTTCACAGCTGTGACAAATCAAAATCCACGTCTGACCCTCGACGGAGGACGAACTCCCTGTGGACGTCAACAGTAAGTCCTTTTCACGGGTCGCTTTTTTCCGACCAGTCCATCACAGGACTGAAGGTGGAGGACAGACCAGTCCATCACAGGACCAGCTCAGACAGACACCGCTACGCCCACTTGTACTCACAACTCACTGATAAAGTTGACATGCATGTTTTTGTGTGGGAGGAAGCCGGAGTACCAGAGAGAACATGCAGACTCCCCACAGACAGACCGCCAGCCTGGACCCAGAACCAGACCCAGAACCAGACCCAGAACCAGACCCAGAACTGGACGCAGAACCAGACACAGAACCGGACCCAGAACCGGACCCAGAACCCTCTAGCTGTGAGGCGACGCGGTAACCACTGAACCACCACGCTGTCCCCAAGTCAACATTGTACCAAATTTGAATAAATTCCCTCAAAGCTTTCTGGAGATTTCAAAACAATGAGACAAACATCAGGTCACAGTGACCTTTGACCTTCTACCACCAAAAAACAAATCACTTCTTTCTGGAGAAGAAGACGACCTCCAAGTGAAAGTTTGGGCCAAATCTGTCGAAGTTTCTTCCAGGTCTTTGTCCAAGGTCCCATTTAAAAAAAGGAGACGAATGTGAGGTCGCGACCTCTGGCCAACGAAATGAGTTAATCCTCGAGTCCAAGTGAAATTCGTGGAAATTCCTTGATGGCGTTGCTGAGATATGGCCCAACGTGAGGTCTCTGTGACCTTTGAACTTCCCCAAACCCGATCCGGTCATCCTCGGAACCACGTGAACGTTTGTACCAAACCTGCGGAAATGACATGTCTTCCAAACTAGGCTCGTTTAGGTTACTCACTCAATCTATTATTTTCCTCCTGATTCCTTATTTTAGATTTAATATGGTCAGAAATCTTAAAATTATGTTTCAAGATGGACAATTGAAACTAAATATGAAAAGGTGTCATACATGTTGGACTTCAGAGAGAACAGACGAACTCAGGACTAAAAGTTGCATGTTGCATCATCATGATTGCTTCGTGTTGCATCATACTTGAGTCATGGCGGTGATAATATACGAAGGTCTCCATAAAAGGACGTGAACTGGATCCATCGCTCAGCAGGAGTCCCAAAGACCAGAAGACCCTGAACGCCGGTGGACGAGGTATCACTGATCTACAACTCACTCTTACACTGCTGATTAGGAACATCCATATTTCCATCCACACTGTTATTGTTGCTGCTTCAATGATTTGTCCAAATGTGAACGTAAACTCAGCAATAAGCTTATTGTTTATCATTAATCTGTTTTTTAATGTGTATTTATCTTTTAGAAGCTCATGAACGACGTGTAAAGATGTAACATACATGTTTAACATGTATGTTACATGAAGTCTTTCTTCAGGTTTCAGCTCACGTGGTTATAAAATGAACTGATGGAGTTCCAGGTTTTGGTGACTGTACATCCAAACATGCTGAGATGTTTGAAGGTGACGTCTCCATATTACACTTCAACATAAAATAATTATCCGTCAACATCCTGCAGGTATTCCCTGTTTTCTTCCTTCGAGGTGGAAGCAGCTCGTCCCTGACAGACGGTTCTGTGGAGACCAGATTCTGTCCAGTAAAAAGTAGTTGGATCCATAAAAGCTGAAACTGTGTTTTAGTTTATTTCAGTAGGTCTGTGGAGATTTTAATACACCAACACATGCTCTTTGAAAATATGATCTTCTGTTAGCTTTTGTACTTTGAACAGTTGGTAACAAAGTTTTAAACTGAGCTGAAGAGTTTTTACTGAACGGCCGACTGTCTTGATGTTTCCTGAGTTTTGAACGTCCGACAACCACCTGAACTGTACAAACTATTCATCCATGTGTAATTTCTCAGAGAAAAGGTCGACGTGTTGCACTTCTTCTTCCAGATGATGGAAAACTTCACCACCAACAGCTTCATGCTGCAGCTGGAGGGACTAAAGGTCACCAAGGTTTCCATGTACCCGGTGTTTTTCTTTTTCCTGCTCTCCTACCTGTTCATCATGGTTGCTAACGCTGGCATTGCTGTCCTGGTGTTGGTTGATAAGAACCTCCACCAGCCCATGTACCTGCTGTTCTGCAACCTGCCCGTTAACGACATCCTTGGAAACTCCATCATGCTGCCTCGTCTGCTGGTGGATATTCTGCAGCCTCCGTCTGAGCGCCTCATCTCTTATTATGAGTGTGTGGTTCAGGCGTTCACCACGCACATGTTCGGTACCACGTCCCACACCGTGCTCATGATCATGGCCTTTGACAGGTACGTGGCCATCTGCAACCCGCTGCGCTATGCCGCCATCATGACCAACAGGATGGTGCTGAAGCTGACGGTCTCTGCCTGGGGAGTGGCCTTGGTCCTGGTCGGGGTTCTGCTCGGTCTGACCGTACGGCTCAACCGGTGCCGGACTCTGATCATGAATCCGTACTGCGACAACGCCTCGATGTTCAAACTGTCCTGTGAGAGCGTTCTCATCAACAACATCTACGGCCTCTCGTTCACCGTGGTTCTGTTGACAGCTTCTATCGGCAGCATCGTTCTCACCTACACCAAGATCACAGTCGTCTGTCTGACCAGTAAGAACAAGTCTCTGAACAGTAAAGCTTTGACCACCTGCAGCACTCACCTCTTCATGTACCTCATCATGCTGTTCAGCGGGTTCATCGTCATCTTCCTGCATCGCTTCCCTCAGTACTCCGACCACAGGAAGATGTGCGCCATCCTGTTCCACATCATCCCTGGAAGCCTGAACCCGATCATCTACGGAGTGCAGTCCAAAGAGATCTGCAGGTCTTTGGCCAAGTTATTCCGCTCGAAATCAGTCGTGAGTCAATTCTGAGCTGAGAACTTTAACGTGTAAAAAGTGTCAAATGTAAACTGAACTGATTTATTGTATTTCATACTGTGATGTTCATTTAAAGCAGGTTCCCCTAAATTTTGGACAGTTTTTAAAGATTGGACGTGCGACCTGAATAGTTGCATATAATATAAAATCATTATTATAATATAGCTGCTTATTGATGTTAAAGGGTGTTTGACCTCACAGTTAAAGGATTTAGACTTTAAACTCTATAATCTCTGGATCAAAACTCAGAGTTTAAACAGTTACTGGGATCTGGAATCTAATATATAAAGTAAATATAAAGATAAATGTGAGTTTTTGTTTTTGCCTCGAATGAATCCTAGATTTTCTTACATGTTGTGAACATCCTCAGAAAGGCAACACATCGTCTTCATGTCACCGAAGATTCCACGGAAAATTACCTCTGAACTCGTTTAACTCACCGTCTTGTTTTTACTCCTTTTGATACGATTTCAAGAAGAATTTCTTTCAGTGAAGCGGATTCTTGGTATTTGATTCTACAATTCACATCTGAAATCATCTTTTATTTTTTTTAATTAAGAGGCTGTAGTGTGTTTGAGATGTAAAACACCTGAAATATTAATGTGCAATAAAATCTTTTGACTTATTTGGTTGAGTTACTTCAGTAATTCGAGATTTTACACTCACATGGACAACTTGGATAACTTCCAACAGATAAAACTGAGGTGTAATATAATTAATGCTGCTCTCCACGGAGGCTCCGAAGCTGCTCCACATTTAGTTTTGTTGTAGTGTGCACGAACAAATAAGGAGTAAGGAGAAGGAGTAAAAAGGATTGTGCTGTTAAGATTAAATTTAAGTGAGAATATAAAGTCTTCTAAAGTAGCTGGTCTCAGTAAATGTTCGTCTGTAAACGAGCTCCATGAATCACCTGGAGGGTTTCAGGTCACAGGTGAGTCTCCTCAGAGGTTACTGGAGGAAGTTCTTCCTTCTGAATGAGACCATCAGTTGTTGTCTTACAGCACATACAGTGGGTACGGAAAGTATTCAGACCCCTTTACATTTTTCACTCTTTGTTTCATTGCAGCCATTTGCTAAAATCAAAAAAGTTCATTTTATTTCTCATTAATGTACACTCAGCACCCCATGTTGACAGAAAAAAACAGAAATGTAGAAATTTGTGCAAATTTATTAAAAAAGAAAAACTGAATATCACATGGTCATAAGTATTCAGACCCTTTGCTGTGACACTCATATTTAACTCACATGCTGTCCATTTCTTCTGATCCTCCTTGAGATGGTTCTACTCCTTCATTGGAGTCCACCAGTTGTGTTTAATTAAACTGATTGGACTTGATTAGGAAAGGCACACACCTGTCTATATAAGACCTTACAGCTCACAGTGCATGTCAGAGCAAATGAGAATCATGAGGTCGAAGGAACTGTCCAAGGAGCTCAGAGACAGAATTGTGGCAAGGCACAGATCTGGCCAAGGTTACAAAATAATTTCTGCAGCACTCAAGGTTCCTAAGAGCACAGTGGCCTCCATAATCCTTAAATGGAAGAAGTTTGGGACGACCAGAACTCTTCCTAGACCTGGCCGTCCAGCCAAACTGAGCAATCGTGGGAGAAGAGCCTTGGTGAGAGAGGTAAAGAAGAACCCAAAGATCACTGTGGCTGAGCTCCAGAGATGCAGTAGGGAGATGGGAGAAAGTTCCACAAAGTCAACTATCACTGCAGCCCTCCACCAGTCGGGGCTTTATGGCAGAGTGGCCCGACGGAAGCCTCTCCTCAGTGCAAGACATATGAAAGCCCGCATAGAGTTTGACAAAAAACACATGAAGGACTCCCAGACTATGAGAAATAAGATTCTTAGGTCTGATGAGACCAAGATTGAACTTTTTGGCGTTAATTCTAAGCGGTATGTGTGGAGAAAACCAGGCACTGCTCATCACCTGCCCAATACAATCCCAACAGTGAAACATGGTGGTGGCAGCATCATGCTATGGGGGTGTTTTTCAGCTGCAGGGACAGGACAACTGGTTGCAATTGAAGGAAAGATGAATGCGGCCAAGTACAGAGATATCCTGGAAGAAAACCTCTTCCAGAGTGCTCTGGACCTCAGACTGGGCCGAAGGTTCACCTTCCAACAAGACAATGACCCTAAACACACAGCTAAAATAACAAAGGAGTGGCTTCGGAACAACTCTGTGACCATTCTTGACTGGCCCAGCCAGAGCCCTGACCTAAACCCGATTGAGCATCTCTGGAGAGACCTGAAAATGGCTGTCCACCAACGTTCACCATCCAACCTGACGGAACTGGAGAGGATCTGCAAGGAAGAATGGCAGAGGATCCCCAAATCCAGGTGTGAAAAGCTTGTTGCATCATTCCCAAGAAGACTCATGGCTGTACGAGCTCAAAAGGGTGCTTCTACTCAATACTGAGCAAAGGGTCTGAATACTTATGACCATGTGATATTTCAGTTTTTCTTTTCTAATAAATTTGCACAAATTTCTACATTTCTGTTTTTTTCTGTCAAGATGGGGTGCTGAGTGTACATTAATGAGAAATAAAATGAACTTTTTTGATTTTAGCAAATGGCTGCAATGAAACAAAGAGTGAAAAATGTAAAGGGGTCTGAATACTTTCCGTACCCACTGTATATATATATATATATATATATATATATATATATATATATATATATACTTTAACCAGTCTGGATAAAGTACTGCCAACTTTGCACCAGTATGTTAACTGCCCCACCCGGAACAATAAAACTCTGGAGCAGCATTGGAGCCGGCGACACCAACAGACTTAACAAACTGGTGAAGAAGGCCGGCTCCATCATCGGCTACAATCTCGATAGTCTAGAAAAGGTGGTGGAGAGGAGGACGCTGAACAAACTATTGTCCATATTGGATAATCCTGACCACCCTCTCCACCACCTGCTGCAGGGACAGAGGAGGACGTTCTCCAAAAGATTCCTCCAGCTCCGCTGTCACAAGGACAGATACAGGAGATCATTCCTGATACAGGAGATCATTCCTGCCGACCGCAATAAGACTGTACAATAACTCACCTCTGGCAAAATCCATCACACAACAATAACACTGTTGACCGTGTTTCTTGGTTGTTTGCATATAGTATATATATATATATATATACTGTACTGTATATACTGTAAAAACGGCATTTTATATTTATATTTTATAGTTTTTACTGCTATTGTACTGCTATTTTATTGCTTTTCTATTGTTCTATTACTATCTATTGCTTCTGTATGCTGCTGTAGCGAAAAAATTTCCCCTCGGGGATTAATAAAGTAACTACCTAACCTAACCTAACCTACTGTATGCTAATGCCATGGATGCATACAGTACTACTGCCCTTCCCCCCCTTGGTAGATCAGACCACAACCTGGTCCTGCTGACACCAAAGTATGTTCCTCTGGTGCAGAGGCAGCCTGTAACCACCAGGACTGTGAGGAGGTGGACACAGGAGCCTAAAGATGCCCTGCAGGACTGCTTTGAGTCCACGGACTGAGACGTGCTGTGTGGACCATATGGGGAGGACATCAACAGCAGGACGGACTGTATCACAGAATACATCAAATTCTGTGAACACACCACCGTACCATCCCGGATTGGACACTGCTTCTCCAACAATAAGCCGTGGATCACCAGTGACCTGAAAGTGCTTCTTAATCAGAAGAAAGCAGCCTTCAGGTCTGGGGACAGGGAGGAGCTCAGGAGAGTGCAGCGCCACCTGAAGGAGAAGCTCAGGGAGGTCAAGGACTCCTACAGGAGGAAGCTGGAGGCCAAACTCCAGCAGAACAACGTGAGGGAGGTGTGGACCGGTATGAAGGAGATTACTGGGTTCAAGGGGAGAGAGAGACAACCAGGGGGAACCTGGAGAGGAACAACCAGGGGGAACCTGGAGAGGAGCAATCAGAGGGCACCTGGAGAGGAACAACCAGGGGGAACCTGGAGAGGAACAATCAGGGGGAACCTGGAGAGGAACAATCAGGGGGAACCTGGAGAGGAACAACCAGGGGGAACCTGTAGAGGTCCAATGAGCTAAACTGTTTTTTCAACAGGTTTAGTTCACCACCCTCATCTGTCTCCTCCACGCCTTACACCTCCCAAACACCTCTGCTGCCTCCCCCCCTCCTCCCTCTGCCCCCCCTGGTGAGCTGCATAGAGCCCTCAATCTCAAAGGGCTCTTCCTCCATCGACACCTTGACCCACCCCCCTCTCTGTGACGACTGGCCAGGTTGAGACAGCTGGAGAGACCCCACCAGCGCAAGGCTGCGGGGCCTGACAGCATCAGCCCCGTGGTCCTGAAGACCTGCGCCGTCCAGCTGGCTGAGGTCCTACAACACCTCTTCAACCTGAGCCTGAAGCAGGAGGAAGTCCCGGTGCTGTGGAAGACGTCCTGCCTGGTTCCAGTCCCCAAGAAGACGACTCCATCTGGCCTCAACGACTACCGACCGGTTGCCCTCACATCTCATGTGATGAAGGTGCTGGAGAGGCTGGTCTTGGCCCACCTCAGGCCGCTGGTGAAATCTTCTCTGGACCCTCTACAATTTGCGTACCAGCCTCATGTGGGAGTGGACGATGCCATCATTTACCTGCTGCAACGAGCTCAGTCTCACCTGGATGGAACCGGTGACTCTGTGAGAATCACTTTCTTTGATTTCTCCAGTGCATTCAACACCATCCAACCACTGCTGCTGGGTGAGAAGCTGCAGGTGGTGGTGGGGGTGGGGGGGGGGGCACGTCCACCGTCTCCTGGATCACTGACGACCTGACAGACAGACCACAGTTTGTCCGTCTGGGCAGTGTGCTGTCTGATACGGTGGTCAGTGGTACTGGAGCTCCTCAGGGAACTGTTCTGTCTCCTTCTTGTTCACCTCCTACACCACTGACTTCCAGAACAACTCAGAGTCAAGACATCTGCAGAAGTTCTCTGATGACTCTGCAGTGGTCGGTGTATAAGGGATGGACGGGAGGAGGAGTCAGTGGACGGTGTATAAGGGATGGACGGGAGGAGGAGTACAGGGCAGTAGAGGAGGACTTTGTGGAGTGGGCAGGAAGGAATCACCTCCTCCTGAACGTGGCCAAGACCAGAGAGATGGTGGTCGACTTCAGGAGGAAGACGACGGCTCCACAACCGCTGAGAGTTCTGGGAGAGGAGGTGGACATGGTGGAGGAGTACAAGTACCTGGTGTCTCCATGACAACAGACTGAACTGGAAGACCAACATCAACGCTGTCTACAAGAAGTGGATGAGTCGACTCTTTTTCTTGAGGAAACTTCGGTCCTTCAATGTGTGCAGCGAGATGTTGGAGATGTTCTACCAGTCTGTTGTGGCCAGTGCATTGTACTTCACTGGGGTCTGCTGGGGGGGCAGCACTGGAGCCGGTGACACCAACAGACTTAACATTTATACATATGTATATATATATCGTATTATATAAAAATAAAAACACAACAACCAACCGTCTTTAAAGAACACATTTTGAAGGTCTAATTTCAAACAGGCAGCACAGTGGTCAGACTCATTGATCACCCAGCTGACCTTCATCAACATGATTAACACTCAGTCCACTCACTTCAATTCATATTCCATAACCCGATCAGGTCAAACAGGATCAGTCAGTTTATCTCCTCTGAACTATCAGCACAGAGACATTTTTTCAACAGAAATCAGATACAGGAAGTTTTTGATGCACTTCAAAATAAAGGTCTTCACTTCCTGTGTAGCAGGACAGCTCAAGTTACCCTTGTTATCATCAATAATATAATCAGCTGCAGCTACACAGAACATTAAACAGAAATGAATGTTTATTTTTATTGAAAGAGAATAATTCAGACAGAAAATATTGAACGACCGTGAATGAAGTGACTCCATTTAAAAACATGAAAACTCAACTTTTATCACCGTGTGATGTTTAATACAGAAATAAAACTGCTGACTGCAGTAAAAAATAAGCTTAGTCTCCCCTGGTCAGAGATCTGTAACTTTAAAGATGAATAATATGTAACATTAAAGATGAAGGAATGACCATACAGGTGAGGAATGACGGTACAGGTGATCAGGAAGGCCCTGAAATAACATCAAACTATTTAATAAAACATTTTCAGAACCACCACCTGAACAGAAGTTTAATTTACAACCCAGTTTCCAAACAGTAGAGATGTTGTGTAAAATGTACATAAAAACAGAAGGCGATGATTTTTAAATCATGTAAACTCATATTTAATTTAAAATAGACCAAAGACAACATATCACATGTTGAAATGGAGACATTTTACTGTTTTATGATAAATATCTTCTCATTGTGAATCTGATGCAGCAACACGTCTCTATAAAGTTGTTCCAGGATCATGTTCACCACTGAGCTGCATCAACTCTTCTTTTAACAACACTCTGGAAATGTTGGGGAACTGAGGAGACCAGTTTCTGGAGTTTTGAAAGTGAAATGTGGTCCCATTCTATTGGATGGTGGTGATCTTCGGGCCCTCAGGCAGCACTGCATTAAAAACACACTATTCTGGAGTGGAAATCACTGCATGTGCTCAGGAACACTTGTGAAAACCATCGTCTGTGAACACAGTTCATCGCTGCGTCCACAAATGATGTTAAAACTCTCCAAAGAAGAAACCAGATAGAAACATGATCCAGAAACACCGCTGCCTTCTCTGGACCGAGATCATTGAAGATGGACCACTAAGCTTTACCGTCTTCTTTTACTTGGTAAACATGACGAGGATTTTCTGTCGGACCCCTTTGATCTGCAGTCCGTAGATGACGGCGTTCATCGCAGGAGGAACCACATGGAACAGGATGGAGGCGAACTTCCTGTGGTCCGACAGCTGAGGGAAGCGATGAAGGACAATGATGACGCTGCCCGACACGAACATGATGAGGTAGACGGCCAGGTGGGTGGCGCAGGTCTGCAGCGCCCGGCTGTTCAGCGCCTCGTTGCGGCTGCTGAGACACACGGTGGCGATCCTCAGGTAGGTGAGCGCCATGCTGCCCAGCGAGCAGCCGAGCAGCAGCGCCGTGTAGCCCAGCCCGTACACCTGGTTGACCAGGACGCTCTCGCACGACAGCTTGAACAGCGAAGCGTTGTCGCAGAACGGGTTGAAGATGACCCACCTGCAGCGCGACAGGCGGACGCTGAGGCCCACCAGGATCAGCACCATCACCATGGAGACGGCCCACGCCCACGCCGACAGCGCCACCACCGTCCGTTGGGTCATGATGGCGGCGTAGCGCAGCGGGTTGCAGATGGCCACGTAGCGGTCGAAGGCCATGATCATGAGCACGGTGTGGGAGGTGCTGCCGTGGAAGTGAGCGCAGAACGCCTGGACCACGCAGTCGATGTAGCTGATGTAGCGACCGGCGGGCGGCGTGAAGACGTCGGCGAGCAGCCGGGGGACGATGATCGACGCCCCGAACGCATCATTGATGCTCATGTTGCAGAAGAGCAGGTACATGGGCTGCTGCAGGCTCCTCTCCATGCTGATCAGGACCACCAGCCCGATGTTGGACACCATGATGAAGATGTAGAGGAGGAGGAGGACGACGAAGACGGGCAGCGAGGATTGGGGGCTGACCTTTAACCCCTCCAGCAGCAGCACGTCCAAGTCCAACGTCCGGTTCTCCATCCTGCAGACGGTCGATTTAAACCTGCAGACAATAAAAGAGATGAAGATCAAAACGTTTCTGAGGAACAGGAACCACCGAAAGATTTTCAAATTAAAGTGTTGGAGAAAGCTTTCTTTCAGTGAACAACGAAATGAAAACATCCAAAAATAAAACAACATGTTTCTGCTAAAATTTAAACAAGTATTTATTAGAAAATAAACTGAATGGTGTTAAACTGTCACATGAAATAAAAGATGTGACTCAGACGCTCTGTAGCAGCATCGACAAGCAGCATGACTCTCTGACGTTCGTTTCAGAGTCGGGTTTCATTTAAATCAAACAGGATTCTGTGTTTTATTCACATTCACAAAGAAACCAGAAACCAGAAACCAGAAACCTCTGGACGTCACTGCAAACAGGCAAACAGTGAAATCTTTGTAGAAGCAGAAATAAAAACATGCAACTTTCAGCTCGATGAAACGACACGAAGTCTGAACTGATTCTGTTCCTGCAGGAAAAATGTCACTTCATTTATTCATATTTTCACTTCATGATTTCACTACAAACTACCTGCAGGTTAAAGTATATTTAATTAATTTTTCATCTTGTAAATATGAATCTTAATGTTTTAATGTTCAATAAAACAACATGTGCAGTGAACAATATAAACTGAACTACCTTTATTATATATCAGAGAGAAGCAACATGACGCCGACTCACTATCATCGTGGAAACAGCCGTACGCGGTCTATCGGGACTGTATTGACATCCTGCTTCGGGGCCCTTCTCGGCTTCAACAGGAAACCATTTAACAATCCAGTCTGAAGGGATTCGGACAGTTACAAACTTTTGTTACTGTTTATCCTCCGGGCTATATATATATATATATATATAAATAATAAAGGTAGTGAAACTTATAGAAAACTTATAGAAAACAGTTTCACACCGTGCAGCAAATTTTATGAACACTAAAGCCAAAAATCTGTCAGAACTTTAAAGTAACCAAAGACATAAACTGGTGAAAGTTGTAATATGAAAACAATAAAAACTGTTTGTGTGTTTCAGTGAAACAGTTAAAGGATGAAAATGAATCAAACAGATAAAAACCTCCAACAGAACACCAACAAGATCTGAGGAGATCAAAGTGTGGAAATGAGAATAAATACAATATTTACTAAGTCATAATAATAAGTCATAATTCATTTGCAGACTCACCTGTGCTGACAGGAACCTCGTCCTCACTCACCTGAGGGCGGCCGGCAGCTTTTATAATGTGACCGAGCAGCAGGCGGTTCTCCGGGGTTCCTTCACGTCACCGAACTCTCAACAGGTGAACTCACCCTCACTACCTCACTACCGCCCCCTAATGTACAAAGAGATGGAATTTAATTCTCTGAAATTACAACTTTAAATGCACTTTGTGATATGACATTAAATATACACTTTTTTCTATTTGTATTTTTCGTATGTGTTGACGTCTGATAACCGGCTGGAGGTTAAAGAAATGTCTTCACTACAGCAGGGGGGCTCTCAGGGGGGAGCTGCTGCAGCAGGCTGCCACTAGCGCAGCGCCAGGTAACCTGACCTGAGGTGCATGTTTTTGGATGATGGGAGGAAGCCGGAGAACCCGGAGAGAACCCACGCAAGCACAGAGAGAACATGCAAACTCCACACAGAAAGGCCCAGGACCGGATTCGAACCCGGAACCTTTTTTGCTGTGAGGTGACAGTGCTAACCACTGCACCACCGTGCCACCCCTTTTTTTTTCTGAAACTAACCACAATCACATGAGCAAACATTTCCAGGTTCATATTTTAATTTTTTAATTTTTTTTTATTTTGATTTTAAAAGTTTGAAAGAACTTAAAATCATTTAAATGAAATGTGAAGATTTAAAGCTGCTTTGGATTAAATATTCATTTTAATTTGATAAAAACAACGTGAATATACTCAGTTTAGCTGCTTAATAATCAAAATTATAACTAGAAGTATATTTGTTGTTGATGTGAAGTCGTGGAGGTTTGATTCGTCTGCAGCTGCTTTATTT
This sequence comes from Embiotoca jacksoni, assembly GCF_022577435.1. Classification (NCBI taxonomy): domain Eukaryota; kingdom Metazoa; phylum Chordata; class Actinopteri; family Embiotocidae; genus Embiotoca; species Embiotoca jacksoni. Next base: position 218,599 of record NW_027185250.1, read on the forward strand.
TCGATTCTTTCTGTGTTTAAAGTTGTGATTTTATCGACTGCAAACGTTGGTCTCACATGTTGGTCACATTTTCACCTGCTTCATTTATTGATCTGATCTGAACTCTGATGATAAATTATGACCTCGATTTTATCAGGTTTTGTGTTTTTTCAAGAACAAGAAAAGTTTGAATGTAATCAAACAACAGAAGATATTTTACTTTATGTCTGTGAACACAGTTCATCGCTGCGTCCACAAATGCAGGTTAAAACTCTCCAAAGAAGAAACCAGATAGAAACATGATCCAGAAACACCGCCGCCTTCTCTGGACTGAGATCATTGAAGATGGACTGAGGTGAAGTGGAAAACTGTCCTGAGGTCTGATGGATCACAATCTGAGATTCTGTTTGGAAATCATGGACGCTGCATCCTCCAGGTTAAAGAGGAGAGGGACCATCCAGCTTGTTATCAGCTCGGTTCTAAAGCCAGCATCTGTGATGGTATGTAGTTGTGAACAATACAACAAAGGAGATCCTGAACTGTTGAGCAGCTGAAATCCTCTATCAGGCAAGAATGGGACCACATTTCACTTTCAAAACTCCAAAAAAAAAAAAAAAAAAAAAAAAAAAAAAAAAAAAATTGAAAATAATTTCAGCATTGATAAGATATTAGGACTCAGATATGTTTGGGGGGGTGTCTGTTTGATTGACAGGCCTGGGGCACAGTGTCCTCTTAGTGGCTTTTTGAATGGGAATTTATTGGAGACAGGTTTCTTGGAGCCAGCCCCTAGTGACCCTCAGTGGTATTACACTTTAAGACATTTCTGCATTGACTTCACTTTTATTTACAAAACATTTTTAGATACCGTCTGTGGTTTTTACCGGCAGTCGTAAAGCTTTTTGCTCACCAATATTAACCAACAAAAAGATAAGAACATGTTACTATATTTGGTTATACGTGTCCTCAAATAATCATCAACTGATTTGCAACGAATAACAAATAATGTTATTTCTTAAAATGATCATCATTTCAGACCTTTTAAATCTCAATCCAAACATAACTCACAGCGTCACATTACTCAATGATTGGCAGCAGTCTGATACGCCGTTATGTGACACGGTTATAATCTGCAGGTTCAGTGTGCATCAGATAAATGAACCTTTACAGACTTTCCTGACTACAAAGCATGAAGTAAAAGTTTGAGGTGGATGCTGACATGTTCAGAGTACGGTGGGTTTGTGTCGTCTCATTATGTTCACCTTGTGTTTGAAAATCAAAAGAACCATTGGGGTTTCATTCAGTTTATTGAAACCTGCATGAATATTACAGCTGATATGAGACAGATACACCTGCTGCCAAATTAAAACATAAACTATGTGTCAGACAAACAACAGTGTAATACAGTTTAAAGCTTTTATCACTGCAGTAAATGGAGGGAGGTGGAAATCTCCTGGTAGTTATAGATATATTAGCATGTATCGACACCTCGTCGTTAAAAATTAAGATAAAGAAAAACAAAAACATGTTGTTTCAAACATGTACATTTCTTCTGTTTTGTTTTTATATCTTATATTTACATTATAATGATAAAACCTTTCTGGACTGGAACAACTTTGACAGGAACTTTCGTATCTCTTTGGACTGCACTCCGTAGATGATCGGGTTCAGGCTTCCAGGGATGATGTGGAACAGGATGGCGCACATCTTCCTGTAGTCGGAGTACTGAGGGAAGCGATGCAGGAAGATGATGAGAACGCCGCTGAACAGCATGATGAGGTACATGAAGAGGTGAGTGCTGCAGGTGGTCAAAGCTTTACTGTTCAGAGACTTGTTCTTACTGGTCAGACAGACGACTGTGATCTTGGTGTAGGTGAGAACGATGCTGCCGATAGAAGCTGTCAACAGAACCACGGTGAACGAGAGGCCGTAGATGTTGTTGATGAGAACGCTCTCACAGGACAGTTTGAACAGCGAGGCGTTGTCGCAGAAAGGGTTCGTGATCAGAGTCCGGCACCGGTTGAGCCGTACGGTCAGACCAAGCAGAACCCCGACCAGGACCAAGGCCACTCCCCAGGCAGAGACCGTCAGCTTCAGCACCATCCTGTTGGTCATGATGGCGGCATAGCGCAGCGGGTTGCAGATGGCCACGTACCTGTCAAAGGCCATGATCATGAGCACGGTGTGGGACGTGGTACCGAACATGTGCGTGGTGAACGCCTGAACCACACACTCATAATAAGAGATGAGGCGCTCAGACGGAGGCTGCAGAATATCCACCAGCAGACGAGGCAGCATGATGGAGTTTCCAAGGATGTCGTTAACGGGCAGGTTGCAGAACAGCAGGTACATGGGCTGGTGGAGGTTCTTATCAACCAACACCAGGACAGCAATGCCAGCGTTAGCAACCATGATGAACAGGTAGGAGAGCAGGAAAAAGAAAAACACCGGGTACATGGAAACCTTGGTGACCTTTAGTCCCTCCAGCTGCAGCGTGAAGTCATTCCATGTGTAGTTATCCATCAACCTGGAACAAAAGAAACGAGACGATTTGTCACATTCATGAGGCCTTTTCAGAAAACTTTTAACTGAAGAACAGTTCAATCATGAAGACGTTTCAATATTACTTGTTATTATTTCTCTTCTTCAGTTACCAACCTTCTGGAAGCAGAACTCCACCTGTGTGTCATTTTTATAAAGAGATGCGTTCATCTGGGGAGGAAAGGTGCTTTGTAACAGTCCACCTGGTGGCCATGGAGACCATCAACAGACTACGTCAGGACACATCACTTCAAGTGAGGCGAAAGTGTCCGTCGAGGTACCTTGATTTCAAAACCGGTTCCTGAACAATAAAAATCTATTTCAACTAAAGATAATTACTGAAAAACACGACGGGACAAGTCTTTAGTTTTTATGTAGCTTGATGAAGAGAGACTGACTAATTGTTTGTTGGACTTACAATTTACAGATGTCCCCTAAACGCCTCACATGCAGGCTACCGGTAGACGCTGTAATTTACAGATGTCCCCTAAAAGCCTCACATGCAGGCTATCGGTAGACGCTGTAATTTACAGATGTCCCCTAAAAGCCTCACATGCAGGCTACCAGTCACATGCAGACTGGAGTGGGAGGGGCTTCCTGTACAGCAGCTATCACTGTAATGTAATGAGAGGCCACAGAGCTCCCAGATGTCTCAGTGACCAGCAGGTTCATTAAATTAAAGGCTGCAGTGAGGCATTCATTTTTTTAAATATGACACAATCGTTCACTTGGCCTCAAGGATGAACTGATTACAGTTTGGTGGTCGAAGGTCAAAGTTCAAGGTCACAGAAAGGTCACATCATTTGAGTTTTTATGCTCGTTGTTGTTTGAACAGTGAGCCGAAGTTTTGATAATGAACTTTCATCAACATCATTTATTAATTTATTGCTTTGAATGTTCTCTCATTCATCTTGTTTAAATAATATTTTGTTGCTCGTCTCAGGTTTTTTACATTCAGTCTGTCTTATTTCCAGCTTGTAAAAAAACATAATCTTCACCATCGTGTATAAAAGCTGCGACACAAAAAAAGTTTGATTGTTGTTATCAAATTATACATCTCAGGTACTCATCAGGATGAGTTTAGCCTAATTTAGCGCAAACACTGGCAGCAGGAGGAAACTGCTAGCATCAAAACAGGAAGTTCTCACTGCTTCCTGTCTTTTTGTGGCGGTTTAGTTATTTCTGATATTTTCTCTCTGGATGTTTTCAGGATGATTCATGTCAAAATGTGTGGTTTTTTTTTACACATTCTCTGTTTGTCAGAGTGATGCAGATCCGACTCTCAGAGGTCCGTCATGTTGACAGCAAGTCCCTGAAGGAGCGTCTCATTAGCGCCTCATTAGCGCCCCCTGTGGTCAGAGTCATCCTGATAAACACCTCCTGTCTCCCAGAGGACTAATTATCATCAGAAACTGTTTCATCAGGAAGCAGCTGTTAATGATCATCTGTGTTCTTAATAAACATTAACACGTGTTATCTCCTGGACCACATGGTGATGAAACTGGTGGACCACCAGCGGGCAGCGTGGTCCCCTGAGCTCCCAAGATGTAACAGCTGCAGCGGAGATTGACGTTGTAATCACAAACCAACAGAGAGATCACATAGGTCTGAACACACAAACACACAAACACACAAAAACAGGACACAAAGTTTTCAAAAGAAACGTTCAGAGTTTGTTTTTCTTCAGCAGTCTGATGGACACAGACTGAATCACACCGACTGGGGACATCGGAACTACACCAAAAAACAGGAAAATAAATGGTGAAATAAAACAGATGATGTCCATAAAGGACTCTGATCTCAAGTCAAACATGAGCTCATCAGTACATTTAACCGCTTCAGTCCTGCTCCTCTTCCACATGTTGGAAAAGTCCCCCAAAAATAAACCAGTTCATCATCAGTTGTTTAAACATCAATATTGATCCAAAGGATTAAAACACAAAACGTTCTTCAGGTTGCAGCAGGAAATGGCCTCCTGATGCCAGATGTCAATCAGAGCGACCTGATTCTAAAGAACTAGATGTGGAGCAAAGGTCATGCTAGTGTGGGACGGTGTGAGATGATGTGAGACAGTGTGAGACGATGTGGGACGGTGTGAGATGATGTGGGATGGTGTGAGATGATATATATATGACCTTTATTTAACCAGGTAAAATCAATTGAGAACCAATTCTCATTTACAATGATGACCTGTCAATATGGGACGGTGTGAGATGATGTGGGACAGTGTGAGACGATGTGGAATGATGTGGAATGATGTGGAACGGTGTGAGACAATGTGGGACGGTGTGGGACGGTGTGAGATGATGTGGGACGGTGTGAGACAATGTGGGATGGTGTGAGACGATGTGGGACGGTGTGAGATGATATAAGACGGTGTGAGATGATGTGGGACGGTGTGAGATGATGTGGGACGGTGTGAGATGATGTGGGACGGTGTGAGATGATGTGGGACGGTGTGAGATGATGTGGGACAGTGTGAGACGATGTGGAATGATGTGGAACGGTGTGAGGCAATGTGGGACGGTGTGGGACGGTGTGAGATGATGTGGGATGGTGTGAGACGATGTGTCCCAGAGCCTCATGTTGAACACCAGATTAGGTGTAATTACTCTTCATCCTCCTTCACTGAGGCTGAACTCATCTTTACTGCAGAGCATCACATGTGAGTCAGCAGGATGTGACTGTGAATGCTCCTCTCTGATTGGCTACTGGTCCTTCTGAGGAATCTGACACCAGGACGTCAGCAGGAAATGTGGAAGTAATTTATTTTAACGGGACAAAACTTCCTGATAAACATCACTGAAGTAAATGTATGAATAAATCAACTAATTATAATTCTGTAATTTTCTGCAAACTGAAGATCATTAAGTGGTGAAACGGACTGAATTTAAAAATGTTGGAAGTTTCCGGGTCTGAAAAGTGTCTTAAAGTGTAGTACCACTGAGGACCACTAGGGGCTGGCTCAGAAACACCTCTGTCAGTTTAGAGGACTTCTGATTGGACAGCAACTGCTGGTCACATGACTCCACTATCAGCTCCTGGTGGCGCAGCAGATGTAATTAATTTAAACCTGGAACTTTTTCTGGTTTCAGTAATGTTGTCTTGATTTATTTATTTCTGTTTTTTCTGTTCATTGATCGTAAATTAATAAAAGATCATTTGTTTAATTTGTTCTGCTATTCCTGCTCTTAAATAAAATTAAAGTGATTTTTTTTTGTAAATTTTTTTTTTTAATAAATGATATGATGACATCACACTGAGCTTATATTTTACTAAATTAAATGAAATTGCATGATATTATAATTGATAGTTGTGGACATGCAGGTCCTCTATCATCCACCAGGCGGCGCTGCAGCTCCTCCTACAGTCTGCAAACAGGAAGTTCTCGAAGTGTTTTCATTTTAATGTTAGTTTAAACTTTGGAGGCTGTTTGATGATTTTATTTTGTAGAGTTTCAGGGATTAGCTGATCACAGACACATTGTCACTTTAATTTAAATTATTTTCATGTCGTTCATCTTTTTAAATAAGTTGTGTTCAGAGTTAAAGGTTTTTAAATGTATCTGTGGTTTTTCTAATGGTCCTTAAACGTCTCAGTCACTGAATGCTGCAGGAGGTCTGTTCATTGTTTAGTTGACTTTGATCAGGTTGTTGTTGTTGTTGTTGTTGTTTAGTCTGAGGTTCACTGATCACACAGACATGATGAAGATGTTTTCAGGTGCAGCAGCTTTCTGTTGTACCTGCAGAGGTTCCCTGACAATCGGTCTGTTTTTAGGTTTCCTTCAGGGTCACGTGATCAGAGGCCGTCATGTCAACATATAAGTTTGAGGTGTGAACAGGAGCTGCTGATGGTAAGCTGTTACCATGACAACAGATGTTTGTGCCAGACGCTGAAAAACTTCATGTCGATCAGTTTGAATCTGAAAGTTAAAACCTTTAAAACCTGTTTTTCCTTCATTTGTTCTGAGTTTATGTTTAACAAATTTCCCCTCGGGGATTAATAAAGTAACTACCTAACCTAACCTAACCTAACTCTAACCTAACCTAACCTAACCTAACCTAGCCTATCTAACCTATAGTTTCAGCTCACTGCTTCCTTCATTCCTCCAACACCGGAGGCTCACATTCCTCTGTCCCCTCCTCCCTCCTCCCTCCTCTTTCCTCCCTCCTCTTTCCTCCCTCCTTCCTCCTCCCTTCTTCGGGGCAGCAGAGCTGGAGGTCCGTCAGCAGCTGGAAACTGTGCATGTGTTCAAGAAACCAGAGAATCAGAGCTGAGAAGAGTGAAAGGAGGAAACGGAGGCGAGCTGCTGCGTTCAGGGTAAGTCCGGATCTTTTCTGTTCGTCTCTCTGGACGTTTCAGACTTTTTAAAGCTTCTTCATGAGCTGCTGTGTGAAGCAGGAGACTTGAGGAGGACGGCAGTACGATGAAGATCGCTCCTCTCAGGACTGAAACCTCTTCACACCTGTCTGGTGTCTGGTGAGACGTTCCCACGTTGACCACATGAATGCAGACTGAGCATGCTCAGTAGACAGCACCAGAGACGTCCCACCAGCCGAGCCGGCTAACTTCCTGTGTGGCTTGATGCTAACGTGACTTTTCAAGTGTTTTCAAATAAAGTGGAGTCTGTAAGCACGTGTTAGGTTAGGTTAGGTTAGGTTAGGTTAGGTAGTTACTTTATTAATCCCGAGGGGAAATTTTTTTTCGCTACAGCAGCATACAGAAGCAATAAGATAATAATAGAATAATAGAAAAGCAAGTTCCACCTGTTCCTCGTTGTCCTTCCCTCCTTGCTGTATTTAGTCTGTGAGCTCTTCTTCCCTCGTTGTCACTTTGTTTCAGTTTCCTGTCTGTTGCTGCATCTTTTGAACTGTGTGCGAGGATGAAAACCAATATTTGAAGGTTGTTTGGGTCATCAGCTACGATTCTGTGGTGGAAATCAGTGCATGGGCTCAGGAACACGTAAACATGTGGAGCTGATGTTGATCAATAACTCTGAATACTTCCTGTTGATGTGTCGCTGCAGACCGTCTGTGTTTGTGTTTCACAGCTTCCGTGTGCTAGAGGTTAAATCATGGGGACCAATAACCTCACCGTGACCTCTGACCCCGCCCGGCCCCGCGGCCCCTTCAGCAGTATCAAGGTCCGACTCCGCTTCGCTTGGTTTTAAGTTCAGCTGCAGGAAAGACGAAGAGAAACGTTTATTTATTCCTCCTCCTTCTCCTCCTCTTCCTCCTCCTCCACCTCCTCCTCTTCAGTTCTTTGTGTTCTGCCACAGTATGCTGCAGTTGTCTCAGCTGCTGGTGTCGGGTTACATGAAGAGCTCCATCTCCACCATCGAGAGACGTTACGGTCTCTCCAGCCAGAAGGCGGGGTTTCTGGCCGCCTTCAACGAGGTCAGTTTCCTGTTTCTGACCGATCACTTCCTGTCGACCTCCATCAGGTCCGGTTTATGTTTATTTAAAGTGTGTGTGTGTGTGTGTGTGTGTGTGTGTGTGTGTGTGTGTGTGTGTGTCCAGGTGGGGAACACCGTCCTCATCGTCTTTGTGAGTTTCCTCGGGAGTCGAGTCCACCGGCCGCGCTACATTGGGGGCGGAGCTCTGCTGGCGTGCCTCGCCTCGCTGCTGATGGCGATGCCGCACTTCCTGAGCGGAGCGTACCACTACACGGACCGCGTCAGCTGTGAGGCCACGCCCACAACACAACCTGACTTTAACCTAAACTTAATCCTAAAGTAAGTCTAATTTAAACCTAACTTGAGGCTAACGTAAATCTGACCTGTCCCCTCTTCCTTTCCATTTCCCATCAGCCTCCAGTGACAACAGCTCGGGTCTCTGCCAATCAGGGAGCAGCGTCACCACCGTACCGTCCAATCAGACCTGCGCGGAGCAGGATAGCCCTGCCCAGCAGATGGTCTACCCCCTGCTGCTGCTGGGTCAGCTGCTGTTGGGCATCGGAGCCGTCCCCATCCAACCCTTCGGCATCTCCTACATCGACGACTTTGCCAGCAGAAAGAACTCGCCACTCTACCTCGGTAACAAGCACTTCCTGTTGAGTTCGATCAGTTCGATCAGGTTGATCAGGTTGATCAGTTCGATCAGGTTGATCAAGTCGATCAGGTCGATCAGTTCGATCAGGTTGATCAGGTTGATCAGTTCGATCAGGTCGATCAGATTGATCAGGTCAATCAGGTCGATCAGGTCGATCAGTTCGATCAGGTTGATCAGTTCGATCAGGTCGATCAGATTGATCAGGTCAATCAGGTCGATCAGATTGATCAGGTTGATCAGTTCGATCAGGTCGATCAGTTCGATCAGGTTGATCAGTTCGATCAGGTCGATCAGATTGATCAGGTCGATCAGTTCGATCAGGTTGATCAGGTTGATCAGTTCGATCAGGTCGATCAGTTCGATCAGGTTGATCAGTTCGATCAGGTCGATCAGTTCGATCAGGTCAATCAGGTTGATCAGGTTGATCAGTTCGATCAGTTCGATCAGGTTGATCAGTTCGATCAGGTTGATCAGGTTGATCTCTGCCGACTGTTTCAATTCACTCACATTTCAGAAGTTCAGCTGAGCATCATAAAAATAAATAAAAACATGATTTAATCAGGTCATGTGATCAGAACAAAGTTTAGACTGGACGGATCAGAGACAGAAACGCTGCAGGCTGCAAGTCCATGAATGGACGGAGACACCTGAACCTGAACCTGAACCTAGGCCTGAACCTGAACCTGAACCTAAAACTGAACCTAAACCTAAACCTGAACCTGAACCTAAACCTGAACTTGAACCTGAACCTGCATTAAACCTGAATCTGAATTAAAACTGAACCTAAACCTCACCTGAATTAAACCTGAACCTAAACCTAAACCTGAACCTGAATTAAAACTGAACCTCAACCTAAACCTGAATCTGAACCTCAACCTAACCCTAACCCTAACCCTAAACCTAAACCTGAACCTCAACCTGCATTAAACCTGAACCTGAATTAAACCTAAACCTAAACCTGAACCGGAATTAAAACTGAACCTGCATTAAACCTGTACCTGAATTAAACCTGAACCTAAACCTAAACCTGAACCTGAATTAAAACTGAACCTCAACCTAAACCTGAACCTGAATTAAAACTGAACCTCAACCTAACCCTAACCCTAAACCTGAATCTGAAACTGAAACTGAACCTAAACCTAAACCTGAACCTGAACTTGAACCTAAACCTGAGTTAAACCTGAACTTGAACCTGAATTAAACCTGAACCTAAATCTAAACCTGAATTAAACCTTAAACCAGGAGTCTCGACACCACTTTGTCCTCAGACCTGCACAGGTGGTGCTGTGACACAGTGTGGTCCCTCTCCCTGCAGCGCCCCCTGCTGTGTGGAGGTCAGTGTCCACCATGAACCAAAACTAAAGTTCGTATAGAACAAACTCGGCTCTCTTATCGTCTGTCTTATCGACAACCGATCAGCTACAAACATGTGAAGTTATAATTTGATCAGAGCTGCTGTTTTACTAATGAATGACATGATGTTGTCATGGAAACTCCTGAAGCTGAACTGTATTTAGATAGATAGATAGATAGATAGATAGATAGATAGATAGATAGATAGATAGATAGATAGATAGATAGATAGATAGATACTTTATTAATCCCACAGGGACATTTTTACGTTCCAGCAGCATTTACAGGGCAAAAATATTGATAATTAAAAAAAAATGCACAAATATTTTTAACAATAAACTAAAATAGAATAATATTAAATAAACTAAACTAAACAACAGTGCAATGAATTAAAACAAAACAAACAAAACAGCAGTGCAAGGGTGTCATTGTTGTGTGCTGGATTTAGCGAGGGGTGAGTTTTTGTTTTATGCGGTGGCGGTGGGCAGGAATGATCTCCTGTATCGGTCCTTGTGGTGAAACCAGAAAACACCAAATAAAGCGTTTTCATGTTTGATCATGAGATGACAGGATGCGTCTCCTTCCAGGGATCCTCCTCGCCGTGACCTCCATCGGCCCCGCCCTCGGCTTCATCACCGGCGCCTTCATGCTGCGATACTACGTCGACTTCAACACACTGACCAAAGGTGAGGAGATGCTCAAAGCTGATGTTTCACAGCTGGACTGTTTACACTCCACTTATTTGAAAGGGAAGGGAGGACTTCCTGTCTCTCCACGGTATGAAAACAGAAAAGAGATGATTAATGAGGGTCGTTTCCTCAGAGGACAAAAAACTGCAGCTTCAATCAAACAATTCAGAGAGAGATGAAGTGATGAATCTTCTGTGAACCCGGTTTTAGTTTCTTTACCAGATGTAACCATCAGATTTCTTCTTGATGTGAAGACGAGCAACAGAGTTCAGATGGATCAGACGAGTTCACTGAAGGAAATGATGCTGAAAACAGGAAATGATGCTGAAAACAGGAAGTGTCACTTCAAACAGATCGTTGTCTTACTGATAAAAAGTTCCGTCTGACCTCATGCTTAAATCTGAGAATAGAACAGCTGTTACACAGCATGGCCACACCTCCAACGAGAACCAACGAGAACCAACGAGAACCAACGAGGACCAACGAGAACCAACGAGGACCAACGAGAACCCACGAGAACCAACGAGAACCAACGAGAACCAACGAGGACCAACGAGAACCAACGAGAACCAACGAGAACCCACGAGAACCAATGAGGAGTCGATATCGACCTGAGACCTCCTCCTGCTCCCCCTCTTCCTCCACATCCTCCTCTCCCTCCTCCACCACCTCCTCCCTCCTCCCCCTCCACCTTCTCCTCCTCCTCCTCCCCCTCCCCTCCTCTTCCCCCTCGCCCCCTCTTCCTCCATATCCTCTTCCCCCTCCTCTGATCAGATTTCACGTTTCTGTTCCAGGACGCGACAGTTTGAAGACGTTCAGTCGACGTTCGCTTGTTCGACGCCGTCAACATTAACGCAGCTCAAATGGAAACCTGTTTATTTTTACCATTTTGTGTGTGTGTGTGTGTGTGTGTGTGTGTGTGTGTGTGTGTGTGTGTGTGTGTGTGTGTGTGAACGTACAGAAGAAGGAACAGGTGTGTGAGCCTGTCAGCGTCTCCTTCAGGGATTGAAGGATTATTTTCTGTTGTTGATGCTTTAATTCAGAGTTTTATTGCTCAACAGGTCGCTGACTCATCAAACAGTCGGCGCCTCGTTTTATTGGCTGATGTTGAGCTTTTCTGACGCACGACTTGGCGAGTCCTCAAAAATACTCAGAGAAGAATCTGAGGTAAAATATTCACGATGAAGCAGGTGGTTTTATTAATAATTTTATTGATTTATTAATAGTTTGCTGTACAAACTAAACATTTTCACAAAGCTGAAACCAAAAAAACACATATTTAAGAAATTAATCTTGACAAAATGAAAAGTTGAGAAGCTCCACAGATGATTTGAAGTTCGGACAGGGAAACTTTATTTAAATAAAATACAGTCAGACTGAAGCAGACGTTGAGAAAGATTTGGAAACTAAACTGATGTAAGAAGTCGTCCTGGTTTTATATCGGGAGGTTTTATTCCTGTTCATCCTTCACGAGTAATTCTATAAAATAAATTCAGAATAAAAACATCATGAGTCGTTTGGGAGACGTTCCTGTCGGACAAGTCGCAGCTGAAAGCAGGCGGCAACACGTTGGTTATGAAATATAAACTGAAGCAATGCGGTCACACCTGCAATGTTAATCATTTTAAAACAAATTTCAAAATAAAAGCCTGCTGGGTTAGGACTTCCTGTGAAAATATCAACCTGGGAATGAGAAAGAAAAAGATGAAAAGCTGTTTCTGCACATTGGCTCGTTTATTTCATTCACCTTTTGGTTGAAATGAACTTCGTTACTGTTCAACCAGCTGGATTTATTTGACTAAACTGAGTCAGACGTTCACAGATTGTTTTAACTTTGTGTTTCATGTCTCATCGAACCACCGAGAAGAATCTGAAAAACTCAGTTTCCATCCGTCCTTCGTGGTCGTTATCAGTAAAATGTTCTTCTTCTGCAGTTTAATGAAACTCTTCATACACATGACTATTGATGATGGATTGGTTGTTATAAAGACGTGTTTGGTCTGCAGACCAGATCAAGTTGGACCCTAAAGACCTTCGCTGGGTCGGCGCCTGGTGGCTCGGCTTCCTCGTGGCCTCCTGCCTCCTCTTCCTCACCGCGCTGCCGTACCTCTTCTTCCCCAGGAACATGCCCAAAGAGGTGAGTCTGGGTCGGGGGGGGGGGGCTCTGGAAATGGTCAACAGACCCCTGATTAGTTTCACCTGTCCCTCGTTGTCCTTCCCTCCCTGCTGTATTTAGTTTGTGCTCTTCTTCTTCCCTCTTTGTCATTTTGTTTCAGTTTCCTGTCTGTCGCTGCGTCAAACCACCTGAACTTTGTCGCCATTGCAACAGGGTTCTGCGACATGTGTGTTGAAGATTTTTTTGTTCTTAAAGAATTTTAGCCAGAATCTGATGCAAAGACAAAAACCATTATTTGAAGGCTGTTTGAGTCGTCAGGATTCACTGCTTTAAAAACAGCTGCGATTCTGTGGTGGAAATCAGTGCATGGGCTCAGGAACACGTTAACGTGTGGAACTGATGTTGATCATTAACTCTGAATACTTCCTCATGAAGGTCGTTTGTCCTCTGTGTGCATCACCGTGCTGCGTTCAGGAACACTCTGAAATTATTGATTGAACTTTGTATTATTTAGATTAAAATCTTCAAATCTAAATATTTAAAATAATCTTGAATGGCAAACAGAGCTGTAGTTGAAGTAAAGACAGTAAATACAGCTCTGCTTTATTTCTGCATCACAGTGTGCGTGAGCTCTCTGTTCTTGGCTCGGTTCCTGAAGCAAACCGAAAGTTGATCTCTGCACATGTTTTATCAGTTAAACTTTCCAACGGTTGCGCAACACATTCCAGAGACACAAACAACAACTGCAGCCAGACTTCAGTTTAAACAGCACAGATCTGTAACTCAGGTCAGAGGTCAAACACCTTCCAACAGTTTTATTCTGACTAACAGTTGTTCAGAGGACAAAATGAGCCCCTGATTTGATCACATTGCGTCCAGATGTTTCCTCAGTTTAATAAACTTTAATTTTCATGAAATGCTGATTATCGGAGTGTAAATGAAACAGAAGTTCAGATTCTGATCTGAGACATTTTCGTTATTATGAAACAGTTTTCAAAATGGAAAGTTAAAGTGAGGTTTGGTTTCAGTCATCAGTTACATAAATCTGTGGACTCTGAACAGATTCAACAGCTCAGCGTTGAGCAACAGTTCAGATCTGTGACCCAGTTAGACGTCCAACGTAAATATCATAAACCATCCCCTGCTGAAATGAAGAGCGTCAGCAGACATCAGGACGTCCGGTAACTTCAGGTTTTTTTGTTTTTTTTTAATGATGCTGTAATCTGACAGTGAAACCCAGTGAGAGGTCAGAGGTCAGACAGTGATGGAGCTGCTGTTTAAAGGAGCATGACGTGGTTAGAGAGGCAGATTTACTTCAGGAGGTGGAGGAGACCAAACATGGAGCTCAAAGAGGGAATGACTCCACGTTAACGATCATGTTAACTGATTATTATTTTTGATCAACGTCCTCAGTGTTCAGGGAGAAGGGCGCCCCCTAGAGGAGCTAATGATGCTACACCCTTTATAATGTTATCACAGACGGATTCTCCTGAACTGGAGAAACCTCTCAGGTTCGTCTCGACATAAACCTCCGAGACGTTCAGGGTCTCTGCGAACCTCCGAGACGTGCAGGGTCTCTGCGAACCTCTGAGACATTCAGGGTCTCTGCGAACCTCCGAGACGTTCAGGGTCTCTGCGAACCTCCGAGATGTTCAGGGCTTCTGAAAGCAGACAGACTGGTTTCACTTCCTGCGTCCACCGTGTGACATTGTCCTTCCATGTCTGTGCAGGACGGAGAGGACGAGGTCGAGTCGGAAACGGACAGGAAGCAGCCGCAGACGAACACCCCCCCACAGGAAGTCTCTCTGCTCCACTTCCTCAAAAGTGCGAGTCTTTTCCTGTTTCTGTTTCCTGTCTGACTTCAGGGCTTCAGTTTTATCTCAGGCAGGATGCAGCGGTCCTGAATGTCCACTGCTAACCTGACCTGTCCTGCAGGTTTCCCTCGGATCGCCCTGCGGACGCTGAGGAGTCCTGTCTACCTGCTGGTGGTTCTGGCTCAGGTGAACCTGGCGGCGCTGCTGTCGGGTCTCGCCACGTTCATGGCCAAGTTCATTGAGAGACAGTTCAGCCAGACGGTGTCCTTCTCCACCATGATGATCGGTGAGGAACATAAATTCAGATTTATGTGTTTATTATAAAGTAAACACTCTTCATCCAGAGAGAAACACACACAGTGTGTAATCAGAAACTGTGTGTTTGGACTTCCAGTAGGTTTGTGATGTCACAAACTCACATGGATGTCACATGTTCGCCCTCACCCACGCCCACTGTCCAACCTTTAATGAGGAAGAAAACATTGTGTGGTCGTTTTGTTGCGGCGCTAAAAAGACTAAATAACACTTGTGATTGGCAGAAACACGTCTCACTCAGAAAACAGTCAGCCAATCAGAAGAGAGCATCACTGAGGGCTCACTGAGTCTTAAAGAGACACAAACAGCAGAGAGAAGCTGTAAAACTGGACTGAGATGATTTTTGGATCTTTAAACTGAAAATAAAACATGTTAAAATATGGAACATTTAATTTTTACGTGAAATGTCCAAATCCCGGAGGTGCCCTTGAATGCATCACATCCTAAACGTGTGAAATGATGTTTCACACACTGTATATGATGTCATGTGTTGTTGTTAAATTGATCAGCAGATGATCAGAACCTGTTGTTCTCCTGATCTCCTCCAGGGGGCGTCGGCATCCCGCTGGCGGTGCTGGGAACCGTCTTGGGCGGAGTTCTGATGCGGAGGTTCAACCTGTCGGTCGTCGGTGCCAGCAGGTTGTGCACAGCGGCCATCTTGCTCTGCGTGTTCTCCGCCCTGCCGCTGATGCTCATCGGCTGCTCCACCCAGAAGGTCGCTGGGATTTTTCCCTCCAGGTAGGAAAACACCTTCAGGTCACCAACTAATGATGGTGGTGATCTTCAGCACTGCATTAAAAACACACTATTCTGAAGTGGAAATCACTGCATGGGCTCAGGAACACTTGTGAAAACCATCGTCTGTGAACACAGTTCATCGCTGCGTCCACAAATGCAGGTTAAAACTCTCCAAAGAAGAAACCAGATAGAAACATGATCCAGAAACACCACCGCCTTCTCTGGGTGAAAGAGGAGAGGGACCATCCAGCTTGTGTTGTGTCTAATATCCATCTTCAACATGTCGTGTCTGCGGTCTTTAAAATATAAAAACTGTTTCCAGCTCTGGCGGCTCGTCCTGCAGCTCCTGTCGGTGTCCCGCCGAGGCCTTCAACCCGGTCTGTGGGTCGGACGGCGTCGAGTTCAGGTCTCCGTGTCACGCCGGCTGCATCGCCGTGAAAACGGACTCCAACAACAATGTCGTAGTAAGAATCCTCCCATCATTTTCCACATCTCTTCTTCTGCTGTCAGTCGGTCATCTCTTTAAAAATGGTGGAAATGTGAGGATGGAGAGACTAAACTAAAAACTAAAACTTAAAACTAAAATAATTAGATGATCAGATGTTATTCTGGTGGTGAGTCAGAAATGTGAGTTTGGATTGTGAGGTTCTGTCCAAATGTGCAGGAAGTGACAGCACGTCCCTGAGGTGAAGTGTTGCATCATCTGTATGAAAACATGGAGGAACGTTCACCATCACTTTTCACTATAACACACGTGTTCCCTGTGACATGCGTGTTCATCAGAAACATCCCAGCAGGAAGTTAAAGGACAGCTTGAACACAATTTCTCATCACAGATTCATCAACACGTTTGTTTTCCAGGAAGTAAATCAAATTAATATAATTTATTATGATTTAATTCTCTTTTTCTATTTCCTTCTTTTATTGAAGCAGTTTGTAACAATTGATGATCATGAACTCTGATTTCTGTCTGTCTCTGCAGAACTACACCGCCTGTCAGTGTGTCAGTGGTCCCGGTGCTCCTGGCTCCGCCCTCCCCGGTACCTGTGGCAGCGGGTGTTCCCACCTGTTGCCCCCCTTCATGGTCCTGTTGGGTCTCACCAGCTTCATCGCCTCCTTCTCTCAGACGCCGTCGTACATGATGATTCTCAGGTAGGAAACATGGAGGAAGTCACCTGGAACATCTGTTCCTTCCCTGAAACCTTTCGACTCTCACCATATTTATTTATATTGTATATTATGATATTATTATATTATAAAAATGCACCGTCAGCATTAACAGCCACCAAACAAAGCTGCAGAGTTTCAGCATGATAAAAACACAGCGAGTGTCAGAACTGTTGTTATTACAGGATAAAAAAGAACCCCCCCCCCCGAACAAACAGAAATGGAGTCAGCAGTCGTCCGTTATCTTCCATCAAACATTCCTGCAGCTCAGATCTGTTTCAACACGCAGAAAAAACATGTTATTAAAGTGGAGCTTTAACCTGCAGTTCCACTGAGGACCACCAGGGGCATTTCAGATTAGGACTCTAACACTGATATGTTTGGGGGCGGGGCTCTTTGATTGACAGGCCTGGGGTGCAGCCAGGTTTCTAGTATTGGTGGGTGGGTCTTAGTGCCATTGGCTCCTCCCCAGCTCATCCAAATATGGTCACTTCTGGCTCTAAAAACAAGATGGCAGCTGGTGACATTTAAACACTTGTTGTTGTTGTTGTTGTTTTCAGTCTAAAGGAACATTTTGTCATTTTATTTAAAGAACATGTGATTTTCTGTGTCTAATAAATCACTACGTTGAATCTGAGGACATTTCTGTTGATCAGTCTGTCCTCATGATGTATCTCTCTGTCTGTCTCTGTCTCTCTCTGTCTGTCTCTGTCTCTATGTCTGCTGCAGGAGCGTCTCTGCGGAGGACAAGTCCTTGGCTGTAGGAGTCCAGTACATGTTATTCAGAGTCCTCGGTGAGTCTCTCAGGAAGCAGCAGCAGGTGTGACGGTGTCCTCTGGCGCCCCCTACAGGACATGTGTCTGTATTAAAGGTTGTGACCCGGTCTGTCTCCTCGCAGCCTTCATGCCCGGCCCGGTTCTGTATGGCAGCATCATCGACACCACCTGCATCCTGTGGGGCAACAAGTGTGGCAAGCGGACGTCGTGTCGCTACTACGACCTGGACCGCTTCAGACACAGGTAACCTGAGGCCCCGCCCCTTCCTGCTGCACCTCCCCGCCCCCTGCTGGCAACTAGTTACAGCAGGAGTTCCCCTTGACCTGATGCTCCGCAGACCTCTGAGGCTTCAGAAAGTTCCGGGTGGTCACATGACTTCAGATCTGTTTGTTTGTTTGTTTGTTTGTTTGTTTGTTTTCAGGTTTCTGGGTCTGCAGGCGGTCTTCGTCTGCGGCGGGCTGCTCTGCTTCCTGTTGACCGTCGTCGTCCTGCGAAGGAGAGATGGACGTCAGCAGGAAGCAGGACAACGAGAGAAAGGACGGTACGAGCTGGTGGGAGGACGGACACCACCTGAGAACACCCAGAAAGAACTGAAGACATGAAGAGACGAGGAAAACAGAGGGAGGGAGGACAGAGAGACAGACGGAGGGATAGAGGGAGAGCGGAGGGACAGACGGAGGCTGAACCAGGAGACACAGGAGAAGGAGGACATGTCTGACAGGAAGCTGAGACGTCCTCAGAGCGTCCACTGTCCCTCTTGAAGTCCAGACATCAGTCCTCAGACTGAAACTCACTTCAATGTTTTTATTTGATGATCAAATGGTTTTCATCTGGATATTTAATGAGCTGCAGTTCATCTGATGTCCAGCAGAGGGACCGGTGAACAGACCGACCACACACACACAACAGACACGCAACAGACACAACAGACACAACAGACACGCAACAGACACAACAGACACACAACAGACACGCAACAGACACAACAGACACACAACAGACACAACAGACACGCAACAGACACAACAGACACAACAGACACGCAACAGACACAACAGACACACAACAGACACGCAACAGACACAACAGACACACAACAGACACAACAGACACGCAACAGACACAACAGACACACAACAGACACGCAACAGACACAACAGACACGCAACAGACACAACAGACACAACAGACACACAACAGACACAACAGACACGCAACAGACACAACAGACACACAACAGACACAACAGACACAACAGACTCAACACAGACACACAACAGACACACACACACACACACACAACAGACACACAACAGACTCACAACAAAGAGACACAACACAGACACACAACACAGACAGACACAACAGACACAATACAGACAACACAGTCTGAGCTTTTATTCTGAAGGTCTCATTCTTTTTTATATGAATAAAGTTTATTTTGAAGAGATTTAAATGAGTTTGATTTTTTTTTTTACACCAACGGTTTGTTTATTAATAATCAGGTGACACATCTTTGAATAAACATTTCCTTCAACATTGTTTTTGTTCATTTTGCTGGTGTTGACAGTTTTTATTCCTGTTTTACTGTTTGTCCGAAACATTTTTATTGACTTTTATGAATTATAGTTTTTCTGAGAGAAACGTTCAGGAAGTCTGATGATTTTACGGATTTTATTCTCAAAGGCCAAAAGATGATACGTTTTTTTTATATTTCTACATTTGAACTTGAGGCAGAAATAATTTTAGTTTCTTCATCGTCTCGTTATTTGTTCCAAACTATCAAATGTTTCTGATTTAAAAACTCAACTTTAATAAAACAGATTTATTGTCTGTCTCACGTGGAAATGTTTAAACATCAGTGATCAGCGACAGTAAGTAGCCACTGTCATGGTCACGACCTGTGATCACTTCCTGTTTTATTTTGAAGTCCTCCCGCTTTATTTCCCAGACACCCATGTGTGTTTATATTTTTTTGTTCTGCTTCCTGTTTACTTGTTGTTTTTCAGACTGTTTGTGCTTGTTAAAGTCGCTTTTCTTGTCTTTCAGCCTCCTCTGTTTCCTCTGTCCACCAGGTGCCGCTGTGAGGTGAAACACCTGTTCAGGTGGTTTCCCTCCAGAAATAAGAGCAGCGTGTTTTTAAAGGCAAGCAGAGTTTTTGTTTCATATTTTATTTTCAGAAGTTTTCCTGAACATCTTCATGTAACTTCAGACAAACAAACAAAGTTTAAAAAGCTTCAAATAAACATGAAAAACCTTAAAAACCTGCTGCTGAACGGTTTGTTTACTTTCTATTCAATAAACTGCGTCTGATTATTGTTATAATAACAATAATAATAATGATTAATTACGAATATAATGTTCCATTAAACATACGCTGAAATCATTTTAGGATATTTTTTACTGTCAAACAGTTGAAGTGTCTTTTATTGTGAAAGGTCGTGATGATGTAATTTTAAATGAAATGAAAAAAACATGTTAATATATTGTTAGGATAAGAAAGACATGAGCATTATTGTTCCATGTTTCTGACATATGTTAACGTGATGGAATAATGTTAAATATTTAGAATAAACAACTTTATAATTCTGGTTCCAGACTTTATTGTAACATGTTGACATAAAACATACATGAAACATACATGAAACACATTACTGACTATTTTATAAATAATGTCATAAATGTTTGGATAGAAACAAGCAGAAATAAAACAGATAAAAAGTATTTTTCTCTGATTTGTTTTGTTTTTGTTTTCTGGTTCAGACAGAAACAATCTGCTGACTCATCAAACACACAAAAACATGTCGCTCATCGGTATTATTTTGAAACTCAGGTGCATCATGTGTTTATATAAATAACCGCAGTCACAAACAGGAAGCAGGATTTCAGAGTAAAGGTCTGTTTCATCATCAGACCGTCTGAAGTTAGAGGAAGTGAGACCAACCTCCGACCTCTCTGATCCCGTTAATGTTCTCCCTGGTCTGTGATTGGTCGATCAGTCACTCTCCAGGATTTCATAATAAAAATAATTTATGATTTATTAGAGCATATTTTAGCTTGAAATTATCATGTTGTGTTTGATGATTTAATATTAAATATATAAATATTTGATCTCTGACTGATGTAATTAAAACATGAGGATCGATAACATTCATTAAATGTCAGATTCAGTTTTTAATTATTCTTTAATAACTTCCAGATTTCAGTTGTAATTTTATTTCAACTTTTTGTGTCTAATTTGAATGTTTCAGAGGTTGTTGTTTAGATGTTCATAGTGAACCTTCAGGAGTCATGAAGAAGACAGAGAACAGAGTGCTGGCGCCCCCTGTTGGCTGTGAGAACATCACATGTTCCTCATTCTGATACAGATTGCAGACGCAGCGTGCTCCCAGCAGGGGGCGCTGATTTGTTACAGACAAACAGGAGGTGGAAACACGTGTCGGTTTCATTGTTGTTTTTATTTGATTTTTTTGAATGACAATATTTGATTTCTCATAAAAACCAGTCGTCAGTGTGTTTGAGTTTTAATGTGTTTCAACTTGAAAAGTAACAAATCAATTAAACATCCTGCAAACACCTGAATCCTCCTAGGACCCGCTAAGAGTGTGTGTGTGTGTGTGTGTGTGTGTGTGTGTGTTTAATGTGTGTGTGTGTGTGTGTGTGTGTGTCTGTGTCTGTGTGTGTGTGTTACATCTGCAGGTCTTTGGGGTTGACCACCCGGGTGTCTGTGTCTGTGTGTGTGTTACATCTGCAGGTCTTTTGGGTTGACCACCCGGCCGATGAACAGCAGCGCCCCCGAGGCTTCGTCCCGGATCAGGAACAGGAAGGGGCGGTCCACGCGGTACGTCAGGTGACTCGGTGTCAAGGCAGCGCTCGCGTACTGGTTCCCCTCCGGCGCCGTCTCCATGACGACCTTGTGATGGAGGCTGCTGAGCTTGGCGGGCTGAGCCGAGATCTTCTCCAGGTCGGGGTTGTCGAGCCAATCAGAGAGACCTGAAGAGGAGGAAGAGGAGGAGGAGCATGATGAAGATGAAGATGAAGGAGTGAGGATGAAGATGAGGATGATGACCTCACCGAGGTCATGCAGCAGCGGCAGCAGGTTGGTGGAGAAGCTGATTCTGAGCGCGGGCAGAGCGAGAGACACCCGGACAGGAAGCAGCGTCATGGACAGGTCCTGCACGAACTCGGCCGTCAGACTGTCCTCCAGCAGAGACATATTGGTCGTCACGGCGTCGGGCACGAACACGAACATGCTGACGTCGTCCTGCATCTGGACTTGAGCGATCTGCAGGACGAGGGCGGAGTCTAGAACCGTCTCAGAGACGCGTCTCAAACATGTCAAAGAAAAGAGACGCTCACCGTGCAGCTCAGGTCGGAGTCCGCTCCCATCTTCACGGGGTAGTTGTCCTGTTGCATCATGGGAACACGGACAGGCGCCCCGCTGTCCACCTGGAAGTTCTCCAGAGCGCCGCTCTGCCCGAAGCGGGTCGTCCACTTTCCTGATCACAGACAGAACACGGAGCGAGACGAGCCTGTAGTTCACCTGACGACCACCAGAGGGCAGCGAGGCGGCGACATTAACGTGTTTAGTCATTTTACAAAAGTCACGGAAGTTGCTAACGTTTCATAAAAAATCCACGATGACGCGAACATCGGTCGTCGGGGCGACGGTCACGTGTACGTAGACTTTATCGTTCTTCTTTCGTAAAAAAAACAAAACAGACTTTTAATCGCCACAAAATTTAGGAAAGTAAAACAAAACAACAAAAGATTTTTAACCAAATTTAAAAATCATTCGAATGTTTTTTCAACTAGCAGGGGGCAGCGTTCAACTTTTAGATCTACCTTTAAAGTAGGCAGCGGTTACTGGGTTCACACCGACGTTTCGGGGGAGGGGCTTGGCCAAGAAGCGCTGCACCTTCCCACCCGTCTGCTGCGACACCCAATCATTGATTTCCTTCACGTCTTTGGCTCCGCCCAGCAGCACCTTGGGACGGACTCCGTACTGCTGCTCCACCAGGCCGAAGAAGTCCTGCTTCAGACGCAGTCCTGAGAGGAAGAGACGGATCAGAGACGGAGGACGAGACGGAGGACGACTGGGTGGAAGACTGTCATCACGGAGACCAGTACTCACGGCGGGCCAGGTAGACCCGGGCGGCGCTGCTCAGTCCTTTCCCCCCCGCCCCGATCGACGCCAGCAGGTCTCGCAGCGTGTTGTGGAGCTGCAGGTCCTGAAGGGTGTGGTAACGGAGAACCCGATGGAGCTGCTGCTGCACACGCTCAGAACCTCCTGCAGGAAACGGGTCAGAACCACACCAATGTGTGTGTGTTTAATGTGTGTGTGTGTTTAATGTGTGCGTGGTTCTGACCCGTCTGTGTTTTTGTGTTTAATGTGTGTGTGTGTTTAATGTGTTTGTGTGTGTTTAATGTTTGTGTGTGTGTGTGTGTTTAATGTGTGTTTGTGTGTATGTGTGTGTTTAATGTGTGTGTATGTGTGTGTGTGTTTAATGTCTGTTTGTGTGTATGTGTGTTTAATGTGTGTATGTGTGTTTAATGTGTTTGTGTGTGTTTAATGTTTGTGTGTGTGTGTGTTTAATGTGTGTTTGTGTGTTTAATGTGTTTGTGTGTGTTTAATGTTTGTGTGTGTGTGTGTTTAATGTGTGTTTGTGTGTATGTGTGTGTTTAATGTGTGTGTATGTGTGTGTGTGTGTGTGTTTAATGTCTGTTTGTGTGTATGTGTGTTTAATGTGTGTATGTGTGTTTAATGTGTTTGTGTGTGTTTAATGTTTGTGTGTGTGTGTGTGTTTAATGTGTTTGTTTGTGTGTATTTGTGTTTAATATGTGTTTGTGTGTTTAATGTGTTTGTGTGTGTGTGTTTGTGTGTATGTGTGTGTTTGTGTGTATTTGTGTGTGTGTTTGTGTTTAATGTGTTTGTGTGTGTTTGTGTGTTTGTTTAATTTGTGTTTGTGTGTTTAATATGTTTGTGCGTGTGTGTGTGTGTGTGTTTGTGTGTGTGTGTGTGTGTTTGTGTTTAATGTGTGTTTGTGCGTGTGTTTGTGTGAGTGTTTGTGTGTGTTTGTGTGTGTATGTGTTTGTGTTTATTGTGTTTAATGTGTGTGTGTGTGTGTGTGTGTGTGTTTAAAGTGTGTGTGTGTGTGTGTGTGTTTAATGTGTGTGTGTGTGTGTGTGTTTGTGTGTGTATGTGTGTGTATGTGTATTTAATGTGTTTGTGTGTGTTTAATGTGTTTGTGTGTGTATGTTTAACGTGTGTGTATGTGTATCTAATGTGTTTGTGTGTGTATGTTTAACGTGTGTTTGTGTGTGTTTGTGTTTCTGTGTGTTTAATGTGTTTGTGTGTACGTGTTTG